>NC_064642.1:802853769-803194840 GCF_023864345.2 Schistocerca serialis cubense
CCTTCAGGTTTACTGTATACCTTGCCCCATGTTATTGACGATGAAACACAGAAATTGCATCCGAATTTAATACAAAAGGCACATCGCCGACTTAAGTTCAAGAGGACTGACACTCACCCATTCTATGACTTGATCCTCTCCTGTGAGTCCAGTTTCAGATTCCGATGCTTCACTTCAGGCATACTGTATACCTTGCACCTACTAATTGACGATGAAACACAGAAATTGCATCGGAATTTAATACTAAAGGCACAATGCCGACTTAAGTACAAGAGGACTGACACTGTCACTTTCTATGATTTGAACCTCTCCTGTGAGTTCAGTTTTAGATTCCGATGCTTCACTTCAGGTTTACTGTATACCTTGCACCGTCTTATTGACAATGAAACACAAGAATTACATCGGAATTAAATTCAAAAGGCACAATGCCGACTTAAGTACAACAGGACTGACACTCTAACTTTCTATGATTTGAACCTCTCCTGTGAGTCCAGTTTTGGATTCCGATGCTTCACTTCAGGTTTACTGTATACTTTGCACGTTCTTATTGACGATGAAACACAGAAATTGCATCGGAATTTAATTCAAAATTCACTATGCCGAGTTTAGTACAAGAGGACTGACACTCTAACTGTATATGATTTGAACCTGTCCTGTGAGTCCAGTTATAGATTCCGATGTTTCACTTCAGGTTTACCGTATCCCTAGGACCTTCATATTGACGATGAAATACAGAAATTGCATCCGAATTTAATACAAAAGGCACATTGCCGATTTAAGTAAAAGAGGACTGAAACTCTCTCCATCTATGATTTGAACCTCTCCTGTGGGTCCAGTTTTAGATTCCGATGCTTCACTTCAGGTTTACTGTATACCTTGGACATTCTTATTGACGATGAAACACAGAAATTTCATCCGAATGTAATACAAAAGGCACAATGCCGACCTAAGTACAATAGGACTGACACTCTCAATTTCTATGATTTGAACCTCTCCTGTGAGTCCAGTTTTAGATTCCCTTAGTTCACTTCAGGTTTACAGTATACCTAGTACCTTCTTATTGACGATGAAACACAGAAATTGCATCCGAATTTAGTACAAAAGGCACAATGCCGACTTATGTACAAGAGGACTGACACTCTCCCTTTCTACGATTTGAACCTCTCCTGTGAGTCCAGTTTTAGATTCCGATGCTTCACTTCAGGTTTACTGTATACCTTGCACCATCTTATTGACGATGAAACACAGAAATTGCATCCGAATTTAATACAAAAGGCACAATGCCGACTTCAGTACAAGAGGACTTACACTCTCACATTCTATGATTTGATCCTCTCCTGTGAGTCCAGTTTCAGATTACGATGCTTCATTTCAGGTTTACTGTTTACCTTGGACCTTCTTATTGACGATGAAACACAGAAATTTCATCCGAATTTAATACAAAAGGCACAATCCCGACTTAAGTACAAAAGGGATTGACACTCTCACTTCCTATGATTTGTACCTCTCCTGTGAGTCCAGTTTTAGGTTCCGATGCTTCACTTCAGGTTTACTGTATCCTTTAGACCTTCTTATTGACGATGAAACACAGAAATTGCATCCGAATTTAACATAAAAGGGCGACTTAAGTAAAAGAGGACTGACACTCTCTCTTTCTATGATTTGAACCTCTCCTGTGAGTCCAGTTTTAGATTCCGATGCTTCTCTTCAGGTTTACTGTATACCTAGCACCATCTTATTGACGATGAAACACAGAAATCGCATCGGAATTTAATACAAAAGGCACAATGCCGACTTAAGTAGAAGAGGACTGACAGTCTCACTTTCTATGATTTGAACCTCTCCTGTGAATCCAGTTTTAGATTCCGATGCTTCACCTCAGGTTTACTGTATCCCTTGGACCTTCTTATTGACGATGAAACACCGAAATTGCATCGGAATTTAATACAAAAGGCACAATCCCGACTTAAGTACAAAAGGGACTGACACTCTCACTTCCTATGATTTGAACCTGTCCTGTGAGTCCAGTTTTAGATTCCGATGCTTCACTTCAGGTTTACGTGTACCTTGCACCTTAATATTGACGATGAAACACAGAAATTGCATCGGAATTAAATCCAAAAGACACAATGCCGACATAAGTACAAGAGGACTGACACTCTAAGTATCTATGATTTGAACCTCTCCTGTGAGTCCAGTTTTAGGTTCCGATGTTTCACTTCAGGTTTACTGTATCCCTTGGACCTTCTTATTGACGGTGAAACACAGAAATTGCATCCGAATTTAATACAAATGCACAATGCCGACTTAAGTACAAGAGGACTGACACTCGCTCTTTCTATGATTTGAATCTCTCCTGTGAGTGCAGATTTAGATTCCGATGCTTCACTTCAGGTTTACTGTATACCTTAGACCTTCTTATTGACGATGAAACACAGAAATTTCATCCGAATTTAATACAAAAGGCACATTGCCGACTTAAGTATAAGAGGACTGTCACTCTCTCTTTCTATGATTTGAAACTCTCATGTGAGCCCAGTTCTAGATTCCGATGCTACACTTCAGGTTTACTTTATACCTTGGACCTTCTTATTGACGATGAAACACAGAAATTTCATCCGAATTTAATACAAAAGGCACAATGCCGACTTAAGTATAAGAGGACTGTCACTCTCTCTGTCTATGATTTGAACCTCTCCTGTGAGTCCTGTTTTAGATTCCGATGCTACTCTTCAGGTTTACTGTATACCTTGCACCTTCTTACTGACGTTGAAACATAGAAATTGCTTCGGAATCTAATACTAAAGGCACAATGCCGACTTAAGCACAAGAGGACTGACACTCTCACTTTCTATGATTTGAACCTCTCCTGTGAGTTTAGTTTTAGATTCCGATGCTTCACTTCAGTTCACTGTATACCTTGCACCTTCTTATTGACGATGAAACGCAGAAATTGCATCGGAATTAAATTCAAAAGGCACAATGCCGATTTAAGTACAAGAGGACTGACCCTGTAACTATCTATGATTTGAACCCCCCCTGCGAGTCCAGTTTTAAATTTCGATGCTTCACTTCAGGTTTACTGTACCCCTTGGTTTCTCTAATTGACGATGAAACACAGAAATTTCATCCGAATGTAATACAAAAGACACAATGCCGACTTAAGTAATAGAGGACTGTCACTCTCTCTTTCGATGATTTGAACCTCTCCTGTGAGCCCAGTTCTAGATTCCGAGGCTTAACTTCAGGTTAACGTTATACCTTTGACCTGCTTATTGACGATGAAACACAGAAATTTCATCCGAATTTAATACAAAAGGCACAATGCCGACTTAAGTAATAGAGGACTGTCACTCTCTCTGTCTATGATTTGAACCTCTCCTGTGAGTCCAGTTTTAGATTCCGATGCTTCACTTCAGGTTTACAGTATACCTTGCACCTTCTTATTGACGATGAAACACAGAAATTGCATCGGAATCTAATACTAAAGGCACAATACCGACTTAAGTACAAGAGGACTGACACTCTCACTTTCTAAGATTTGAACCTCTCCTGTGAGTCCAGTTTTAGATTCCGATGCTTCACTTCAGGTTCACTGTATACCTTACACCGTCTTATTGACGATGAAACACAAGAATTGCATCGGAATTAAATTCAAAAGGCACAATGCCGACTTAAGTACAAGAGGACTGTCACTCTAATTCTCTATGATTTGTACCTCTCCTGTGCGTTCAGTGTTCGATTCCGATGCTTCACTTCAGGTTTACTGTATACCTTGCACCTTCTTATTGACGATGAAACACAGAAATTACATCGGAATTAAATTCAAAAGGCACAATGCCGACTTAAGTACAAGAGGACTGACACTCTAACTCTCTATGATTTGAACCTCTCCTGTGAGTTTAGTTTAGATTCCGATGCATCACTTCAGGTTCACTGTATACCTTGCACCGTCTTATTGACGATGAAACGCTGAAATTGCATCGGAATTAAATTCAAAAGGCACAATGCCGACTTAAGTACAAGAGGACTAACACTCTAACTATCTATGATTTGAACCACTCCTGTGAGTCCAGTTTTGGATTCCGATCCTTCACTTCAGGTTTACTGTATACCTTGCACCTTCTTATTGACGATGAAACACAGAAATTTCATCCGAATGTAATACAAAAGGCACAATGCCGACCTAAGTACAATAGGACTGACACTCTCACTTTCTATGATTTGAACCTCTCCAGTGAGTCCAGTTTTGGATTCCGATGCTTCCCTCCAGGTTTACTGTATACCTCGCACCTTCTTATTGACGATGAAACACAGAAATTGCATCGGAATTAAATTCAAAAGGCACAATGCCGACTTAAGTACAAGAGGACTAACACTCTAACTATCTATGATTTGAACCACTCCTGTGAGTCCAGTTTTAAATTCCGATGCTTCACTTCAGGTTTACTGTATCCCTTGGACCTTCTAATTGACGATGTAACTCAGAAATTGCAACCGAATGTAATACAAAAGGCACAATGCCGACTGAAGTACAATAGGACTGACACTCTCGCTTTCTATGATTTGAACCTCTCCTGTGAGTCCAGTTTTAGATTCCCTTAGTTCACTTCAGATTTACTGTATACCTAGTACCTTCTTATTGACGATGAAACACAGAGATTGCATCCGAATTTAATACAAAAGGCACAATGCCGACTTATGTACAAAAGGACTGACACTCTCCCTTTCTACGATTTGAACCTCTCCTGTGAGTCCAGTTTTAGATTCCGATGCTTCACTTCAGGTTTACTGTATACCTTGCACCATCTTATTGACGATTAAACACAGAAATTGCATCCGAATTTAATACAAAAGGCAAAATGCCGACTTAAGTACAAGAGGACTGACACTCTCACATTCTATGATTTGATCCTCTCCTGTGAGTCCAGTTTCAGATTACGATGCTTCACTTCAGGTTTACTGTATACCTTGGACCTTCTTATTGACGACGAAACACAGAAATTTCATCCGAATGTAATACAAAAGGCACAATGCCGACTTAAGTACAAGAGGACTGACACTCTCACTTTCTATGATTTGAACCACTCCTGTGAGTCCAGTTTTGGATTCCGATCCTTCACTTCAGGTTTACTGTATACCTTGCACCTTCTTATTGACGATGAAACACAGAAATTGCATCGGAATTTAATACAAAAGGCACAATCCCGATTTAAGTACAAAAGGGACTGACACTCTCACTTCCTATGATTTGAACCTCTCCTGTGAGTCCAGTTTTAGATTCCGATCCTTCACTTGAGGTTTACTGTATCCCTTGGACCTTATTATTGACGATGAAATACAGAAATTGCATCCGAATTTAATACAAAGGACACAATGCCGACATAAGTAAAAGAGGACAGTCACTCTCTCTTTCTATGATTTGAACCCCTCCAGTGAGTCCAGCTTTAGATTCCGATGCTTCTCTTCAGGTTTACTGTATACCTTGCACCTTCTTATTGACGATGAAACACAGAAATTACATCGG
Organism: Schistocerca serialis cubense; assembly: GCF_023864345.2. Lineage (NCBI taxonomy): Eukaryota > Metazoa > Arthropoda > Insecta > Orthoptera > Acrididae > Schistocerca > Schistocerca serialis. The sequence goes on from NC_064642.1 coordinate 802,859,297, forward strand.
AATTAAATTCAGAAGGCACAATGCCGACATAAGTACAAGAGGACTGACACTCTAACTCTCTATGATTTAAACCTCTCCTGTGAATCCAGTTTTAGATTCCGATGCTTCACTTCAGGTTTACTGTGTACCTTGCACCTTAATATTGACGATGAAACACAGAAATTGCATCGGAATTAAATCCAAAAGACACAATGCCGACTTAAGTACAAGAGGACTGACACTCTAACTATCTATGATTTGTACCTCTCCTGTGAGTCCAGTTTTAGGTTCCGATGCTTCACTTCAGGTTTACTGTATCCTTTAGACCTTCTTATTGACGATGAAACACAGGAATTGCATCCGAATTTAATATGAAAGGGCGACTTAAGTAAAAGAGGACTGACACTCACTCTTTCTATGATTTGAACCTCTCCTGTGAGTCCAGTTTTAGATTCCGATGCTTCACCTCAGGTTTACTGTATCCCTTGGACCTTCTTGTTGACGATGAAATACAGAACTTGCATCCGAATTTTAAACAAAAGGCACAATGCCGACTTAAGTAAAAGAGGATCGACACTCTCTCTTTCTATAATTTGAAACTCTCCTGTGAGTCCAGTTTTAGGTTCCGATGCTTCAATTCATGTTTACTGTATACCATGCACCATCTTATTGACGATGAAACACAGAACTTGCATCGGAAATAAATTCAGAAGGCACAATGCCGACTTAAGTACAAGAGGACAGACACCCTAACTCTCTATGATTTGAACCTTTCCTGTGAGTCCAGTTTTAGATTCCGATGCTTCACTTCAGGTTTACTGTATACCTTGCACCTACTTATTGACGATGAAACACAGAAATTGCATCCGAATATAATACAAAAGGCACAATGCCGACTTAAGTACAAGAGGACTGACACTCTCCCATTCTATGATTTGTTCCTCTCCTGTGAGTCCAGATTCAGATTCCGATGCTTCACTTCAGGTTTACTGTATACCTTGGACCTTCTTATTGACGATGAAATACAGAAATTTCATCCGAATGTAATACAAAAGGCACAATGCCGACTTACGTAAAAGAGGACTGTCACTCTCTCTTTCTATGATTTGAACCTGTCCTGTGAGCCCAGTTTTAGATTCCAATGCTTCACTTCAGGTTTACTGTATACCTTGCACCTTCTTACTGACGTTGTAACACAGAAATTGCATCGGAATCTAATACTAAAGGCACAATGCCGACTTAAGTACAAGAGGACAGACACTCTCACTTTCTATGATTTGAACCACTCCTGTGAGTCCAGTTTTAGATACCGATCCTTCACTTCAGGTTTACGTGTACCTTGCACCTTAATATTGACGATGAAACACAGAAATTGCATCGGAATTAAATCCAAAAGACACAATGCCGACTTAAGTACAAGAGGACTGACACTCTAAGTAGCCATGATTTGAACCTCTCCTGTGAGTCCAGTTTTAGGTTCCGATGTTTCACTTCAGGTTTACTGTATCCCTTGGACCTTCTTATTGACGGTGAAACACAGAAATAGCATCCGAATTTAATACAAATGCACAATGCCGACTTAAGTACAAGAGGACTGACACTCGCTCATTCTATGATTTGAATCTTTCCTGTGAGTGCAGATATAGATTCCGATGCTTCACTTCAGGTTTACTGTATACCTTAGACCTTCTTATTGACGATGAAACACAGAAATTGCATCCGAATTTAATACAAAAGGGCACAATGCCGACTTAAGTACAAGAAGACTGACACTCTCCCATTCTATGGTTTGATGCTCTCATGTTAGTCCAGTTTCAGATTCCGATGCTTCACTTCAGGTTTACTGTATACCTTGGCCCTTCTTATTGACAATGAAACACAAAAAATTCATCCGAATTTAATACAAAAGGCACAATGCCGACTTAAGTATAAGAGGACTGTCACTCTCTCTTTCTATGATTTGAACCTCTCATGTGAGCCCAGTTCTAGATTCCGTTGCTTCACTTCAAGTTTACTTTATACCTTGGACCATCTTACTGACGATGAAGCACAGAAATTTCATCCGAATTTAATACAAAAGCACAATGCCGACTTAAGTACAAGAGGACTGTCACTCTCTCTGTCTATGATTTGAACCTCTCCTGTGAGTCCAGTTTTAGATTCCGATGCTTCTCTTCAGGTTTACTGTATACCTTGCACCTTCTTACTGACGTTGAAACATAGAAATTGCATCGGAATCTAATACTAAACGCACAATGCCGACTTAAGCACAAGAGGACTGACACTCTCACTTTCTATGATTTGAACCGCTCCTGTGAGTTTAGTTTTAGATTCCGATGCTTCGCTTCAGGTTCACTGTATACCTTGCACCTTCTTATTGACGATGAAACGCAGAAATTGCATCGGAATTAAATTCAAAATGCACAATGCCGATTTAAGTACAAGAGGACTGACCCTGTAACTATCTATGATTTGAACCCCCCCTGCGAGTCCAGTTTTAAATTTCGATGCTTCACTTCAGGTTTACTGTACCCCTTGGATCCTCTAATTGACGATGAAACACAGAAATTGCATCCGAATGTAATACAAAAGGCACAATGCCGACTTAAGTGCAATGGGACATTCACTCTCTCCTTCTATGATTTGAACCTCTCCTGTGAGTCCAGTTTTAGATTCCCTTAGTTCACTTCAGGTTTACTGTATACCTAGTACCTTCTTATTGACGATGAAACACAGAAATTGCATCGGAATTTAATAAAAAAGGCACAATCCCGACTTAAGTACAAAAGGGACTGACACTCTCACTTCCTATGATTTGAACCTCTCCTGTGAGTCCAGTTTTAGATTCCGATCCTTCACTTGAGGTTTACTGTATCCCTTGGACCTTCTTATTGACGATGAAATACAGAAATTGCATCCGAATTTTAAACAAAATGCACAATGCCGACTTAAGTAAAAGAGTATCGTCACTCTCTCTTTCTATAATTTGAAACTCTCCTGTGAGTCCAGTTTTAGGTTCCGATGCTTCACTTCAGGTTTACTGTATACCATGCACCTTCTTATTGACGATGAAACACAGAAATTGCATCCGAATATAGTACAAAAGGCACAATGCCGACTTAAGTACAAGAGGACTGACACCCTAACTCTCTATGATTTGAACCTTTCCTGTGAGTCCTGTTTTAGATTCCGATGCTTCACTTCAGGTTTACTGTATACCTTGCACCTACTTATTGACGATGAAACACAGAAATTGCATCCGAATATAGTACAAAAGGCACAATGCCGACTTAAGTACAAGAGGACTGACACTCTCCCATTCTATGATTTGTTCCTCTCCTGTGAGTCCAGATTCAGATTCCGATGCTTCACTTCAGGTTTACTGTATACCTTGCACCTTCTTATATACAATGAAACACAGAAATTTCATCCCAATTTAATACAGAAGGCACAATGCCGGCTTAAGTAAAAGAGGACTGTGACTCTCTCTTTCTATGATTTGAACCTCTCCTGTGAGGCTAGTTTTAGATTCCGATGCTTCATTTCAGGTTTACTGTATCCCTTGGACCTTCTTATTGACGATGAAACACAGAAATTGCATCCGATTTTAAAACAAAAGTCACAATGCCGACTTAAGTACAAGAGGACTGACACTCTCCCATTCTATGATTTGATCCTCACCTGTGAGTCCAGTTTCAGATTCCGATGCTTCACTTCAGGTTTACTGTATACCTTGGACCTTCTTATTGACGATGAAATACAGAAATTTCATCCGAATTTAATACAAAAGGCACAATGCCGAATTAAGTAAAAGAGGACTGTCACTCTCTCTTTCTATGATTTGAACCTGTCCTGTGAGTCCAGTTTTAGATTCCAATGCTTCACTTCAGGTTTACTGTAAACCTTGCACCTTCTTACAGACGTTGTAACACAGAAATTGCATCGGAATCTAATACTAAAGGCACAATGCCGACTTAAGTACAAGAGGACTGACACTCTCACTTCCTATGATTTGAACCACTCCTGTGAGTCCAGTTTTAGATTCCGATCCTTCACTTCAGGTTTACTGTATACCTTGCACCTTCTTATTGACGATGAAACACAGAAATTGCATCGGAATTTAATACAAAAGGCACAATCCCGACTTAAATACAAAAGGGACTGACACTCTCACTTCCTATGATTTCAACCTGTCCTGTGAGTCCAGTTTTAGATTCCGATGCTTCACTTCAGGTTTACGTGTACCTTGCACCTTCTTATTGACAATGAAACACAGAAATTGCATCGGAATCTAATACTAAAGGCACAATGCCGACTTAAGTACAAGAGGACTGACACTCTCCCATTCTATGATTTGTTCCTCTCCTGTGAGTCCAGATTCAGATTCCGATGCTTCACTTCAGGTTTACTGTATACCTTGCACCTTCTTATATACAATGAAACACAGAAATTTCATCCCAATTTAATACAGAAGGCACAACGCCGGCTTAAGTAAAAGAGGACTGTTACTCTCTCTTTCTATGATTTGAACCTCTCCTGTGAGTCTATTTTTAGATTCCGATGCTTCACTTCAGGTTTACTGTGTACCTTGCACCTTCTTATTGACGATGAAATACAGAAATTTCATTCGAATTTAATACAAAAGGCACAATGCCGACTTAAGTACAAGAGGACTGACACTCGCTCTTTCTATGATTTGAATCTCTCCTGTGAGTGCAAATTTAGATTCCGATGCTTCACTTCAGGTTTACTGTATACCTTAGACCTTCTTATTGACGATGAAACACAGAAATTGCATCCGAATTTAATACAAAAGGCACAATGCCGACTTAAGTACAAGAAGACTGACACTCTCCCACTCTATGGTTTGATCCTCTCATGTTAGTCCAGTTTCAGATTCCGATGCTTCACTTCAGGTTTACTGTATACCTTGGCCCTTCTTATTGACAATGAAACACAAAAAATTCATCCGAATTTAATACAAAAGGCACAATGCCGACTTAAGTATAAGAGGACTGTCACTCTCTCTTTCCATGATTTGAACCTCTCATGTGAGCCCAGTTCCAGATTCCGATGCTACACTTCAGGTTTACTTTATACCTTGGACCTTCTTATTGACGATGAAACACAGAAATTTCATCCGAATTTAATACAAAAGGCGCAATGCCGACTTAAGTATAAGAGGACTGTCACTCTCTCTGTCTATGATTTGAACCTCTCCTGTGAGTCCAGTTTTAGATTCCGATGCTTCTCTTCAGGTTTACTGTATACCTTGCACCTTCTTACTGACGTTGAAACATAGAAATTGCATCGGAATCTAATACTAAAGGCACAATGCCGACTTAAGCACAAGAGGACTGACACTCTCACTTTCTATGATTTGAACCTCTCCTGTGAGTTTAGTTTTAGATTCCGATGCTTCACTTCAGGTTCACTGTATACCTTGCACCTTCTTATTGACGATGAAACGCAGATATTGCATCGGTATTAAATTCAAAAGGCACAATGCCGATTTAAGTACAAGAGGACTGACAGAGTCCAGTTTTAAATTTCGATGCTTCACTTCAGGTTTACTGTAACCCTTGGATCCTCTAATTGACGATGAAACACAGAAATTGCATCCGAATGTAATACAAAAGATACAATGCCGACTTAAGTAATAGAGGACTGTCACTCTCTCTTTCTATGATTTGAACCTCTCCTGTGAGCCCAGTTCTAGATTCCGATGCTTAACTTCAGGTTAACGTTATACCTTTGACCTGCTTATTGACGATGAAACACAGAAATTTCATCCGAATTTAATACAAAAGGCACAATGCCGACTTAAGTAATAGAGGACTGTCACTCTCTGTGTCTATGACTTGAACCTCTCCTGTGAGTCCAGTTTTAGATTCCGATGCTTCACTTCAGGTTTACTGTATACCTTGCACCTTCTTATTGACGATGAAACACAGAAATTGCATCGGAATCTAATACTAAAGGCACAATAGCGACTTAAGTACAAGAGGACTGACACTCTCACTTTCTATGATTTGAACCTCTCCTGTGAGTCCAGTTTTAGATTCCGATGCTTCACTTCAGGTTCACTGTATACCTTACACCGTCTTATTGACGATGAAACACAAGAATTGCATCGGAATTAAATTCAAAAGGCACAATGCAGACTTAAGTACAAGAGGACTGTCACTCTAATTCTCTATGATTTGTACCTCTCCTGTGCGTTCAGTGTTCGATTCCGATGCTTCACTTCAGGTTTACTGTATACCTTGCACCTTCTTATTGACGATGAAACACAGAAATTACATCGGAATTAAATTCCAAAGGCACAATGCCGACTTAAGTACAAGAGGACTGACACTCTAACTCTCTATGATTTGAACCTCTCCTGTGAGTTTAGTTTAGATTCCGATGCATCACTTCATGTTCACTGTATACCTTGCACCGTCTTATTGACGATGAAACGCAGAAATTGCATCGGAATTAAATTCATAAGGCACAATGCCGATTTAAGTACTAGAGGACTGACCCGCTAACCATCTATGATTTGAACCTCTCCTGTGAGTCCAGTTTTAAATTCCGATGCTTCACTTCAGGATTACTGTATCCCTTGGACCTTCTAATTGACGATGAAACACAGAAATTGCATCCGAATGTAATACAAAAGGCACAATGCCAACTTAAATACAATAGGACTGACACTCTCACTTTCTATGATTTGAACCTCTCCTGTGAGTCCAGTTTGAGATTCGTATAGTTCACTTCAGGTTTACTGTACACCTTGTACCTTCTTATTGACGATGAAACACAGAAATTGCATCCGAATTTAAAAACAAAAGGCACAATGCCGACTTATGTACAAGACGACTGACACTCTCCCTTTCTATGATTTGAACATCTTCTATGAGTCCAGTTTTAGATTTCGATGCTTCACTTCAGGTTTACTGTATACCTTGCACCATGTTATTGACGATGAAACACAGAAATTGCATCCGAATTTAATACAAAAGGCACATCGCCGACTTAAGTACAAGAGGACTGACACTCTCCGATTCTATGATTTGATCCTCTCCTGTGAGTCCAGCTTCAGATTCCGATGCATCACTTCAGGTATACTGTATACCTTGCACCGTCTTATTGACAATGAAACACAAGAATTACATCGGAATTAAATTCAAAAGGCACAATGCCGACTTAAGTACAAGAGGACTGACACTCTAACTGTATATGATTTGAACCTATCCTGAGAGTCCAGTTTTAGATTCCGATGCTTCACTTCAGGTTTACCGTATCCCTAGGACCTTCTTATTGACGATGAAATACAGAAATTGCATCCGAATTTAATACAAAAGGCACATTGCCGACTTAAGTAAAAGAGGACTGACACTCTCTCCATCTATGATTTGAACCTCTCCTGTGAGTCCAGTTTTGGATTCCGATGCTTCACTTCAGGTTTACTGTATACCTTGGACCTTCTTATTGACGATGAAACACAGAAATTTCATCCGAATGTAATACAAAAGGCACAATGCCGACCTAAGTACAATAGGACTGACACTCTCACTTTCTATGATTTGAACCTCTCCAGTGAGTCCAGTTTTGGATTCCGATGCTTCCCTTCAGGTTTACTGTATACCTCGCACGTTCTTATTGACGATGAAACACAGAAATTGCATCGGAATTAAATTCAAAAGGCACAATGCCGACTTAAGTACAAGAGGACTAACACTCTAACTATCTATGATTTGAACCACTCCTGTGAGTCCAGTTTTAGATTCCCTTAGTTCACTTCAGGTTTACTGTATACCTAGTACCTTCTTATTGGCGATGAAACACAGAAATTGCATCCGAATTTAATACAAAAGGCACAATGCCGACTTATGTACAAGAGGACTGACACTCTCCCTTTCTACGATTTGAACCTCTCCTGTGAGTCCAGTTTTAGATTCCGATGCTTCACTTCAGGTTTACTGTATACCTTGCACCATCTTATTGACGATTAAACACAGAAATTGCATCCGAATTTAATACAAAAGGCAAAATGCCGACTTAAGTACAACAGGACTGACACTCTCACATTCTATGATTTGATCCTCTCCTGTGAGTCCAGTTTCAGATTACGATGCTTCACTTCAGGTTTACTGTATACCTTGGACCTTCTTATTGACGATGAAACACAGAAATTTCATCCGAATTTAATACAAAAGGCACAATGCCGACTTAAGTACAAGAGGACTGACACTCTCACTTTCTATGATTTGAACCACTCCTGTGAGTCCAGTTTTAGATTCCGATCCTTCACTTCAGGTTTACTGTATACCTTGCACCTTCTTATTGACGATGAAACACAGAAATTGCATCGGAATTTAATACAAAAGGCACAATCCCGACTTAAGTACAAAAGGGACTGACACTCTCACTTCCTATGATTTGAACCTCTCCTGTGAGTCCAGTTTTAGATTCCGATCCTTCACTTGAGGTTTACTGTATCCCTTGGACCTTATTATTGACGATGAAATACAGAAATTGCATCCGAATTTAATACAAAGGGCACAATGCCGACATAAGTAAAAGAGGACCGACACTCTCACTTTCTATGATTTGAACCCCTCCTGTGAGTCCAGCTTTAGATTCCGATGCTTCACTACAGGTTTACTGTATACCTTGCACCTTCTTATTGACGATGAAACACAGAAATTGCATCGGAATTAAATTCAGAAGGCACAATGCCGACATAAGTACAAGAGGACTGACACTCTAACTCTCTATGATTTAAACCTCTCCTGTGAATCCAGTTTTAGATTCCGATGCTTCACTTCAGGTTTACTGTGTACCTTTCACCTTAATATTGACGATGAAACACAGAAATTGCATCGGAATTAAATCCAAAAGACACAATGCCGACTTAAGTACAAGAGGACTGACATTCTAACTATCTATGATTTGTACCTCTCCTGTGAGTCCAGTTTTAGGTTCCGATGCTTCACTTCAGGTCCACTGTATCCTTTAGACCTTCTTATTGACGATGAAACACAGGAATTGCAGCCGAATTTAATACGAAAGGGCGACTTAAGTAGTAGAGGACTGACACTCTCTCTTTCTATGATTTGAACCTCTCCTGTGAGTCCAGTTTTAGATTCCGATCCTTCACTTCAGGTTTACTGTATACCTTGCACCTTCTTATTGACGATGAAACACAGAAATTGCATCGGAATTTAATACAAAAGGCACAATCCCGACTTAAGTACAAAAGGGACTGACACTCTCACTTCCTATGATTTGAACCTCTCCTGTGAGTCCAGTTTTAGATTCCGATCCTTCACTTCAGGTTTACTGTATACCTTGCACCTTCTTATTGACGATGAAACACAGAAATTGCATCGGAATTTAATACAAAAGGCACAATCCCGACTTAAGTACAAAAGGGACTGACACTCTCACTTCCTATGATTTGAACCTCTCCTGTGAGTCCAGTTTTAGATTCCGATCCGTCACTTGAGGTTTACTGTATCCCTTGGACCTTATTATTGACGATGAAATACAGAAATTGCATCCGAATTTAATACAAAGGGCACAATGCCGACATAAGTAAAAGAGGACCGACACTCTCTCTTTCTATGATTTGAACCCCTCCTGTGAGTCCAGCTTTAGATTCCGATGCTTCTCTTCAGGTTTACTGTATACCTTGCACCATCTTATTGACGATGAAACACAGAAATCGCATCGGAATTTAATACAAAAGGCACAATGCCGACTTAAGTAGAAGAGGACTGACAGTCTCACTTTCTATGATTTGAACCTCTAATGTGAACCAAGTTTTAGATTCCGATGCTTCACCTCAGGTTTACTGTATCCCTTGGACCTTCTTGTTGACGATGAACTACAGAAATTGCATCCGAATTTTAAACAAAAGGCACAATGCCGACTTAAGTAAAAGAGGATCGACACTCTCTCTTTCTATAATTTGAAACTCTCCTGTGAGTCCAGTTTTAGGTTCCGATGCTTCAATTCATGTTTACTGTATACCATGCACCATCTTATTGACGATGAAACACAGAAATTGCATCCGAATTTAATACAAAAGGCACAATGCCGACTTAAGTACAAGAGGACTGACACTCTCCCATTCTATGATTTGATCCTCTCCTGTGAGTCCAGTTTCAGATTCCGATGCTTCACTTCAGGTTTACTGTATACCTTGGACCTTCTTATTGACAATGAAATACAGAAATTTCATCCGAATTTAATACAAAAGGCACAATGCCGACTTACGTAAAAGAGGACTGTCACTCTCTCTTTCTATGATTTGAACCTGTCATGTGAGTCCAGTTTTAGATTCCAATGCTTCACTTCAGGTTTACTGTATACCTTGCACCTTCTTACTGACGTTGTAACACAGAAATTGCATCGGAATCTAATACTAAAGGCACAATGCCGGCTTAAGTACAAGAGGACTGACACTCTCACTTTCTATGATTTGAACCACTCCTGTGAGTCCAGTTTCAGATTCCGATCCTTCACTTCAGGTTTACTGTATACCTTGCACCTTCTTATTGACGACGAAACACAGAAATTTCATCCGAATTTAATACAGAAGGCACAATGCCGACTTACGTAAAAGAGGACTGTCACTCTATCTTTCTATGATTTGAACCTCTCCAGTGAGTCCAGTTTTGGATTCCGATGCTTCCCTTCAGGTTTACTGTATACCTCGCACCTTCTTATTGACGATGAAACACAGAAATTGCATCGGAATTAAATTCAAAAGGCACAATGCCGACTTAAGTACAAGAGGACTAACACTCTAACTATCTATAATTTGAACCACTCCTGTGAGTCCAGTTTTAAATTCCGATGCTTCACTTCAGGTTTACTGTATCCCTTGGACCTTCTAATTGACGATGAAACACAGAAATTGCAACCGAATGTAATACAAAAGGCACAATGCCGACTGAAGTACAATAGGACTGACACTCTCGCTTTCTATGATTTGAACCTCTCCTGTGAGTCCAGTTTTAGATTCCCTTTGTTCACTTCAGGTTTACTGTATACCTAGTACCTTCTTATTGACGATGAAACACAGAAATTGCATCCGAATTTAATACAAAAGGCACAATGCCGACTTATGTACATGAGGACTGACACTCTCCCTTTCTACGATTTGAACCTCTCCTGTGAGTCCAGTTTTAGATTCCGATGCTTCACTTCAGGTTTACAGTATACCTTGGACCTTCTTATTGACGATGAAACACAGAAATTTCATCCGAATTTAATACAAAAGGCACAATGCCGACTTAAGTACAAGAGGACTGACACTCTCACTTTCTATGATTTGAACCACTCCTGTGAGTCCAGTTTTAGATTCCGATCCTTCACTTCAGGTTTACTGTATACCTTGCACCTTCTTATTGACGATGAAACACAGAAATTGCATCGGAATTTAATACAAAAGGCACAATCCCGACTTAAGTACAAAAAGGACTGACACTCTCACTTCCTATGATTTGAACCTCTCCTGTGAGTCCAGTTTTAGATTCCGATCCTTCACTTGAGGTTTACTGTATCCCTTGGACCTTATTATTGACGATGAAATACAGAAATTGCATCCGAATTTAATACAAAGGGCACAATGCTGACATAAGTAAAAGAGGACCGACACTCTCTCTTTCTTTGATTTGATTCCCTCCTGTGAGTCCAGCTTTAGATTCCGATGCTTCACTTCAGGTTTACTGTATACCTTGCACCTTCTTATTGACGATGAAACACAGAAATTGCATCGGAATTAAATTCAGAAGGCACAATGCCGACATAAGTACAAGAGGACTGACACTCTAACTCTCTATGATTTAAACCTCTCCTGTGAATCCAGTTTTAGGTTCCAATGCCTCACTTCAGGTTTACTGTGTACCTTGCACCTTAATATTGACGATGAAACACAGAAATTGCATCGGAATTAAATCCAAAAGACACAATGCCGACTTAAGTACAAGAGGACTGACACTCTAACTATCTATGATTTGTACCTCTCCTGTGAGTCCAGTTTTAGGTTCCGATGCTTCACTTCAGGTTCACTGTATACCTTACACCGACTTATTGACGATGAAACACAAGAATTGCATCGTAATAAAATTCAAAAGGCACAATGCCGACTTAAGTACAAGAGGACTGACACTCTAGTTCTCTATGATTTGAACTTCTCCTGTGAGTCCAGTTTTAGATTCCGATGCTTCACTTCAGGTTTACTGTATACCTTGCACCTACTTATTGACGATGGAACACAGAAATTGCATCCGATTTTAAAACAAAAGTCACAATGCCGACTTAAGTACAAGAGGACTGACACTCTCACTTTCTATGATTTGAACCACTCCTGTGAGTCTGGTTTTAGATTCCGATGCTTCACTTCAGGTTTACTGTATCCCTTGGACCTTCTTATTGACGATGAAACACAGAAATTGCATCGGAATTTAATACTAAAGGCATAATGCCGACTTAAGTACAAGAGGACTGACACTCTCACTTTCTATGATTTGAACCTATCCTGTGAGTCCAGTTTTAGATTCCGATGCTTCACTTCAGGTTTACCGTATCCCTAGGACCTTCTTATTGACGATGAAATACAGAAATTGCATCCGAATTTAATACAAAAGGCACATTGCCGACTTAAGTAAAAGAGGACTGACACTCTCTCCATCTATGATTTGAACCCCTCCTGTGAGTCCAGTTTTGGATTCCGATGCTTCACTTCAGGTTTACTGTATACCTTGGACCTTCTTATTGACGATGAAACACAGAAATTGCATCCGAATGTAATACAAAAGGCACAATGCCGGCTGAAGTACAAGAGGACTGACACCCTCCCTTTCTATGATTTGAAACTCTCCTGTGAGTCCAGTTTCAGATTCCGATGCTTCACTTCAGGTTTACTGTATACTTTGGACCTTCTTATTGACGAGGAAACACAGAAATTTCATCCGAATGTAATACAAAAGGCACAATGCCGACCTAAGTACAATGGGACTGACACTCTCACTTTCTATGATATGAACCTCTCCTGTGAGTCCAGTTTTGGATTCCGATGCTTCCCTTCAGGTTTACTGTATACCTCGCACCATCTTATTGACGATGAAACACAGAAATTGCATCGGAATTAAATTCAAAAGGCACAATGCCGACTTAAGTACAAGAGGACTGACACTCTAACTATCTATGATTTGAACCACTCCTGTGAGTCCAGTTTTAAATTCCGATGCTTCACTTCAGGTTTACTGTATCCCTTGGTCCTTCTAATTGACGATGAAAAACAGAAATTGCAACCGAATGTAATACAAAAGGCACAATGCCGACTTAAGTACAATGGACTGACACTCTCACTTTCTATGATTTGAACCTCTCCTGTGAGTCCAGATTTAGATTCCCTTAGTTCACTTCAGGTTTACTGTATACCTAGTACCTTCTTATTGACGATGAAACACAGAAATTGCATCGGAATTTAATACAAAAGGCACAATCCCGACTTAAGTACAAAAAGGACTGACACTCTCACTTCCTATGATTTGAACCTCTCCTGTGAGTCCAGTTTTAGATTCCGATCCTTCACTTGAGGTTTACTGTATCCCTTGGACCTTATTATTGACGATGAAATACAGAAATTGCATCCGAATTTAATACAAAGGGCACAATGCTGACATAAGTAAAAGAGGACCGACACTCTCTCTTTCTTTGATTTGATTCCCTCCTGTGAGTCCAGCTTTAGATTCCGATGCTTCACTTCAGGTTTACTGTATACCTTGCACCTTCTTATTGACGATGAAACACAGAAATTGCATCGGAATTAAATTCAGAAGGCACAATGCCGACATAAGTACAAGAGGACTGACACTCTAACTCTCTATGATTTAAACCTCTCCTGTGAATCCAGTTTTAGGTTCCAATGCCTCACTTCAGGTTTACTGTGTACCTTGCACCTTAATATTGACGATGAAACACAGAAATTGCATCGGAATTAAATCCAAAAGACACAATGCCGACTTAAGTACAAGAGGACTGACACTCTAACTATCTATGATTTGTACCTCTCCTGTGAGTCCAGTTTTAGGTTCCGATGCTTCACTTCAGGTTTACTGTATCCTTTAGACCTTCTTATTGACGATTAAACACAGGAATTGCATCCGAATTTAATATGAAAGGGCGACTTAAGTAAAAGAGGACTGTCACTCTCTCTTTCTATGATTTGAACCCCTCCTGTGAGTCCAGTTTTAGATTCCGATGCTTCTGTTCAGGTTTACTGTATACCTTGCACCATCTTATTGACGATGAAACACAGAAATCGCATCGGAATTTAATACAAAAGGCACAATGCCGACTTAAGTAGAAGAGGATTGACAGTTTCACTTTCTATGATTTGAACCTCTCCTGTGAATCCAGTTTTAGATTCCGATGCTTCACCTCAGGTTTACTGTATCCCTTGGACCCTCTTGTTGACGATGAAATACAGAAATTGCATCCGAATTTTAAACAAAAGGCACAAAGCCGACATAAGTAAAAGAGGATCGACACTCTCTCTTTCTATAATTTGAAACTCTCCTGTGAGTCCAGCTTTAGGTTCCGATGCTTCAATTCATGTTTACTGTATACCATGCACCATCTTATTGACGATGAAACACAGAATTTGCATCGGAAATAAATTCAGAAGGCACAATGCCGACTTAAGTACAAGAGGACTGACACCCTAACTCTCTATGATTTGAACATTTCCTGTGAGTCCAGTTTTAGATTCCGATGCTTCACTTCAGGTTTACTGTATACCTTGCACCTACTTATTGACGATGAAACACAGAAATTGCATCCGAATATGATACAAAAGGCACAATGCCGACTTAAGTACAAGAGGACTGACACTCTCCCATTCTATGATTTGTTCCTCTCCTGTGAGTCCAGATTCAGATTCCGATGCTTCACTTCAGGTTTACTGTATACCTTGGACCTTCTTATATACAATGAAACACAGAAATTTCATCCCAATTTAATACAGAAGGCACAATGCCGGCTTAAGTAAAAGAGGACTGTCACTCTCTCTTTCTATGATTTGAACCTCTCCTGTGAGTCTAGTTTTAGATTCCGATGCTCCACTTCAGGTTTACTGTATCCCTTGGACCTTCTTATTGACGATGAAACACAGAAATTGCATCCGATTGTAAAACAAAAGTCACAATGCCGACTTAAGTACAAGAGGACTGAGACTCTAACTTCCTATGATTTGAACCACTCCTGTGAGTCCAGTTTTAGATTCCGATCCTTCACTTCAGGATTACTGTATACCTTGCACCTTGTTATTGACGATGAAACACAGAAATTGCATCGGAATATAATACAAAAGGCACAATCCCGACTTAGGTACAAAAGGGACTGACACTCTCACTTCCTATGATTTGATCCTCTCCTGTGAGTCCAGTTTTAGATTCCGATGCTTCACTTCAGGTTTACGTGTACCTTGCACCTTAATATTGACGATGAAACACAGAAATTGCATCGGAATTAAATCCAAAAGACACAATGCCGACTTAAGTACAAGAGGACTGACACTTTAAGTATCCATGATTTGAACCTCTCCTGTGAGTCCAGTTTTAGGTTCCGATGTTTCACTTCAGGTTTACTCTATCCCTTGGACCTTCTTATTGACGATGAAACACAGGAATTGCATCGGAATTTAATACAAAAGGCACAATGCCGACTTAAGTGCAATGGGACTATTCACTCTCTCTTTCTATTATTTGAACCTCTCCTGTGAGTCCAGTTTTAGATTCCGATGCTTCACTTCAGGTTTACTGTATACCTTGCACCTCCTTATTGACGATGAAACACAGGAATTGCATCGGAATTTAATACAAAAGGCACAATGCCGACTTAAGTACAATAGGGACTGACACTCTCACCTTCTGTGATTTGAACTTCTCCTGTGAGTCCAGTTTAAGATTCCGATCCTTCACTTCACGTTCACTGCATCCCTTGGACCTTCTTATTGACGATGAAATACAGAAATTCCATCCGAATTTAATACAAAAGGCACAATGCCGACTTAAGTACAAGAGGACTGACACACTCCCATTCTATGATTTGATCCTCTCCTGTGAGTCCAGTTTCAGATTCCGATGCTTCACTTCAGGTTTACTGTATACCTTGGACCTTCTTATTGACGATGAAACACAGAAATTTCATCCGAATTTAATACAAAAGGCACAATGCCGACTTAAGTAGAAGAGGACTGTCACTCTCTCTTTCTATGATTTGAACTTCTCCTGTGATCCCAGTTCTAGATTCCGATGCTTCACTTCAGGTTAACTCTATACCTTGGACCTTCTTATTGACGATGAAACACAGAAATTTCATCCGAATTTAATACAAAAGCACAATGCCGACTTAAGTAAAAGAGGACTGTCACTCTCTCTGTCTATGATTTGAACCTCTTCTGTGAGTCCAGTTTTAGATTCCGA
The DNA here is from genome assembly GCF_023864345.2 of Schistocerca serialis cubense. Taxonomy (NCBI): domain Eukaryota; kingdom Metazoa; phylum Arthropoda; class Insecta; order Orthoptera; family Acrididae; genus Schistocerca; species Schistocerca serialis. Next base: position 802,875,766 of record NC_064642.1, read on the forward strand.
TGCTTCACTTCAGGTTTACTGTATACCTTGCACCTTCTTATTGACGATGAAACACAGAATTTGCAATCGGAATCTAATACTAAAGGCACAATGCCGACATAAGTACAAGAGGACTGACACTCTCACTTTCTATGATCTGAACCTCTCCTGTGAGTCCAGTTTTAGATTCCGATGCTTCACTTCAGGTTCACTGTATACCTTACACCGACTTATTGACGATGAAACACAAGAATTGCATCGTAATAAAATTCAAAAGGCACAATGCCGACTTAAGTACAAGAGGACTGACACTCTAGTTCTCTATGATTTGAACTTCTCCTGTGAGTCCAGTTTTAGATTCCGATGCTTCACTTCAGGTTTACTGTATACCTTGCACCTACTTATTGACGATGGAACACAGAAATTGCATCCGATTTTAAAACAAAAGTCACAATGCCGACTTAAGTACAAGAGGACTGACACTCTCACTTTCTATGATTTGAACCACTCCTGTGAGTCTAGTTTTAGATTCCGATGCTTCACTTCAGGTTTACTGTATCCCTTGGACCTTCTTATTGACGATGAAACACAGAAATTGCATCGGAATTTAATACTAAAGGCATAATGCCGACTTAAGTACAAGAGGACTGACACTCTCACTTTCTATGATTTGAACCTATCCTGTGAGTCCAGTTTTAGATTCCGATGCTTCACTTCAGGTTTACCGTATCCCTAGGACCTTCTTATTGACGATGAAATACAGAAATTGCATCCGAATTTAATACAAAAGGCACATTGCCGACTTAAGTAAAAGAGGACTGACACTCTCTCCATCTATGATTTGAACCCCTCCTGTGAGTCCAGTTTTGGATTCCGATGCTTCACTTCAGGTTTACTGTATACCTTGGACCTTCTTATTGACGATGAAACACAGAAATTGCATCCGAATGTAATACAAAAGGCACAATGCCGGCTGAAGTACAAGAGGACTGACACCCTCCCTTTCTATGATTTGAAACTCTCCTGTGAGTCCAGTTTCAGATTCCGATGCTTCACTTCAGGTTTACTGTATACTTTGGACCTTCTTATTGACGAGGAAACACAGAAATTTCATCCGAATGTAATACAAAAGGCACAATGCCGACCTAAGTACAATGGGACTGACACTCTCACTTTCTATGATATGAAACTCTCCTGTGAGTCCAGTTTTGGATTCCGATGCTTCCCTTCAGGTTTACTGTATACCTCGCACCATCTTATTGACGTTGAAACACAGAAATTGCATCGGAATTAAATTCAAAAGGCACAATGCCGACTTAAGTACAAGAGGACTGACACTCTAACTATCTATGATTTGAACCACTCCTGTGAGTCCAGTTTTAAATTCCGATGCTTCACTTCAGGTTTACTGTATCCCTTGGTCCTTCTAATTGACGATGAAAAACAGAAATTGCAACCGAATGTAATACAAAAGGCACAATGCCGACTTAAGTACAATGGACTGACACTCTCACTTTCTATGATTTGAACCTCTCCTGTGAGTCCAGATTTAGATTCCCTTAGTTCACTTCAGGTTTACTGTATACCTAGTACCTTCTTATTGACGATGAAACACAGAAATTGCATCCGAATTTAATACAAAAGGCACAATGCCAACTTATGTACAAGAGGACTGACACTCTCCCTTTCTACGATTTGAACCTCTCCTGTGAGTCCAGTTTTAGATTCCGATGCTTCACTTCAGGTTTACTGTATACCTTGCACCATCTTATTGACGATGAAACACAGAAATTGCATCCGAATTTAATACAAAAGGCACAATGCCGACTTAAGTACAAGAGGACTGACACTCTCACATTCTATGATTTGATCCTCTCCTGTGAGTCCAGTTTCAGATTACGATGCTTCACTTCAGGTTTACTGTATACCTTGGACCTTCTTATTGACGATGAAATACAGAAATTGCATCCGAATTTAATACAAAGGGCACAATGCCGACATAAGTAAAAGAGGACCGACACTCACTCTTTCTATGATTTGAACCCCTGCTGTGAGTCCAGCTTTAGATTTCGATGCTTCACTTCAGGTTTACTGTATACCTTGCACCTTCTTATTGACGATGAAACACAGAAATTGCATCGGAATTAAATTCAGAAGGCACAATGCCGACATTAGTACAAGAGGACTGACACTCTAATTCTCTATGATTTGAACTTCTCCTGTGAGTCCAGTTTTCGATTCCGATGCTTCACTTCAGGTTTACTGTATACCTTGCACCTTCTTATTGACGATGAAACACAGAAATTGCATCGGAATTAAATTCAAAAGCCACAATGCCGACTTAAGTACAAGAGGACTGACACTCTCACTTTCTATGATTTGGACCTCTCCTGTGGGTTTAGTTTTAGAATCCGATGCTTCACTTCAGGTTCACTGTATACCTTGCACCTTCTTATTGACGATGAAACACAGAATTTGCATCGGAAATAAATTCAGAAGGCACAATGCCGACCTAAGTACAAGAGGACTGACACCCTAACTCTCTATGATTTGAACCTTTCCTGTGAGTCCAGTTTTAGATTTCGATGCTTCACTTCAGGTTTACTGTATACCTTGCACCTACTTATTGACGATGGAACACAGAAATTGCATCCGATTTTAAAACAAAAGTCACAATGCCGACTTAAGTACAAGAGGACTGACACTCTCACTTTCTATGATTTGAACCACTCCTGTGAGTCTAGTTTTAGATTCAGATGCTTCACTTCGGGTTTACTGTATCCCTTGGACCTTCTTATTGACGATGAAACACAGAAATTGCATCGGAATTTAATACTAAAGGCATAATGCCGACTTAAGTACAAGAGGACTGACACTCTCAATTTCTATGATTTGAACCTATCCTGTGAGTCCAGTTTTAGATTCCGATGCTTCACTTCAGGTTTACCGTATCCCTAGGACCTTCTTATTGACGATGAAATACAGAAATTGCATCCGAATTTAATACCAAAGGCACATTGTCGACTTATGTAAAAGAGGTCTGACACTCTCTCCATCTATGATTTGAACCTCTCCTGTGAGTCCAGTTTTGGATTCCGATGCTTCACTTCAGGTTTACTGTATACCTTGGACCTTCTTATTGACGATGAAACACAGAAATTGCATCCGAATTTAATACAAAAGGCACAATGCCGACTGAAGTACAAGAGGACTGACACCCTCCCTTTCTATGATTTGAAACTCTCCTGTGAGTCCAGTTTCAGATTCCGATGCTTCACTTCAGGTTTACTGTATACTTTGGACCTTCTTATTGACGAGGAAACACAGAAATTTCATCCGAATGTAATACAAAAGGCACAATGCCGACCTAAGTACAATAGGACTGACACTCTCACTTTCTATGATATGAACCTCTCCTGTGAGTCCAGTTTTGGATTCCGATGCTTCCCTTCAGGTTTACTGTATACCTCGCACCTTCTTATTGACGATGAAACACAGAAATTGCATCGGAATTAAATTCAAAAGGCACAATGCCGACTTAAGTACAAGAGGACTGACACTCTAACTATCTATGATTGGAACCACTCCTGTGAGTCCAGTTTTAAATTCCGATGCTTCACTTCAGGTTTACTGTATCCCTTGGTCCTTCTAATTGACGATGAAAAACAGAAATTGCAACCGAATGTAATACAAAAGGCACAATGCCGACTTAAGTACAATGGACTGACACTCTCACTTTCTATGATTTGAACCTCTCCTGTGAGTCCAGATTTAGATTCCCTTAGTTCACTTCAGGTTTACTGTATACCTAGTACCTTCTTATTGACGATGAAACACAGAAATTGCATCCGAATTTAATACAAAAGGCACAATGCCAACTTATGTACAAGAGGACTGACACTCTCCCTTTCTACGATTTGAACCTCTCCTGTGAGTCCAGTTTTAGATTCCGATGCTTCACTTCAGGTTTACTGTATACCTTGCACCATCTTATTGACGATGAAACACAGAAATTGCATCCGAATTTAATACAAAAGGCACAATGCCGACTTAAGTACAAGAGGACTGACACTCTCACATTCTATGATTTGATCCTCTCCTGTGAGTCCAGTTTTAGATTACGATGCTTTACTTCAGGTTTACTGTATACCTTGGACCTTCTTATTGACGATGAAACACAGAAATTTCATCCGAATTTAATAAAAAAGGCACAATGCCGACTTAAGTACAAGAGGACTGACACTCTCACTTTCTATGATTTGAACCACTCCTGTGAGTCCAGTTTTAGATTCCGATCCTCCACTTCAGGTTTACTGTATAGCTTGCACCTTCTTATTGACGATGAAACACAGAAATTGCATCGGAATTTGATACAAAAGGCACAATCCCGACTTAAGTACAAAAGGGACTGACACTCTCACTTCCTGTGATTTGAACCTCTCCTGTGAGTCCAGTTTTAGATTCCGATCCTTCACTTGAGGTTTACTGTATCCCTTGGACCTTCTTATTGACGATGAAATACAGAAATTGCATCCGAATTTAATACAAAGGGCACAATGCCGACATAAGTAAAAGAGGACTGACACTCACTCTTTCTATGATTTGAGCCCCTGCTGTGAGTCCAGCTTTAGATTCCGATGCTTCACTTCAGGTTTACTGTATACCTTGCACCTTCTTATTGACGATGAAACACAGAAATTGCATCGGAATTAAATTCAGAAGGCACAATGCCGACATTAGTACAAGAGGACTGACACTCTATTTCTCTATGATTTAAACCTCTCCTGTGAATCCAGTTTTAGATTCCGAAGCTTCACTTCAGGTTTACTGTGTACCTTGCACCTTAATATTGACGATGAAACACAGAAATTGCATCGGAATTAAATCCAAAAGGCACAATGCCGACTTAAGTACAAGAGGACTGACACTCTAACTATCTATGATTTGTACCTCTCCTGTGAGTCCAGTTTTAGGTTCCGATGCTTCACTTCAGGTTTACTGTATCCTTTAGACCTTCTTATTGACGATGAAACACAGAAATTGCATCCGAATTTAATATAAAAGGGCGACTTAAGTAAAAGAGGACTGACACTCTCTCTTTCTATAATTTGAACCTCTCCTGTGAGTCCAGTTTTAGATTCCGATGCTTCACTTCAGGTTTACTGTATACCTTGCACCATCTTATTGACGATGAAACACAGAAATCGCATCGGAATTTAATACAAAAGGCACAATGACGACTTAAGTAGAAGAGGACTGACAGTCTCACTTTCTATGATTTGAACCTCTCCTGTGAATCCAGTTTTAGATTCCGATGCTTCACTTCAGGTTTACTGTATCCCTTGGACCTTCTTATTGACGATGAAATACAGAAATTGCATCCGAATTTTAAACAAAAGGCACAATGCCGACTTAAGTAAAAGAGGAGCGACACTCTCTCTTTCTATAATTTGAAACTCTCCTGTGAGTCCAGTTTTAGGTTCCGATGCTTCATTTCAGGTTTACTGTATACCATGCACCTTCTTATTGACGATGAAACACAGAATTTGCATCGGAAATAAATTCAGAAGGCACAATGCCGACTTGAGTACAAGAGGACTTACGCCCTAACTCTCTATGATTTGAACCTTTCCTGTGAGTCCAGTTTTAGATTCCGATGCTTCACTTCAGGTTTACTGTATACCATGCACCTACTTATTGACGATGAAACACAGAAATTGCATCCGAATATAATACTAAAGGCACTATGCCGACTTAAGTACAAGAGGACTGACATTCTCCCATTCTATGATTTGTTCCTCTCCTGTGAGTCCAGATTCAGATTCCGATGCTTCACTTCAGGTTTACTGTATACCTTGGACCTTCTTATATACAATGAAACACAGAAATTTCATCCCAATTTAATACAGAAGGCACAATGCCGACTTAAGTACAAGAGGACTGACACTCTCACTTTCTATGATTTGAACCACTCCTGTGAGTCCAGTTTTAGATTCCGATCCTTCACTGCAGGTTTACTGTATACCTTGCACCTTCTTATTGACGATGAAACACAGAAATTGCGTCGGAATTTAATACAAAAGGCAGAATCCCGACTTAAGTACAAAAGGGACTGACACTCTCACTTCTTATGATTTGAACCTGTCCTGTGGGTCCAGTTTTAGATTCCGATCCTTCACTTGAGGTTTACTGTATCCCTTGGACCTTCTTATTGACGATGAAATACAGAAATTGCATCCGAATGTAATACAGAGGGCACAATGCCGACATAAGTAAAAGAGGACCGACACTCTCTCTTTCTATGATTTGAACCCCTCCTGTGAGTCCAGCTTTAGATTCCGATGCTTCACTTCAGGTTTACTGTATACCTTGCACCATCTTATTGACGATGAAACACAGAAATCGCATCGGAATTTAATACAAAAGGCACAATGACGACATAAGTAGAAGAGGACTGACAGTCTCACTTTCTATGATTTCAACCTCTCCTGTGAATCCAGTTTTTGATTCCGATGCTTCACTTCAGGTTTACTGTATCCCTTGGACCTTCTTATTGACGATGAAATACAGAAATTGCATCCGAATTTTAAACAAAAGGCACAATGCCGACTTAAGTAAAAGAGGAGCGACACTCTCTCTTTCTATAATTTGAATCTCTCCTGTGAGTCCAGTTTTAGGTTCCGATGCTTCACTTCAGGTTTACTGTATACCTTGCACCATCTTATTGACGATGAAACACAGAAATTGCATCCGAATTTAATACAAAAGGCACAATGCCGACTTAAGTACAAGAGGACTGACACTCTCACATTCTATGATTTGATCCTCTCCTGTGAGTCCAGTTTCAGATTACGATGCTTCACTTCAGGTTTACTGTATACCTTGGACCTTATTATTGACGATGAAACACAAAAATTTCATCCGAATTTAATAAAAAAGGCACAATGCCGACTTAAGTACAAGAGGACTGACACTCTCACTTTCTATGATTTGAACCACTCCTGTGAGTCCAGTTTTAGATTCCGATCCTCCACTTCAGGTTTACTGTATAGCTTGCACCTTCTTATTGAGGATGAAACACAGAAATTGCATCGGAATTTAATACAAAAGGTACAATCTCGACTTAAGTACAAAAGGGACTGACATTCTCACTTCGTATGATTTGAACCTCTTCTGTGAGTCCAGTTTTAGATTCCGATCCTACACTTGAGGTTTACTGTATCCCTTGGACCTTCTTATTGACGATGAAATACAGAAATTGCATCCGAATTTAATACAAAGGGCACAATGCCGACATAAGTAAAAGAGGACCGACACTCTCTCTTTCTATGATTTGAACCCCTCCTGTGAGCCCAGCTTTAGATTCCGATGCTTCACTTCAGGTTTACTGTATACCTTGCACCTTCTTATTGACGATGAAACACAGAAATTGCATCGGAATTAAATTCAGAAGGCACAATGCCGACATTAGTACAAGAGGACTGACACTCTATTTCTCTACGATTTAAACCTCTCCTGTGAAACAAGTTTTAGATTCCGAAGCTTCACTTCAGGTTTACTGTGTACCTTGCACCTTAATATTGACGATGAAACACAGAAATTGCATCGGAATTAAATCCAAAAAGCACAATGCTGACTTAAGTACAAGAGGACTGACACTCTAACTATCTATGATTTGTACCTCTCCTGTGAGTCCTGTTTTAGGTTCCGATGCTTCACTTCAGGTTTACTGTATCCTTTAGACCTTCTTATTGACGATGAAACACAGAAATTGCATCCGAATTTAATATAAAAGGGCGACTTAAGTAAAAGAGGACTGATACTCTCTCTTTCTATGATTTGAACCTCTCCTGTGAGTCCAGTTTTAGATTCCGATGCTTCACTTCAGGTTTACTGTATACCTGGGACCTTCTTATTGACCGAATTTTAAACAAAAGGCACAATGCCGACTTAAGTAAAAGAGGAGCGACACTCTCTCTTTCTATAATTTGAAACTCTCCTGTGAGTCCAGTTTTAGGTTCCAATGCTTCACTTCAGGTTTACTGTATACCTTGCACCATCTTATTGACGATGAAACACAGAAATTGCATCCGAATTTAATACAAAATGCACAATGCCGACTTAAGTACAAGAGGACTGACACTCTCACATTCTATGATTTGATCCTCTCCTGTGAGCTCAGTTTCAGATTACGATGCTTCACTTCAGGTTTACTGTATACCTTGGACCTTCTTATTGACGATGAAACACAGAAATTTCATCCGAATTTAATAAAAAAGCACAATGCCGACTTAAGTACAAGAGGACTGACACTCTCACTTTCTATGATTTGAACCACTCCTGTGAGTCCACTTTTAGATTCCGATCCTCCACTTCAGGTTTACTGTATAGCTTGCACCTTCTTATTGACGATGAAACACAGAAATTGCATCGGCATTTAATACAAAAGGCACAATCTCGACTTAAGTACAAAAGAGACTGACATTCTCACTTCCTATGATTTGAACCTCTCCTGTGAGTCCAGTTTTAGATTCCGATCCTTCACTTGAGGTTTACTGTATCCCTTGGACCTTCTTATTGACGATGAAATACAGAAATTGCATCCGAATTTAATACAAAGGGCACAATGCCGACATAAGTAAAAGAGGACCGACACTCTCTCTTTCTATGATTTGAACCCCTCCTGTGAGTCCAGCTTTAGATTCCGATGCTTCACTTCAGGTTTACTGTATACCTTGCACCTTCTTATTGACGATGAAACACAGAAATTGCATCGGAATTAAATTCAGAAGGCACAATGCCGACATTAGTACAAGAGGACTGACACTCTATTTCTCTATGATTTAAACCTCTCCTGTGAATCCAGTTTTAGATTCCGAAGCTTCACTTCAGGTTTACTGTGTACCTTGCACCTTAATATTGACGATGAAACACAGAAATTGCATCGGAATTAAATCCAAAAGGCACAATGCCGACTTAAGTACAAGAGGACTGACACTCTAACTATCTATGATTTGTACCTCTCCTGTGAGTCCAGTTTTAGGTTCCGATGCTTCACTTCAGGTTTACTGTATCCTTTAGACCTTCTTATTGACGATGAAACACAGAAATCGCATCGGAATTTAATACAAAAGGCACAATGACGACTTAAGTAGAAGAGGACAGACAGTCTCACTTTCTATGATTTGAACCTCTCCTGTGAATCCAGTTTTAGAATCCGATGCTTCACTTCAGGTTTACTGTATCCCTTGGACCTTCTTATTGACGATGAAATACAGAAATTGCATCCGAATTTTAAACAAAAGGCACAATGCCGACTTAAGTAAAAGAGGAGCGACACTCTCTCTTTCTATAATTTGAAACTCTCCTGTGAGTCCAGTTTTAGGTTCCGATGCTTCACTTCAGGTTTACTGTATACCATGCACCTTCTTATTGACGATGAAACACAGAATTTGCATCGGAAATAAATTCAGAAGGCACAATGCCGACTTAAGTACAAGAGGACTGACACTCTCACTTTCTATGATTTGAACCACTCCTGTGAGTCCAGTTTTAGATTCCGATCCTCCACTTCAGGTTTACTGTATAGCTTGCACCTTCTTATTGAGGATGAAACACAGAAATTGCATCGGAATTTAATACAAAAGGCACAATCTCGACTTAAGTACAAAAGGGACTGACATTCTCACTTCCTATGATTTGAACCTCTCCTGTGAGTCCAGTTTTAGATTCCGATCCTTCACTTGAGGTTTACTGTATCCCTTGAACCTTCTTATTGACGATGAAATACAGAAATTGCATCCGAATTTAATACAAAGGGCACAATGCCGACATAAGTAAAAGAGGACCGACACTCTCTCTTTCTATGATTTGAACCCCTCCTGTGAGTCCAGTTTTAGATTCCGATCCTTCACTTCAGGGTTACTGTATACCTTGCACCTTCTTATTGACGATGAAACACAGAAATAGCGTCGGAATTTAATACAAAAGGCACAATCCCGACTTAAGTACAAAAGGGACTGGCACTCTCACTTCCTATGATTTGAACCTGTCCTGTGAGTCCAGTTTTAGATTCCGATGCTTCACTTCAGGTTTACGTGTACCTTGCTCCTTAATATTGACGATGAAACACAGAAATTGCATCGGAATTAAATCCAAAAGACACAATGCCGACTTAAGTACAAGAGGACTGACACTCTAAGTATCTATGATTTGAACCTCACCCGTGAGTCCAGTTTTAGGTTCCGATGTTTCACTTCAGGTTTACTGTATCCCTTGGACGTTCTTATTGACGGTGAAACACAGAAATTGCATCCGAATTTAATACAAATGCACAATGCCGACTTAAGTACAAAGGACTGACACTCGCTCTTTCTATGATTTGAATCTCTCCTGTGAGTGCAGATTTAGATTCCGATGCTTCACTTTAGGTTTACCCTATACCTTAGACCTTCTTATTGACGATGAAACACAGAAATTGCATCCGAATTTAATACAAAAGGCACAATGCCGACTTAAGTACAAGAAGGCTGACACTCTCCCATTCTATGGTTTGATCCTCTCATGTGAGTCCGGATTCAGATTCCGATGCTTCACTTCAGGTTTACTGTATACCTTGCACCTCCTTATTGACGATGAAACACAGGAATTGCATCGGAATTTAATACAAAAGGCACAATGCCGACTTAAGTACAATAGGGACTGACACTCTCACATTTTGTATGATTTGAACTTCTCCTGTGAGTCCAGTTTAAGATTCCGATCCTTCACTTCAGGTTTACTGTATCCCTTGGACCTTCTTATTGACGATGAAACACAGAAATTTCATCCGAATTTAATACAAAAGGCACAATGCCGACTCAAGTAAAAGAGGACTGTCACTCTCTCTTTCTATGATTTGAACTTCTCCTGTGAGCCCAGTTCTAGATTCCGATGCTTCACTTCAGGTTTACTGTATCCCTTGGACCTTCTTATTGACGATGAAACACAGAAATTGCATCCGATTTTAAAACAAAAGTCACAATGCCGACTTAAGTACAAGAGGACTGACACTCTCACTTTCTATGATTTGAAGCACTCCTGTGAGTCCAGTTTTAGATTACGATTCTTCACTTCAGGTTTACTGTATACCTTGCACCTTCTTATTGACGATGAAACACAGAGATTGCGTCGGAATTTAATACAAAAGGCACAATGCCGACTAAAGTACAAGAGGACTGACACCCTCCTTTTCTATGATTTGAAACTCTCCTTTGAGTCCAGTTTCAGATTCCGATGCTTCACTTCAGGTTTACTTTATACCGTGGACCCTCTTATTGACGATGAAACACAGAAATTTCATCCGAATTTAATACAAAAGGCACAATGCCGACTTAAGTAAAAGAGGACTGTCACTCTCTCGTTCCATGATTTGAAACTCTCCTGTGAGTCCAGTTTCGATTCCGATGCTTCACTTCAGGTTTACTGTATCCCTTAGGCCTTCTTATTGACGATGAAATACAGAAATTGCATCCGAATATAATACAAAAGGCACAATGCCGACTTAAGTACAAGAGGACTGACACTGTCACTTTCAATGATTTGAACCTCTCCTGTGAGTCCAGTTTAAATTCCGATAGTTCACATCAGGTTTACTGTATACCTTGTACCTTCTTATTGACGTGAAACACAGAAATTGCATTCGAATTTAATACAAAAGGGCACAATGCCGACTTATGTACAAGAGGACTGACACTCTCCCTTTCTATGATTTGAACCTCTCCTGTGAGTCCAGTTTTAGATTCCGATGCTTCACTTAGCGTTAACTGTATCCCTTAGACCTTCTTATTAACGATGAAACACAGAAATTGAATCCGAATTTAATACAAAGGGCCGACTTAAGTTAAAGAGGACTGACACTCTCTATGATTTGAACCTCTCCTGTGAGTCCAGTTTTGATTCCGATTCTTTACTTCAGGTTTACTGTATACCTTGCACCAACATATTAACGATGAAACACAGAAATGGCATCGGAATTTAATACAAAAGGCACAATGCCGACTTAAGTACAAGAGGACTGACACTCTCACTTTCTTTGATTGGAACCTTTCCTGTGAGTCCAGTTTTAGATTCCGATAGTTCACTTCAGGTTTACTGTATACCTTGTACCTTCTTATTGACGATGAAACACAGAAATTGCATCCGAATTTAATACAAAAGGCACAATGCCGACATATGTACAAGAGGACTGACACTCTCACCCTCAATGAGTTGAGCCTCTCCTGTGAGTCCAGTATAAATTCCGATAGTTCACTTCAGGTTTACTGTATACCTTGTATCTTCTTATTGACGATGAAACACAGAAATTGCATCCGAATTTAATACAAAAGGACACAATGCCGACTTATGTACAAGAGGATTGACACTCTCCCTTTCTATGATGTGAACCTCTCCTGTGAGTCCAGTTTTGATTCCGATGCTTCACTTCAGGTTTACTGTATACCTTGCATCTTCTTATTGACGATGAAACACAGAAATTGCATCGGAATTTAATACAAAAGGCACAATGCCGACTTAAGTACAAGAGGACTGACACTCTCACTTTCTTTGATTGGAACCTTTCCTGTGAGTCCAGTTTTAGATTCCGATGCTTCACTTCAGGTTTACTGTATACCTTGCACCTTCTTATTGACGATGAAACACAGAAAATGCATCCGAATGTAATACAAATGGCACAATGCCGACTTAAGTACAAGAGGACTGACACTCTATCTCTCTATGATTTGAACCTCTCCTGTGAGTTTAGTTTTAGGTTCCGATGCTTCACTTCAGGTTCACTGTATACCTTGCACCTTATCATTGACGATGAAACGCAGAAATTGCATCAGAATTAAATTCAAAAGGCACAATGCCGATTTAAGTACAAGGGGACTGACCCTCTAACTATCTATGATTTGAACCTCTCCAGTAAGTCCAGTTTTAAATTCCGATGCTTCACTTCAGGATTACTGTATCCCTTGGACCTTCTAATTGACGATGAAACACAGAAATTGCATCCGAATGTAATACAAAAGGCACAATGCCGACTTAAGTACAATAGGACTGACACTCTCACTTTCTATGATTTGAACCTCTCCTGTAAGTCCAGTTTTGGATTCCGATGCTTCACTTCAGGTTTACTGTATACCTTGCACCTTCTTATTGACGATGAAACACAGAAATTGCATAGGAATTTAATACAAAAGGCACAATGCCGACTTAAGTACAAGAGGACTGACAGTCTCACTTTCTATGATTTGAACCTCTCCTGGTAGTCCAGTTTTACATTCCGATGCTTCACTTTAGGTTTACTGTATACCTTGCACCTTCTTACTGACGATGAAACACAGAAATTACATCGGAATTAAATTCAGAAGGCACAATGCCGACTTAAGTACAACAGGACTGACCCTCTAACTATCTGTGATTTGAACCTCCCCCGTGAGTCCAGATTTAAATTCCAACGCTTCACTTCAGGTTTACTGTATCCCTTGGACCTTCTAATTGACGATGAAGCACAGAAATTGCATCCGAATGTAATACAAAAGGCACAATCCCGACCTAAGTACAATAGGACTGACACTCTCACTTTCAATGGTTTGACCCTCTCCTGTGAGTCCAGTTTAAATTCCGATAGTTCACTTTAGGTTTACTGTATACCTTGAACCTTCTTATTGACGATGAAATAAAGAAATTGCATCCGAATTTTATACAAAAGGCACAATGCTGACATATGTACAAGAGGACTGACACTCTCACTTTCTATGATCTGAACCTCTCCTGTGAGTCCAGTTTTAGATTCCGATGCTTCACTTAACGTTAACTGTATCCCTTAGACCTTCTTGTTAACGATGAAACACAGAAATTGCATCCGAATTTAATACAAATGGCCGACTTAAGTTAAAGAGGACTGACTCTCTCTATGATTTGAACCTCTCCTGTGAGACCAGTTTTGATTCCGATGCTTTACTTCAGGTTTACTGTATACCTTGCACCATCATATTAACGATGAAACACAGAAATGGCATCGGAATTTAATACCAAAGGCACAATGCCGACTTAAGTACAAGAGGACTGACACTCTCACTTTCTTTGATTTGAACCTTTCCTGTGAGTCCAGTTTTTGATTCCAATGCTTCACTTCAGGTTTACTGTATACCTTGCACCCTCTTATTGACGATGAAACACAGAAATAGCATCCGAATTTAATACAAATGGCACAATGCCGACTTAAGTACAAGAGGACTGACACTCTCACTTTCTATGATTTGAACCTCTCCTGTAAGTCCAGTTTTAGATTCCGATGCTTCACTTCAGGTTTACTGTAGACCTTGCACCTTCTTATTGACGATGAAACACAGAAACTGCATCCGAATGTAATACAAATGGCACAATGCCGACTTAAGTACCAGAGGACTGACACTCTATCTCTCTATGATTTGAACCTGTCCTGTGAGTGTAGTTTTAGATTCCGATGCTTCACTTCAGGTTCACTGTATACCTTGCACCTTATCATTGACGATGAAACGCAGAAATTGCATCAGAATTAAATTCAAAAGGCACCATGCCGATTTAAGTACAAGAGGACTGACCCTCTAACTATCTATGATTTGAACCTCTCCTGTGAGTCCAGTTTTAAATTCCGATGCTTCACTTCAGGTTTACTGTATCCCTTGGACCTTCTAATTGACGATGAAACGCAGAAATTGCATCCGAATGTAATACAAAAGGCACAATGCCGACTTAAGTACAATAGGACTGACACTTTCATTTTCTATGATTTGAACCTCTCCTGTAAATCCAGTTTTAGATTCCGATGCTTCACTTCAGGTTTACTGTATACCTTGCACCTTCTTATTGACGACGAAACACAGAAATTGCATCGGAATTTAATGCAAAAGGCACAATGCCGACCTAAGTACAAGAGGACTGACAGTCTCACTATCTATGATTTGAACCTCTCCTGGTAGTCCAGTTTTAGATTCCGATGCTTCACTTTAGGTTTACTGTATACCTTGCACCTTCTTACTGACGATGAAACACAGAAATTACATCGGAATTAAATTCAGAAGGCACAATGCCGACTTAAGTACAAGAGGACTGACCCTCTAACTATCTGTGATTTGAACCCCCCCGTGAGTCCAGATTTAAATTCCAATGCTTCACTTCAGGTTTACTGTATCCCTTGGACCTTCTAATTGACGATGAAGCACAGAAATTGCATCCGAATGTAATACAAAAGGCACAATCCCGACCTAAGTACAATAGGACTGACACTCTCACATTCTATGGTTTGACCCTCTCCTGTGAGTCCAGTTTAAATTCCGATAGTTCACTTCAGGTTTACTGTATACCTTGTACCTTCTTAATGACGATGAAATACAGAAATTGCATCCGAATTTTATACAAAGGGCACAATGCCGACTTAAGTAAAAGAGGACCGACACTCTCTCTTTCTATGATTTGAACCTCTCCTGTGAGTCCAGTTTTAGATTCCGATGCTTCACTTCAGGTTTACTGTATGCCTTGGACCTTCTTATTGACGATGAAACACAGAAGTTGCATCCGAATTTAATACAAAAGGGCACAATGCCGACTAATCTACAAGAGGACTGACACTCTCCCATTCTATGATTTGAACCTCTCCTGTGAGTCCAGCTTTAGTTTCCGATGCTTCACTTCTGGTTTACTGTATCCCTTGGACCTTCTTATTGACGATGAAACACAGAAATTGCATACGAATTTAATGCAAAAGGCCGACTTAAGTAAAAGAGGACCGACACTCTCGCTTTCTATGATTTGAACCTCTCCTGTGAGTCAAGTTTTAGATTCCGACGCTTCACTTCAGGTTTACTGTATACCTTGCACCTTCTTATTGACGATTAAACACAGAAATAGCATCGGAATTAAATTCAGTAGGCACAATGCCGACTTAAATACAAGAGGACTGACCCTCTAACTATCTATGATTTGAACCTCTCCTGTGAATCCAGTTTTATATTCCGATGCTTCACTCTAGGTTTAATGTATCCCTTGGACCTTCTAATTGAGGATGAAACACAGAAATTGCATCCGAATGTCATACAAAAGGCACAATACCGACTTAAGTACAAGAGGACTGACACTCTCACTTTCAATGATTTGAACCTCTCCTGTGAGTCCAGTTTAAATTCCGATAGTTCACTTCAGGTTTACTGTAAACCTTGTACCTTCTTATTGACGATGAAACACAGAAATTGCATCCGAATTTAATACAAATGGGCACAATGCCGACTTATGTACAAGAGGACTGATATTCTCCCTTTCTATGATTTGAACCTCTCCTGTGAGACCAGTTTTAGATTCCGATGCTTCACTTCAGGTTTACTGTATCCCTTGGACCTTCTTATTTACGATGAAACACAGATATTGCATCCGAATTTAATACAAAAGGCCGACTTAAGTAAAAGAGGACTGACACTCTCTCTTTCTGTGATTTGAACCTCTCCTGAGAGTCCAGTTTTGATTCCGATGCTTCACTTCAGGTTTACTGTATACCTTGCACCTTCTTATTGACGATGAAACACAGAAATTGCATCGGAATTTTAATCAAAAGGCACAATGCCGACTTAAGTACAAGAGGACTGACACTCTCACTTTCTTTGATTTGAACCTTTCCTGTGAGTCCAGTTTTACATTCCGATGCTTCACTTCAGGTTTACTGTATACCTTGCACCTTCTTATTGACGATGAAACACAGAAATTGCATCGGAATTTAATACAAAATGCACAATGACGACTTAAGTACAAGAGGACTGACACTCTAACTCTCTATGATTTGAACCTCTCCTGTGAGTCCAGTTTTGGACAACGATGCTTCACTTCAGGTTTACTGTACACTTTGCACCTTCTTATTGACGATGACACACAGATATTGCATCGGAATTAAATTCAAAAGGCACAATGCCGACTTAAGTACAAGAGGACTGACACTCTAACTCTCTATGATTTCTACCTCTCCTGTGAGTCCAGTTTTAGATTCCGATAGTTCACTTCAGGTTTACTGTATCCCTTGGACCTTCTAATTGACGATGAAACACAGAAATTGCATCCGAATTTAATACAAAAGGCACAAGGCCGAATTAAGTACAATAGGACTGACACTCTCACTTTCTATGATTTGAACCTCTCCTGTGAGTCCAGTTCTTGATTCTGATGCTTCACTTCAGGTTCACTGTATCCCTTAGACCTTCTTATTGACGATGAAACACAGAGATTGCATCCGAATGTAAT
The DNA here is from genome assembly GCF_023864345.2 of Schistocerca serialis cubense. NCBI lineage: Eukaryota > Metazoa > Arthropoda > Insecta > Orthoptera > Acrididae > Schistocerca > Schistocerca serialis. The sequence goes on from NC_064642.1 coordinate 802,893,034, forward strand.
ACAAAAGGCCGACTTAAGGAATAGAGGACTGACTCTCTCTCTTTCTATGTTTTGAACCTCTCCTGTGAGTCCAGTTTTAGATTCCGATCCTTCACTTCAGGTTTACTGTATACCTTGCACCTTCGTAATGACGATGAAACACAGAAATTGCATCGGAATTTAATACAAATGGTACAATGCCGACTTAAGTACAAGAGGACTGACAGTCTCACTTTCTATGATTTGAACCTCTCCTGTGAGTCCAGTTTTAGATTCCGATGCTTCACTTCAGGTTTACTGTATCCCTTGGACCTTCTTATTGACGATGAAATACAGAAATTGCATCCGAATTTTATACAAAAGGCACAATGCCGACTTAAGTAAAATAGGACCGACACTTTCTCTTTCTATGATTTGAACCACTCCTGTGAGCCCAGTTAAATATTCCGATGCTTCACATCAGGTTTACTGTTTACCTTGCACCTTCTTATTGACGATGAAACACAGAAATTGCAGCGGAATTAAATTCAGAAGGCACAATGCCGACTTTAGTACAAGAGGACTGACAGTCTAACTCTCTATGATTTGAACCTCTCCTGTAAATCCAGTTTTAGATTCCGATGCTTCACTTCAGGTTTACTGTGAACCTTGCACCTTCTTATTGAAGATGAAACACAGATATTGCATCGGAATTAAATTCAAAAGACACAATGCCGCCTTAAGTACAAGAGGACTGACACTCTAACTATCTATGATTTGAACCTCTCCTGTGAGTCCAGTTTTAGGTGGTGATGCTTCACTTCAGGTTTACTGTATCCCTTGGATCTTCTTATTGACGATGAAACACAGAAATTGCATCCGAATTTAATACAAAAATCACAATGCCGACTTAGGTACAAGAGGACTGACACACTCACTTTCTATGATTGGAACCTCTCCTGTGAGTCCAGTTTTAGATTCCGATGCTTCACTTCAGGTTTACTGTATACCATGCACCTACTTATTGACGATGAAACACAGAAATTGCATCCGAATATAATACAAAGGGCACAATGCCGACTTAAGTACAAGAGGACTGACACTCTCCCATTCTACGATTTGATACTCTCCTGTGAGACCAGTTACAGATTCCGATGCTTCTCTTCAGGTTTACTGTATACCTTGGACCCTCTTATTGACGATGAAACACAGAAATTTCATACGAATTTAATACAATAGCACAATGCCGACTTAAGTAAAAGAGGACTGTCACTCTCTCTTTCTATGATTTGAACCTCTCCTGTGAGTCCAGTTTTAGATTTCGATGCTTCACTTCAGGTTTACTGTATACCTTGCACCTGAATATTGACGATGAAACACAGAAATTGCTTCGGAATTAAATTCAAAAGACACAATGCCGACTTAAGTACTAGAGGACTGACACTCTAACTATCTATGATTTGAACCTCTCCAGTGAGTCCAGTTTTAGGTTCCGATGCTTCACTTCAGGTTTACTGTATCCCTTGGACCATCTTATTGACGGTGAAACACAGAAATTGCATTCGAATTTAATACAAAAAGCACAATGCCGACTTAAGTACAAGAGGACTGACACTCTCACTTTCAATGATTAGAACCTCTCCTGTGAGTCCAGTTATAGATTCCGATGCTTCACTTCAGGATTACTGGGTACCTTGCACCTTCTTATTGACGATGAAAGACAGAAATTGCATCCGAATTAAATACAAATGGCACAGATGCCGACTTAAGTACAAGAGGGCTGACACTCTCCCATTCTATGATTTGATCCTCTCCTGTGAGTCCAGTTTCAGAATCCGATGCTTCACTTCAGGTTTACTGTATACCTTATACCATCTTATTGACGATGAAACACAGAACTTTTATCCCAATTTAATACAAAAGGCACAATGCCGACTTAAGTAAAAGAGGACTGTCATTTTCTCTTTCTATGATTTGAACCTCTCCTGTGAGCCCAGTTTTAGATTCCGATGCTTCACTTCAGGTTTACTGTATCCCTTGGACCTTCTTATTGACGATGAAACACAGAAATTGCATCGGAATCTAATACTAAAGGCACAATGCCGACGTATGTACAAGAGGACTGACACTCTCACTTTCTATGATTTGAACCTCTCTTGTGAGTCCAGTTTTGGATGCCGATGCTTCACTTCAGGTTCACTGTATACCTTACACCGTCTTATTGAAGATGAAACACAAGAATTGCATCGGAATTAAATTCAAAAGGCACAATGCCGACTTAAGTACAAGAGCACTGACACTCTAATTTTCTATGATTTGAACCTCTCCTGTGAGTCCAGTTTTGGATTCTGATGCTTCACTTCAGGGTTACTGTATACCTTGCACCATCTTATTGACGATGAAACACAGAAATTGCATCGGAATTAAATTCAAAAGGCCCAATGCCGACTTAAGTACAAGAGGACTGACACTCTAACTCTCCATGATTTGAACCTCTCCTGTGAGTTTAGTTTTAGTTTCCGATGCTTCACTTCAGGTTCACTGTACACCTTGCACCTTCTTATTGACAATGAAACGCAGAAATTGCATCGGAATTTAATTCAAAAGGCAGAATGCCGATTTAAGTACAAGAGGAATGACCCTCTAACTAACTATGATTTGAATCTCTCCTGTGAGTCCAGTTTTAAATTCCGATGATTCTTTTCAGGTTTACTGTATCCCTTGGACCTTCTAATTGACGATGAAACACAGAAATTGCATCCGAATGTAATACAAAAGGCACAATGCCGATTTAAGTACACTTGGACTGACACTCTCACTTACTATGATTTGAACCTCTCCTGTGAGTCCAGTTTTAGATTCGGATAGTTCACTTCAGGTTTATTGTATACCTTGAACCTTCTTATTGACGATGAAACACAGAAATTGCATCCGAATTTAATACAAAAGGCACAATGCCGACTTATGTACAAAAGGACTGACACTCTCCCTTTCTATGATTTGAAACTCTCCTGTGAGTCCAGTTTTAGATTCCGATGCTTCACTTCAGGTTTACTGTATCCCTTGGACCTTCTTATTGACGATGAAACACAGAAATTGCATCTGAATTTAATACAAAAGGCCGACTTAAGTAAAAGAGGACTGACACTCTCTCTTTCTATGAGTTGAACCTCTCCTGTGAGTCCAGATTGAGATTCCGATGCTTCACTTCAGGTTTACTGTATCCCTTGGACCTTCTTATTGACGATGAAACATAGAAATTGCATCTGAATTTAATACAAAAGGCCGACTTAAGTAAAAGAGGACCAACACTCTCTCTTTCTATGAGTTGAACCTCTCCTGTGAGTCCAGTTTTGGATTCCGATGCTACACTTCAGGTTTACTGTATACCTTGCATCTTCTTGTTGACGATGAAACATAGAAATTGCATCGGAAATAAATTCAAAAGAAACATTTCTGACTTAAGTAAAATAGGACTGACACTCTAACTCTCTATGCGTTGAACCTCTCCTGTGAGTCCAGTTTTAGATTCCGATGCATCACTTCAGGTTTACTGCATACCTTGCACCTTCTTATTGACGATGAAACGCAGAAATTGCATCGGAATTAAATTCAAAAGGCACAATGACGACTTAAGTACAAGAGGACTAACAGTCTAACTCTCTATGATTTGAACCTCTCCTGTGAATCCAGTTTTAGATTCCGATGCTTCACTTCAGGTTTACTGTATACCTTGCACCTTCCTATTGACGATGAAGCACAGAAATTGCAACGGAATTAAATTCAAAAGACACAATGCCGACTTAAGTACAAGAGGACTGACACTCTAACTATCTATGATTTGAACCTGTCCTGTGAGTCCAGTTTTAGGTGGTGATGCTTCACTTCAGGTTTACTGCATCCCTTGGATCTTCTTATTCACGATGAAACACAGAAATTACATCCGAATTTAATACAAAAGGCACAATGCCGACTTAGGTACAAGAGGACTGACACTCTCACTTTCTATGATTTGAACCTCTCCTGTGAGTCCAGTTTTAGATTCCGATGCTTCACTTCAGGTTTACTGTATACCATGCACCTACTTATTGACGATGAAACACAGAAACTGCATCCGAATATAATACAAAGGGCACAATGCCGGCTTAAGTACAAGAGGACTGACACTCTCCCATTCTACGATTTGATAAACTCCTCTGAGTCCAGTTACAGATTCCGATGCTTCACTTCAGGTTTACTGTATACCTTGGACCTTCTCATTGACGTTGAAACACAGAAATTTCATCCGAATTAAATACAAAAGCACAATGCCGATTAAGTAAAAGAGGACTGTCACTCTCTCTTTCTATGATTTGAACCTCTCCTGTGACTCCAGTTTTAGATTCCGATGCTTCACTTCAGGTTTACTGTATACCTTGCACCTTCATATTGACGATAAAACACAGAAATTGCTTCGGAATTAAATTCAAAAGACACAATGCCGACTTAAGTACAAGAGGACTGACACCCTAACTATCTATGATTTGAACCCCTCCTGTGAGTCGAGTTTTAGGTTCCGATGCTTCACTTCAGGTTTACTGTATCCCTTGGACCTTCTTATTGACGGTGAAACACAGAAATTGCAATTGAATTTAATACAAAAGGCACAATGCCGACTTAAGTACAAGAGGGCTGACACTCTCACTTTCTATGATTTGAACCTGTCCTGTGAGTCGAGGTATAGATTCCGATGCTTCACTTCAGGTTTACTGTATACCTTGCACCTTCTTATTGACGATGAAAGACAGAAATTGCATCCGAATTAAATACAAAAGGCACAATGTCGACTCAAGTACAAGAGGACTGACACTCTCCCATTCTATGATTTGATCCTCTCCTGTGAGTCCAGTTTCAGTATCCGATGCTTCACTTCAGGTTTACTGTATACCTTGGACCTTCTTATTGACGATGAAACACAGAAATTCTATCCGAATTTAATACAAAAGGCACAATGCCGACTTAAGTAAAAGAGGACTGTCACTTTCTCTTTCTATGATTTGAACCTCTCCTGTGAGCCCAGTTCTAGATTCCGATGCATCACTTCAGGTTTACTGCATACCTTGCACCTTCTTATTGACGATGAAACGCAGGAATTGCATCGGAATTAAATTCAAATGGCACAATGCCGACTTCAGTACAAGAGGACTGACACTCTAATTCTCTATGATTTGAACCTCCCCTGTGAGTCAAGTTTTGGATTCCGATGCTTCACTTCAAGTTTACTGTATAGCTGGCACCTTCTTTTTGACGATGAAACACAGAAATTGCATCGGAATTAAATACAAAAGGCACAATGCCGACGTAAGTAAAAGAGGACTGTCACTCTCTCTTTCTATGATTTGAAACACTCCTGTGAGTCCAGTTTTAGATTGCGATGCTTCACTTCAGGATTACTGTATACCTTGGACCTTCTTATTGACGATGAAATACAGAAATTGCATCCGAACTTAATACAAAAGGCACAATGCCGACTTAACTAAAAGATTACTGACACTCTCCCTTTCTATGATTTGAACCTCTCCTGTGAGTCCAGTTTTAGATTCCGATGTTTCACTTTAGGTTTACTGTATACCTTGCACCTTCTTGTTGACGATGAAACATAGAAATTGCATCGGAATTAAATTCAAAAGGCACAATGCCGACTTAAGTACAAGAGGACTGACACTCTAACTCTCTATGATTTGAACCTCTCCTGTGAGTCCAGTTTTAGATTCCGATGCATCACTTCAGGTTTGCTGTATACCTTGCATCTTCTTGTTGACGATGAAACATAGAAATTGCATCGGAATTAAATTCAAAAGGCACAATGCCGATTGAAGTACAAGAGGACCGACCCTCTAACTATCTACGATTTGAATCTCTCCTGTGAGTCCAGTTTTAAATGCCGATGCTTCACTTCAGGTTTACTGTATCCCTTGGACCTTCTAATTGATGATGAAACACAGAAATTGCATCCGAATGTAATCCAAAAGGCACAATGCCGACTTAAGTACAATTGGACTGACACTCTCACTTTCTATGTTTTGAAACTCTCCTGTGAGTCCAGTTTTCGATTCGGATAGTTCACTTCAGGTTTACTGTATACCTTGTACCTTGTTATTGACGATGGAACACAGAAATTGCAACCGAATTTAATACAAAAGGCACAATGCCGACTTATGTACAAGAGGACTGACACTCTCCCTTCCTATGATTTGCACCTCTCCTGTGAGTCCAGTTTTAGATTCCGATGCTTCACTTCTGGTTTACTGTATCCCTTGGACCTTCTTATTGACGATATAACACAGAAATTGCATCCGAATTTAATACAAAAGGCCGACTTAAGTAAAAGAGGACTGACACTCTCTCTTTCTATGATTTGAACCTCTCCTGTGAGTCCAGTTTTGATTCCGATGCTTCACTTCAGGTTTACTGTATACCTTGCACCCTCTTATTGACGATGAAACACTTAAATTGCATACGAAATTAATACAAAAGGCACAATGTCGACTTAAGTACAAGAGGACTGACACTCTCCCTTTCTTTGATTTGAATTTCTCCTGTGAGTCCAGTATCAGATTCCGATGCTTCACTTCAGGTTTACTGTATACCTTGGTCCTTCTTATTGACGATGAAAAACAAAAATTTCATTAGAATTTAATACAAAATGCACAATGCCGACTTAAGTACAAGAGGACTGACACTCTCACTTTCTATGATTTTATCCTCTCCTGTGAGTCCAGTTTTAGATTCCGATGCTTCACTTCAGGTTTACTGTATACCTTGCACCTTCTTATTGACGATGAAACACAGAATTGTATCGGAATTTAATACTAAAGGCACAATGACGACTTAAGTACAATTGGACTAACACTCTCACATTCTATGATTTGAACCTCTCCTGTGAGTCTAGTTTTCGATTCGGATAGTTCACTTCAGGTTTACTGTATACCTTGTACCTTCTTATTGACGCTGAAACACAGAAATTGCATCAGAATTTAATACAAAGGGCACAATGCCGACTTATGTACAAGAGGACTGACACTCTCCCTTTCTATGATTGGAACCACTCCTGTGAGTCCAGCTTAGGATTCCGATGCTTCACTTCAGGTTTACTGTGTCCCTTGGACCTTCTTATTGACGATGAAACACAGAAATTGCATCTGAAATTAATACAAAAGGCCGACATAAGTAAAAGAGGACTGACATTCTCTCTTTCTATGAGTTGAACCTCTCCTGTGTGTCCAGTTTTGGATTCCGACGCTACACTTCATGTTTACTGTATACCTTGCACGTTCTTATTGATGATGGAACACAGAAATTGCATCGGAATTAAATACAAAAGGCACAATGCCGACTTAAGTAAAAGAGGACTGTCACTCTCTCTTTCTATGATTTGAAACACTCCTGTGAGTACAGTTTTAGATTCCGATGCTTCACTTCAGGTTTACTGTATACCTTGGACCTTCTTATTGACGATGAAATACAGAAATTGCATCCAAATTTAATACAAAAGGCACAATGCCGACTTAACTAAAAGAGGACTGACTTTCTCCCTTTCTATGATTTGAACCTCTCCTGTGAGACCAGTTTTAGATTCCGATGTTTCACTTTAGGTTTACTGTATACCTTGCACCTTCTTGTTGCGATGAAACATAGAAATTGCATCGGAAAAAAATTCAAAAGGCACAATGCCGACTTAAGTACAAGAGGACTGACACTCTAACTATCTATGATTTGAACCTCTCCTGTGAGTCCAGTTTTAGATTCCGATGCTTCACTTCAGGTTTACTGTATCCCTTGGACCTTCTAATTGACGATGAAACACAGAAATTGCATCCGAATTTAACACAAAATGCACAATGCCGACTTAAGAACAAGAGGACTGAGACTCTCGTTTTCTATGATTTGACCCTCTCCTGTGAGTCCATTTTTGATTCCAATGCTTCACTTCAGGTTTACTGCATACCTTGCACCTTCTTAGTGACGATGAAACACAGATATTGCATCCTAATATAATACAAAAAAAGCACAATGCCGACTTAAATACAAGAGGACTGACTCTCCCCTTTTCTATGATTTGAACCTCTCCTGTGAGTCCAGTTTTAGATTCCGATGCTTCACTTCAGGTTTACTGTATACCTTGCACCTTCTTATTGACGGTGAAACAAAGAGATTGCATCGGAATTTAATACAAAAGGCACAATGAAGACTTAGGTACAAGAGGACTGACACTCTCACTTTCTATGATTTGAACCTCTCCTGTGAGACCAGTTTTAGATTCCGATGCTTCACTTCAGGTTTACTGTATTCCTTGGTCCGTCTTAGTGACGATGAAACACAAAAATTGCATCGGAATTAAATTCAAAAGGCACATTGGCGACTTAAGTACAAGAGGACTGACACTCTAACTCTCTATGATTAGAACCTCTCTTGTGAGTCCAGTTTTGGATTCCGATGCTTCACTTCAGGTTTACTGCATACCTTGCACCTTCTTAGTGACGATGAAACACAGATATTGCATCCTAATATAATACAAAAAAATCACAATTCCGACTTAAATACAAGAGGACTGACACTCCCCCTTTCTATTATTTGAACCTCTCCTGTGAGTCCAGTTTTAGATTCCGATGCTTCACTTCAGCTTTACTGTATACCTTGCACCTTCTTATTGACGGTGAAACGAAGAGATTGCATCGGAATTTAATACAAAAGGCACAATGAAGACTTAGGTACAAGAGGACTGACACTCTCACTTTCTATGATTTGAACCTCTCCTGTGAGTCCAGTTTTAGATTCCGATGCTTCACTTCAGGTTTACTGTATCCCTTGGACCTTCTTATTGACGATAAAACACAGAAATTGCATCCGAATTTAATACAAAAGGCCGACTTAAGTAAAAGAGGACTGACACTCTCTCTTTCTATGATTTGAACCTCTCCTGTGAGTCCAGTTTTGATTCCGATGCTTCACTTCAGGTTTACTGTATACCTTGCACCCTCTTATTGACGATGAAACACTTAAATTGCATACGAAATTAATACAAAAGGCACAATGTCGACTTAAGTACAAGAGGACTGACACTCTCCCTTTCTTTGATTTGAATTTCTCCTGTGAGTTCAGTATCAGATTCCGATGCTTCACTTCAGGTTTACTGTATACCTTGGTCCTTCTTATTGACGATGAAAAACAAAAATTTCATTAGAATTTAATACAAAATGCACAATGCCGACTTAAGTACAAGAGGACTGACACTCTCACTTTCTATGATTTTAACCTCTCCTGTGAGTCCAGTTTTAGATTCCGATGCTTCACTTCAGGTTTACTGTATACCTTGCACCCTCTTATTGACGATGAAACACAGAATTGTATCGGAATTTAATACTAAAGGCACAATGACGACTTAAGTACAATTGGACTAACACTCTCACATTCTATGATTTGATCCTCTCCTGTGAGTCTAGTTTTCGATTCGGATAGTTCACTTCAGGTTTACTGTATACCTTGTACCTTCTTATTGACGCTGAAACACAGAAATTGCATCCGAATTTAATACAAAGGGCACAATGCCGACTTATGTACAAGAGGACTGACACTCTCCCTTTCTATGATTTGAACCTCTCCTGTGAGTCCAGTTTTAGATTCCGATGTTTCACTTTAGGTTTACTGTATACCTTGCACCTTCTTGTTGCGATGAAACATAGAAATTGCATCGGAATTAAATTCAAAAGGCACAATGCCGACTTAAGTACAAGAGGACTGACACTCTAACTATCTATGATTTGAACCTCTCCTGTGAGTCCAGTTTTAGATTCCGATGCTTCACTTCAGGTTTACTGTATCCCTTGGACCTTCTAATTGACGATGAAACACAGAAATTGCATCCGAATTTAATACAAAATGCACAATGCCGACTTAAGAACAAGAGGACTGACACTCTCGTTTTCTATGATTTGAACCTCTCCTGTGAGTCCATTTTTGATTCCGATGCTTCACTTCAGGTTTACTGCATACCTTGCACCTTCTTAGTGACGATGAAACACAGATATTGCATCCTAATATAATACAAAAAAAGCACAATGCCGACTTAAATACAAGAGGACTGACTCTCCCCTTTTCTATGATTTGAACCTGTCCTGTGAGTCCAGTTTTAGATTCCGATGCTTCACTTCAGGTTTACTGTATACCTTGCACCTTCTTATTGACGGTGAAACAAAGAGATTGCATCGGAATTTAATACAAAAGGCACAATGAAGACTTAGGTACAAGAGGACTGACACTCTCACTTTCTATGATTTGAACCTCTCCTGTGAGTCCAGTTTTAGATTCCGATGCTTCACTTCAGGTTTACTGTATTCTTTGGTCCGTCTTATTGACGCTGAAACACAAAAATTGCATCGGAATTAAATTCAAAAGGCACATTGGCGACTTAAGTACAAGAGGACTGACACTCTAACTCTCTATGATTAGAACCTCTCTTGTGAGTCCAGTTTTGGATTCCGATGCTTCACTTCAGGTTTACTGCATACCTTGGACCTTCTTAGTGACGATGAAACACAGATATTGCATCCTAATATAATACAAAAAAATCACAATTCCGACTTAAATACAAGAGGACTGACACTCCCCCTTTCTATTATTTGAACCTCTCCTGTGAGTCCAGTTTTAGATTCCGATGCTTCACTTCAGCTTTACTGTATACCTTGCACCTTCTTATTGACGGTGAAACGAAGAGATTGCATCGGAATTTAATACAAAAGGCACAATGAAGACTTAGGTACAAGAGGACTGACACTCTCACTTTCTATGATTTGAACCTCTCCTGTGAGTCCAGTTTTGGATTCCGATGCTTCACTTCTGGTTTACTGTATCCCTTGGACCTTCTTATTGACGATATAACACAGAAATTGCATCCGAATTTAATACAAAAGGCCGACTTAAGTAAAAGAGGACTGACACTCTCTCTTTCTATGATTTGAACCTCTCCTGTGAGTCCAGTTTTGATTCCGATGCTTCACTTCAGGTTTACTGTATACCTTGCACCCTCTTATTGACGATGAAACACTTAAATTGCATACGAAATTAATACAAAAGGCACAATGTCGACTTAAGTACAAGAGGACTGACACTCTCCCTTTCTTTGATTTGAATTTCTCCTGTGAGTTCAGTATCAGATTCCGATGCTTCACTTCAGGTTTACTGTATACCTTGGTCCTTCTTATTGACGATGAAAAACAAAAATTTCATTAGAATTTAATACAAAATGCACAATGCCGACTTAAGTACAAGAGGACTGACACTCTCACTTTCTATGATTTTATCCTCTCCTGTGAGTCCAGTTTTAGATTCCGATGCTTCACTTCAGGTTTACTGTATACCTTGCACCTTCTTATTGACGATGAAACACAGAATTGTATCGGAATTTAATACTAAAGGCACAATGACGACTTAAGTACAATTGGACTAACACTCTCACATTCTATGATTTGAACCTCTCCTGTGAGTCTAGTTTTCGATTCGGATAGTTCACTTCAGGTTTACTGTATACCTTGTACCTTCTTATTGACGCTGAAACACAGAAATTGCATCCGAATTTAATACAAAGGGCACAATGCCGACTTATGTACAAGAGGACTGACACTCTCCCTTTCTATGATTTGAACCTCTCCTGTGAGTCCAGTTTTAGATTCCGATGTTTCACTTTAGGTTTACTGTATACCTTGCACCTTCTTGTTGCGATGAAACATAGAAATTGCATCGGAATTAAATTCAAAAGGCACAATGCCGACTTAAGTACAAGGGGACTGACACTCTAACTATCTATGATTTGAACCTCTCCTGTGAGTCCAGTTTTAGATTCCGATGCTTCACTTCAGGTTTACTGTATCCCTTGGACCTTCTAATTGACGATGAAACACAGAAATTGCATCCGAATTTAATACAAAATGCACAATGCCGACTTAAGAACAAGAGGACTGACACTCTCGTTTTCTATGATTTGAACCTCTCCTGTGAGTCCATTTTTGATTCCGATGCTTCACTTCAGGTTTACTGCATACCTTGCACCTTCTTAGTGACGATGAAACACAGATATTGCATCCTAATATAATACAAAAAAAGCACAATGCCGACTTAAATACAAGAGGACTGACTCTCCCCTTTTCTATGATTTGAACCTGTCCTGTGAGTCCAGTTTTAGATTCCGATGCTTCACTTCAGGTTTACTGTATACCTTGCACCTTCTTATTGACGGTGAAACAAAGAGATTGCATCGGAATTTAATACAAAAGGCACAATGAAGACTTAGGTACAAGAGGACTGACACTCTCACTTTCTATGATTTGAACCTCTCCTGTGAGTCCAGTTTTAGATTCCGATGCTTCACTTCAGGTTTACTGTATTCTTTGGTCCGTCTTATTGACGCTGAAACACAAAAATTGCATCGGAATTAAATTCAAAAGGCACATTGGCGACTTAAGTACAAGAGGACTGACACTCTAACTCTCTATGATTAGAACCTCTCTTGTGAGTCCAGTTTTGGATTCCGATGCTTCACTTCAGGTTTACTGCATACCTTGGACCTTCTTAGTGACGATGAAACACAGATATTGCATCCTAATATAATACAAAAAAATCACAATTCCGACTTAAATACAAGAGGACTGACACTCCCCCTTTCTATTATTTGAACCTCTCCTGTGAGTCCAGTTTTAGATTCCGATGCTTCACTTCAGCTTTACTGTATACCTTGCACCTTCTTATTGACGGTGAAACGAAGAGATTGCATCGGAATTTAATACAAAAGGCACAATGAAGACTTAGGTACAAGAGGACTGACACTCTCACTTTCTATGATTTGAACCTCTCCTGTGAGTCCAGTTTTGGATTCCGATGCTTCACTTCAGGTTTACTGTATCCCTTGGACCTTCGTATTGACGATAAAACACAGAAATTGCATCCGAATTTAATACAAAAGGCCGACTTAAGTAAAAGAGGACTGACACTCTCTCTTTCTATGATTTGAACCTCTCCTGTGAGTCCAGTTTTGATTCCGATGCTTCACTTCAGGTTTACTGTATACCTTGCACCCTCTTATTGACGATGAATCACTTAAATTGCATACGAAATTAATACAAAAGGCACAATGTCGACTTAAGTACAAGAGGACTGACACTCTCCCTTTCTTTGATTTGAATTTCTCCTGTGAGTTCAGTATCAGATCCGATGCTTCACTTCAGGTTTACTGTATACCTTGGTCCTTCTTATTGACGATGAAAAACAAAAATTTCATTAGAATTTAATACAAAATGCACAATGCCGACTTAAGTACAAGAGGACTGACACTCTCACTTTCTATGATTTTAACCTCTCCTGTGAGTCCAGTTTTAGATTCCGATGCTTCACTTCAGGTTTACTGTATACCTTGCACCTTCTTATTGACGATGAAACACAGTATTGTATCGGAATGTAATACTAAAGGCACAATGACGACTTAAGTACAATTGGACTAACACTCTCACATTCTATGATTTGAACCTCTCCTGTGAGTCTAGTTTTCGATTCGGATAGTTCACTTCAGGTTTACTGTATACCTTGTACCTTCTTATTGACGCTGAAACACAGAAATTGCATCCGAATTTAATACAAAGGGCACAATGCCGACTTATGTACAAGAGGACTGACACTCTCCCTTTCTATGATTGGAACCACTCCTGTGAGTCCAGCTTAGGATTCCGATGCTTCACTTCAGGTTTACTGTGTCCCTTGGACCTTCTTATTGACGATGAAACACAGAAAATGCATCTGAAATTAATACAAAAGGCCGACATAAGTAAAAGAGGACTGACACTCTCTCTTTCTATGAGTTGAACCTCTCCTGTGTGTCCAGTTTTGGATTCCGACGCTACACTTCATGTTTACTGTATACCTTGCACGTTCTTATTGATGATGGAACACAGAAATTGCATCGGAATTAAATACAAAAGGCACAATGCCGACTTAAGTAAAAGAGGACTGTCACTCTCTCTTTCTATGATTTGAAACACTCCTGTGAGTACAGTTTTAGATTCCGATGCTTCACTTCAGGTTTACTGTATACCTTGGACCTTCTTATTGACGATGAAATACAGAAATTGCATCCGAATTTAATACAAAAGGCACAATGCCGACTTAACTAAAAGAGGACTGACTTTCTCCCTTTCTATGATTTGAACCTCTCCTGTGAGTCCAGTTTTAGATTCCGATGTTTCACTTTAGGTTTACTGTATACCTTGCACCTTCTTGTTGCGATGAAACATAGAAATTGCATCGGAATTAAATTCAAAAGGCACAATGCCGACTTAAGTACAAGAGGACTGACACTCTAACTATCTATGATTTGAACCTCTCCTGTGAGTCCAGTTTTAGATTCCGATGCTTCACTTCAGGTTTACTGCATACCTTGCACCTTCTTAGTGACGATGAAACACAGATATTGCATCCTAATATAATACAAAAAAAGCACAATGCCGACTTAAATACAAGAGGACTGACTCTCCCCTTTTCTATGATTTGAACCTCTCCTGTGAGTCCAGTTTTAGATTCCGATGCTTCACTTCAGGTTTACTGTATACCTTGCACCTTCTTATTGACGGTGAAACAAAGAGATTGCATCGGAATTTAATACAAAAGGCACAATGAAGACTTAGGTACAAGAGGACTGACACTCTCACTTTCTATGATTTGAACCTCTCCTGTGAGTCCAGTTTTAGATTCCGATGCTTCACTTCAGGTTTACTGTATTCCTTGGTCCGTCTTATTGACGATGAAACACAAAAATTGCATCGGAATTAAATTCAAAAGGCACATTGGCGACTTAAGTACAAGAGGACTGACACTCTAACTCTCTATGATTAGAACCTCTCTTGTGAGTCCAGTTTTGGATTCCGATGCTTCACTTCAGGTTTACTGCATACCTTGCACCTTCTTAGAGACGATGAAACACAGATATTGCATCCTAATATAATACAAAAAAATCACAATTCCGACTTAAATACAAGAGGACTGACACTCCCCCTTTCTATTATTTGAACCTCTCCTGTGAGTCCAGTTTTAGATTCCGATGCTTCACTTCAGCTTTACTGTATACCTTGCACCTTCTTATTGACGGTGAAACGAAGAGATTGCATCGGAATTTAATACAAAAGGCACAATGAAGACTTAGGTACAAGAGGACTGACACTCTCACTTTCTATGATTTGAACCTCTCCTGTGAGTCCAGTTTTAGATTCCGATGCTTGACTTCAGGTTTACTGTATCCCTTGGACCTTCTTATTGACGATAAAACACAGAAATTGCATCCAAATTTAATACAAAAGGCCGACTTAAGTAAAAGAGGACTGACACTCTCTCTTTCTATGATTTGAACCTCTCCTGTGAGTCCAGTTTTGATTCCGATGCTTCACTTCAGGTTTACTGTATACCTTGCACCCTCTTATTGACGATGAAACACTTAAATTGCATACGAAATTAATACAAAAGGCACAATGTCGACTTAAGTACAAGAGGACTGACACTCTCCCTTTCTTTGATTTGAATTTCTCCTGTGAGTTCAGTATCAGATTCCGATGCTTCACTTTAGGTTTACTGTATACCTTCGTCCTTCTTATTGACGATGAAATACAGAAATTTCATTAGAATTTAATACAAAATGCACAATGCCGACTTAAGTACAAGAGGACTGACACTCTCACTTTCTATGATTTGAACGTCTCCTGTGAGTCCAGTTTTAGATTCCGATGCTTCACTTCAAGTTTACTGTATACCTTGGAACTTCTTATTGACGATGAAACATGGAAATTGCATCCGATTTTAATACAAAAGGCACAATGCCGACTTAAGTACAAGAGGACTGTCACTCTCCCTTTCTATGATTTGAACCTCTCCTGTGAGTCCAGTTTTAGTTTCTGATTTTTCACTTCAGGTTTACTGTATACCTTGCACCTTCTTATTGATGAGGAAACACAGAATTGTATCGGAATTTAATGCTAAAGGCACAATGCCGACTTAAGTACAAGAGGACAGACACTCTCAATTTGTTTGATTTGAACCTCTCCTGTGAGTCCAGTTTTAGATTCCGATGCTTCACTTCAGGTTTACTGTATTCCTTGGACCGTCTTATTGACGATGAAACACAAAAATTGCAACGGAATTAAATTCAAAAGGCGCAATGCCGACATTACTACAAGAGGACTGACACTCTAACTCTCTATGATTTGAACCTCTCCTGTGAGTCCAATTTTGGATTCCGATGCTTCACTTCAGGCTTACTGTATACCTTGCACCTCCTTATTGACGATGAAACACAGAAATTGCATCGGATTTAAATTCAAGAGACACTATGCCGACTTATGTACAAGAGGACTGACACTAACTATCTATGATTTTAACCTCTCCTGTGAGTCCAGTTTTAGATTCCGATGCTTCACTTCAGGTTTACTGTATCCCTTGCACCTTCTTATTGACGATAAAATACAGAAATTGCATCCGAATTTAATACAAAAGGCACAATGCCGACTTAAGTAAAAGAGGAATGTCACTCTCTCTTTCTATGATTTGAACCTCTCCTGTGAGTCCAGTTTTAGACTCCGATGCTTCACTCCAGGTTTACTGTATACCTTGCACCTTCTTATTGACGATGAAACACAGAAATTGCATCGGAATTAAATTCAAAAAAGCACAATGCCGACATAAGTACAAGAGGACTGACACTCTAACTCTCTATGATTTGAACCCCTCGTGTGAGTCCAGTTTCGGATTCCGATGCTTCACTTCAAGTTTACTGTATACCTTGCACCATCTTATTGACGATGAAACACAGAAATTGCATCGGAATTAAATTCAAACGACACAATGCCGACTTAAGTATAAGAGGACTGACACTCTAATTATCTATGATTTGAACCCCTCCTGTGAGTCCAGTTTTAGATTCCGATGCTTCACTTCAGGTTTACTGTATCCCTTGGACCTTCTTATTGACGATAAAACACAGAAATTGCATCCGAATTTAATACAAAAGGCCGACTTAAGTAAAAGAGGACTGACACTCTCTCTTTCTATGATTTGAACCTCTCCTGTGAGTCCAGTTTTGATTCCGATGCTTCACTTCAGGTTTACTGTATACCTTGCACCTTCTTATTGACGATGAAACACTTAAATTGCATACGAAATTAATACAAAAGGCACAATGCCGACTTAAGTACAAGAGGACTGTCACTCTCCCTTACTATGATTTGAACTTCTCCTGTGAGTTCAGTATCAGATTCCGATGCTTCACTTTAGGTTTACTGTATACCTTCGTCCTTCTTATTGTCGATGAAATACAGAAATTTCATTAGAATTTAATACAAAATGCACAATGCCGATTTAAGTACAAGAGGACTGACACTCTCACTTTCTATGATTTGAACCTCTCCTGTGAGTCCAGTTTTAGATTCCGATGCTTCACTTCACGTTTACTGTATACCTTGGACCTTCTTATTGACGATGAAACATGGAAATTGCATCCGATTTTAATACAAAAGGCACAATGCCGACTGAAGTACAAGAGGACTGTCACTCTCCCTTTCTATGATTTGAACCTCTCCTGTGAGTCCAGTTTTAGATTCTGATTTTTCACTTCAGGTTTACTGTATACCTTGCACCTTCTTATTGACGAGGAAACACAGAATTGTATTGGAATTTAATGCTAAAGGCACAATGCCGACTTAAGTACAAGCGGACAGACACTCTCAATTTGTTTGATTTGAACCTCTCCTGTGAGTCCAGTTTTAGATTCCGATGCTTCACTTCAGGTTTACTGTATTCCTTGGACCGTCTTATTGACGATGAAACACAAAAATTGCAACGGAATTAAATTCAAAAGGCGCAATGCCGACATTACTACAAGAGGACTGACACTAACTATCTATGATTTTAACCTCTCCTGTGAGTCCAGTTTTAGATTCCGATGCTTCACTTCAGGTTTACTGTATCCCTTGCACCTTCTTATTGACGATAAAATACAGAAATTGCATCCGAATTTAATACAAAAGGCACAATGCCGACTTAAGTAAAAGAAGAATGTCACTCTCTCTTTCTATGATTTGAACCTCTCCTGTGAGTCCAGTTTTAGACTCCGATGCTTCACTCCAGGTTTACTGTATACCTTGCACCTTCTTATTGACGATGAAACACAGAAATTGCATCGGAATTAAATTCAAAAAAGCACAATGCCGACATAAGTACAAGAGGACTGACACTCTAACTCTCTATGATTTGAACCCCTCGTGTGAGTCCAGTTTCGGATTCCGATGCTTCACTTCAGGTTTACTGTATACCTTGCACCATCTTATTGACGATGAAACACAGAAATTGCATCGGAATTAAATTCAAACGACACAATGCCGACTTAAGTATAAGAGGACTGACACTCTAATTATCTATGATTTGAACCCCTCCTGTGAGTCCAGTTTTAGATTCCGATGCTTCACCTCAGGTTTACTGTACCCCTTGGACCTCCTTATTGACGATGAAACACAGAAATTGAATCCGAATTTAATACAAAAGGCACAATGCCGACTTAAGTACAAGAGGACTGACACTCTCACTTTCTATGATTTGAACCTCTCCTGTGAGTCCAGTTTTAGATTCCGATGCTTCACTTCTGGTTTACTGTATTCCTTGGACCGTCTTATTGACGATGAAACACAATAATTGCATCGGAATTAAATTCAAAAGGCACAATGCCGATTTAAGTACAAGAGGACTGACACTCTAACTCTCTATGACTAGAACCTCTCCTGTGAGTCCAGTTTTGGATTCCGATGCTTCACTTCAGGTTTACTGTATACCTTGCACCTCCTTATTGACGATGAAACACAGAAACATCATCGGATTTAAATTCAAAAGACACTATGCCGACTTAAGTACAAGAGGACTGACACTCTAACTATCTACAATTTGACCCTCTCCTGTGAGTCCAGTTTTAGATTCCGATGCTTCACTTCAGGTTTACTGTATCCCTTGGACCTTCTTATTGACGATGAAACACAGAAATTGCATCCGAATTTAATACAAAAGGCACAATGCCGACTTAAGTACAAGTGGACTGACCTTCTAACTTTCTATGATTTGAACCTCTCCTGTGAGTCTAGTTTTAGATACCGGTGCTTCACTTCAGGTTTACTGTATCCCTTGGACCTTCTTATTGACGATGAAACACAGAAATTGTATCCGAATTTAATACAAAAGGCACAATGCCGACTTATGTAAAAGAGGACTGACACTCTCACTTTCTGTGATTTGAACCTCTCCTGTGAGTCCAGTTTTAGATTCCGATGCTTCACTTCAGGTTTACTGCATACCTTGGACCTTCTTATTGACGATGAGACACAGATATTGCATCCGAATTTAATGCAAAAGGCACAATGTCGACTTAAGTACAAGAGGACTGACACTCTAACCGTCTATGTTTTGAAAGTCTCCTGTGAGTCCAGTTTTAGATTCCGATGCTTCACTTCCGGTTTACTGTATCCCTTGGACCTTCTTCTTGACGATGAAACACAGAGTTTGCATCCAAATTTAATACAAAAGGCACAATGACGACATAAGTACAAGATCACTGACACTCTAACTTTTGATGATTTGAACCTCTCCTGTGAGTCCAGTTTTAGATTCCGATGCTTCACTGCAGGTTTTTTGTATCCCTTGGACCTTCTTATTGACGATGAAACACAGAAATTGCATCCGAATTTAATACAAAAGGCACAATGCCGACTTATGTAAAAGAGGACTGACACTCTCACTTTCTGTGATTTGAACCTCTCCTGTGAGTCCAGTTTGATTCCGATGCTTCACTTCAGGTTTACTGTATACCTTGGACCTTCTTATTGACGATGAGACACAGATATTGCATCCGAATTTAATACAAAAGGCACAATGCCGACTTAAGTACAAGAGGACTGACACTCTAACTGTCTATGTTTTGAACCTCTCCTGTGAGTCCAGTTTTAGATTCCGATGGTTCACTTCAGGTTTTCTGTATCCCTTGGACCTTCTTCTTGACGATGAAACACGGAGTTTGCATCCGAATTTAATACAAAAGGCACAATGACGACATAAGTACAAGATCACTGACACTCCAACTTTCTATGATTTGAACCTCTCCTGTGAGTCCGGTTTTAGATTCCGATGCTTCACTTCAGGTTTACTGTATCCCTTGGACCTTCTTATTGACGATGAAGCACGGAAATTGCATCCGAATTTAATACAAAAGGCACAATGCCGACTTAAGTATAAGAGGACTGAGACTCTAAATATCTATGATTTGAACCCCTCCTGTGAGTCCAGTTTTAGATTCCGATGCTTCACCTCAGGTTTACTGTACCCCTTGGACCTCCTTATTGACGATGAAACACAGAAATTGAATCCGAATTTAATACAAAAGGCACAATGCCGACTTAAGAACAAGAGGACTGACACTCTCGTTTTTTTTTATTTGAACCTCTCCTGTGAGTCCATTTTTGATTCCGATGATTCACTTCAGGGTTACTGCATACCTTGCACCTTCTTAGTGATGATGAAACACAGATATTGCATCCTAATATAATACAAAAAAAAAACAATGCCGACTTAAATACAAGAGGACTGACACTCCCCCTTTCTACGATTTGAACCTCTCCTGTGAGTCCAGTTTTAGATTCCGATGCTTCACTTCAGCTTTACTGTATACCCTGCACCTTCTTATTGACGGTGAAACAAAGAGATTGCATCGGAATTTAATACAAAAGGCACAATGAAAACTTAGGCACAAGAGGACTGACACTCTCACTTTCTATGATATGAACCTTTCCTGTGAGCCCATTTTTAGATCCCGATGCTTCACTTCAGGTTTACTGTATCCCTTGGACCTTCTTATTGACGATGAAATACAGAAATTGCATCCGAATTTAATACGAAAGGAACAAGGCCGACTTAAGTACAAGTGGACTGACCCTCTAACTTTCACTGATTTGAACCTCTCCTGTGAGTCCAGTTTTAGATACCGATGCTTCACTTCAGGTTTACTGTATCCCTTGGACCTTCTTATTGACGATGAAACACAGAAATTGCATCCGAATTTAATACAAAAGGCGCAATGCCGACTTATGTAAAAGAGGACTGACACTCTCACTTTCTGTGATTTGAACCTCTCCTGTGAGTCCAGTTTTAGATACCGATGCTTCACTTCAGGTTTACTGTATCCCTTGGACCTTCTTATTGACGATGAAACACAGAAATCGCATCCGAATTTAATACAAAAGGCACAATGCCGACTTATGTAAAAGAGGACTGACACTCTCACTTTCTGTGATTTGAACCTCTCCTGTGAGTCCAGTTTTAAACTCCGATGCTTCACTTCAGGTTTACTGTATACCTTGGACCTTCTTATTGACGATGAGACACAGATATTGCATCCGAATTTAATACAAAAGGCACAATGCCGACTTAAGTACAAGAGGACTGACACTGTAACTGTCTATGTTTTGAACCTCTCCTGTGAGTCCAGCTTTAGATTCCGATGCTTCACTTCAGGTTTACTGTATCCCTTGGACCTTCTTCTTGACGATGAAACACAGAGTTTGCATCCGAATTTAAATCAAAAGGCACAATGACGACATAAGTTTAAGATCACTGACACTCTAACTTTCTATGATTTGAAACTCTCCTGTGAGTCCAGTTTTAGATTCCGGTGCTTCACTTCAGGTTTACTGTATCCCTTGGACCTTTTTATTGACGATGATACACAGAAATTGCATCCGAATTTAATACAAAAGGCACAATGCCGACTTAAGTACAAGAGGACTGACACTATCATTTTGTATGATTTCAACCTCTCCTGTAAGTCTAGTTCTAGATTCCGATGCTTCACTTCATGTTTACGGTATACCTTGGACATTATTATTGACGATGAAACACAGAAATTGCATCCAAATGTAACACAAAAGGCACAATGCCGACTTAAGTAAAAAAGGACTGACACTCTCACCTTCTGTGGTTTGAACCTCTCCTGTCAGTCCAGTTTTTGATTCCGATGCTTCACTTCAGGTTTACTGTATACCTTGCACCTTCTTATTGACGATGAAACACAGAAATTGCATCGGAATTAAATTCAAAAGGCACAATGCTGACTTAAGTACAAGAGGACTGACACTTTAACTTTCTAAGATTTGATCTCTCCTGTGAGTCCAGTTTTAGATTCCCATGCTTCACTTCAGGTTTACTGTATACCTTGGACCTTCTTATTGACGATGAAACACAGGAATTGCATCCGAATTTAATACAAAAGGCACAATGCCGGTTTAAGTACAAGAGGACTGACACTCTAACTTTCTATTATTTGAACCACTCCTGTGAGCCCAGTATTAGATTCCGATGCTTCAATTCAGGTTTACTGTATCCCTTATACATTCTTATTGACGATCAAACACAGAAATTGCATCCGAATGTAATACAAAAGGCACAATGCCGACTTAAGTACAAGAGGACTGACACTCTCACTTTCTATGATTTGAACCTCTCCTGTGAGTCCAGTTTTAGATTCCGATGCTTCACTTCAGGTTTACTGTATTCCTTGGACCGTCTTATTGACGATGAAACACAAAAATTGCATCGGAATTAAATTCAAAAGGCACAATGCCGACCTAAGTACAAGAGGACTGACACTCTAACTCTCTATGATTAGAACCTCTCCTGTGAGTCCAGTTTTGGATTCCGATGCTTCACTTCAGGTTTACTGTATACCTTGCACCTCCTTATTGACGATGAAACACAGAAACTCCATCGGATTTAAATTCAAAAGACACTATGCCGACTTAAGTACAAGAGGACTGACACTCTAACTATCTATGATTTGACCCTCTCCAGTGAGTCCAGTTTTAGATTCCGATGCTTCACTTCAGGTTTACTGTATCCCTTGGACCTTCTTATTGACGATGAAACACAGAAATTGCATCCGAATTTAATACAAAAGGCACAATGCCGACTTAAGTACAAGTGGACTGACCTTCTAACTTTCTATGATTTGAACCTCTCCTGTGAGTCCAGTTTTAGATACCGATGCTTCACTTCAGGTTTACTGTATCCCTTGGACCTTCTTATTGACGATGAAACACAGAAATTGCATCCGAATTTAATACAAAGGGGCACAATGCCGACTTATGTAAAAGAGGACTGACACTCTCACTTTCTGTGATTTGAACCTCTCCTGTGAGTCCAGTTTTAGATTCTGATGCTTCACTTCAGGTTTACTGTATACCTTGGACCTTCTTATTGACGATGAGACACAGATATTGCATCCGAATTTAATACAAAAGGCACAATGCCGACTTAAGTACAAGAGGACTGACACTCTAACAGTCTATGTTTTGAAAGTCTCCTGTGAGTCCAGTTTTAGATTCCGATGCTTCACTTCAGGTTTACTGTATCCCTTGGACCTTCTTCTTGACGATGAAACACAGAGTTTGCATCCAAATTTAATACAAAAGGCACAATGACGACATAAGTACAAGATCACTGACACTCTAACTTTCGATGATTTGAACCTCTCCTGTGAGTCCAGTTTTAGATTCCGATGCTTCACTTCAGGTTTACTGTATCCCTAGGACCTTCTTATTGACGATGAGACACAGAAATTGCATCCGAATTTAATACAAAAGGCACAATGCCGACTTATGTAAAAGAGGACTGACACTCTCACTTTCTGTGATTTGAACCTCTCCTGTGAGTCCAGTTTTGATTCCGATGCTTCACTTCAGGTTTACTGTATCCCTTGGACCTTCTTATTGACGATGAAGCACGGAAATTGCATCCGAATTTAATACAAAAGGCACAATGCCGACTTAAGTATAAGAGGACTGAGACTCTAAATATCTATGATTTGAACCCCTCCTGTGAGTCCAGTTTTAGATTCCGATGCTTCACCTCAGGTTTACTGTACCCCTTGGACCTCCTTATTGACGATGAAACACAGAAATTGAATCCGAATTTAATACAAAAGGCACAATGCCGACTTAAGAACAAGAGGACTGACACTCTCGTTTTTTTTTATTTGAACCTCTCCTGTGAGTCCATTTTTGATTCCGATGATTCACTTCAGGGTTACTGCATACCTTGCACCTTCTTAGTGATGATGAAACACAGATATTGCATCCTAATATAATACAAAAAAAAAACAATGCCGACTTAAATACAAGAGGACTGACACTCCCCCTTTCTACGATTTGAACCTCTCCTGTGAGTCCAGTTTTAGATTCCGATGCTTCACTTCAGCTTTACTGTATACCCTGCACCTTCTTATTGACGGTGAAACAAAGAGATTGCATCGGAATTTAATACAAAAGGCACAATGAAAACTTAGGCACAAGAGGACTGACACTCTCACTTTCTATGATATGAACCTTTCCTGTGAGCCCATTTTTAGATCCCGATGCTTCACTTCAGGTTTACTGTATCCCTTGGACCTTCTTATTGACGATGAAATACAGAAATTGCATCCGAATTTAATACGAAAGGAACAAGGCCGACTTAAGTACAAGTGGACTGACCCTCTAACTTTCACTGATTTGAACCTCTCCTGTGAGTCCAGTTTTAGATACCGATGCTTCACTTCAGGTTTACTGTATCCCTTGGACCTTCTTATTGACGATGAAACACAGAAATTGCATCCGAATTTAATACAAAAGGCGCAATGCCGACTTATGTAAAAGAGGACTGACACTCTCACTTTCTGTGATTTGAACCTCTCCTGTGAGTCCAGTTTTAGATACCGATGCTTCACTTCAGGTTTACTGTATCCCTTGGACCTTCTTATTGACGATGAAACACAGAAATCGCATCCGAATTTAATACAAAAGGCACAATGCCGACTTATGTAAAAGAGGACTGACACTCTCACTTTCTGTGATTTGAACCTCTCCTGTGAGTCCAGTTTTAAACTCCGATGCTTCACTTCAGGTTTACTGTATACCTTGGACCTTCTTATTGACGATGAGACACAGATATTGCATCCGAATTTAATACAAAAGGCACAATGCCGACTTAAGTACAAGAGGACTGACACTGTAACTGTCTATGTTTTGAACCTCTCCTGTGAGTCCAGCTTTAGATTCCGATGCTTCACTTCAGGTTTACTGTATCCCTTGGACCTTCTTCTTGACGATGAAACACAGAGTTTGCATCCGAATTTAAATCAAAAGGCACAATGACGACATAAGTTTAAGATCACTGACACTCTAACTTTCTATGATTTGAAACTCTCCTGTGAGTCCAGTTTTAGATTCCGGTGCTTCACTTCAGGTTTACTGTATCCCTTGGACCTTTTTATTGACGATGATACACAGAAATTGCATCCGAATTTAATACAAAAGGCACAATGCCGACTTAAGTACAAGAGGACTGACACTATCATTTTGTATGATTTCAACCTCTCCTGTAAGTCTAGTTCTAGATTCCGATGCTTCACTTCATGTTTACGGTATACCTTGGACATTATTATTGACGATGAAACACAGAAATTGCATCCAAATGTAACACAAAAGGCACAATGCCGACTTAAGTAAAAAAGGACTGACACTCTCACCTTCTGTGGTTTGAACCTCTCCTGTCAGTCCAGTTTTTGATTCCGATGCTTCACTTCAGGTTTACTGTATACCTTGCACCTTCTTATTGACGATGAAACACAGAAATTGCATCGGAATTAAATTCAAAAGGCACAATGCTGACTTAAGTACAAGAGGACTGACACTTTAACTTTCTAAGATTTGATCTCTCCTGTGAGTCCAGTTTTAGATTCCCATGCTTCACTTCAGGTTTACTGTATACCTTGGACCTTCTTATTGACGATGAAACACAGGAATTGCATCCGAATTTAATACAAAAGGCACAATGCCGGTTTAAGTACAAGAGGACTGACACTCTAACTTTCTATTATTTGAACCACTCCTGTGAGCCCAGTATTAGATTCCGATGCTTCAATTCAGGTTTACTGTATCCCTTATACATTCTTATTGACGATCAAACACAGAAATTGCATCCGAATGTAATACAAAAGGCACAATGCCGACTTAAGTACAAGAGGACTGACACTCTCACTTTCTATGATTTGAACCTCTCCTATGAGTCCAGTTTTAGATTCCGATGCTTCACTTCAGGTTTACTGTATTCCTTGGACCGTCTTATTGACGATGAAACACAAAAATTGCATCGGAATTAAATTCAAAAGGCACAATGCCGACCTAAGTACAAGAGGACTGACACTCTAACTCTCTATGATTAGAACCTCTCCTGTGAGTCCAGTTTTGGATTCCGATGCTTCACTTCAGGTTTACTGTATACCTTGCACCTCCTTATTGACGATGAAACACAGAAACTCCATCGGATTTAAATTCAAAAGACACTATGCCGACTTAAGTACAAGAGGACTGACACTCTAACTATCTATGATTTGACCCTCTCCAGTGAGTCCAGTTTTAGATTCCGATGCTTCACTTCAGGTTTACTGTATCCCTTGGACCTTCTTATTGACGATGAAACACAGAAATTGCATCCGAATTTAATACAAAAGGCACAATGCCGACTTAAGTACAAGTGGACTGACCTTCTAACTTTCTATGATTTGAACCTCTCCTGTGAGTCCAGTTTTAGATACCGATGCTTCACTTCAGGTTTACTGTATCCCTTGGACCTTCTTATTGACGATGAAACACAGAAATTGCATCCGAATTTAATACAAAGGGGCACAATGCCGACTTATGTAAAAGAGGACTGACACTCTCACTTTCTGTGATTTGAACCTCTCCTGTGAGTCCAGTTTTAGATTCTGATGCTTCACTTCAGGTTTACTGTATACCTTGGACCTTCTTATTGACGATGAGACACAGATATTGCATCCGAATTTAATACAAAAGGCACAATGCCGACTTAAGTACAAGAGGACTGACACTCTAACAGTCTATGTTTTGAAAGTCTCCTGTGAGTCCAGTTTTAGATTCCGATGCTTCACTTCAGGTTTACTGTATCCCTTGGACCTTCTTCTTGACGATGAAACACAGAGTTTGCATCCAAATTTAATACAAAAGGCACAATGACGACATAAGTACAAGATCACTGACACTCTAACTTTCGATGATTTGAACCTCTCCTGTGAGTCCAGTTTTAGATTCCGATGCTTCACTTCAGGTTTACTGTATCCCTAGGACCTTCTTATTGACGATGAGACACAGAAATTGCATCCGAATTTAATACAAAAGGCACAATGCCGACTTATGTAAAAGAGGACTGACACTCTCACTTTCTGTGATTTGAACCTCTCCTGTGAGTCCAGTTTTGATTCCGATGCTTCACTTCAGGTTAACTGTATACCTTGCACCTTCTTATTGACGATGAAACACTTAAATTGCATACGAAATTAATAAAAAAGGCACAATGCCGACTTAAGTACAAGAGGACTGACACTCTCCCTTACTATGATTTGAACTTCTCCTGTGAGTTCAGTATCAGATTCCGATGCTTCACCTCAGGTTTACTGTATACCTTCGCCCTTCTTATTGACGATGAAATACAGCAATTTCATTAGAATTTAATACAAAATGCACAATGCCGACTTAAGTACAAGAGGACTGACACTCTCACTTTCTATGATTTGAACCTCTCCTGTGAGTCCAGTTTTAGATTCCGATGCTTCACTTCACGTTTACTGTATACCTTGGACCTTCTTATTGACGATGAAACATGGAAATTGCATCCGATTTTAATACAAAAGGCACAATGCCGACTTAAGTACAAGAGGACTGTCACTCTCCCTTTCTATGATTTGAACCTCTCCTGTGAGTCCAGTTTTAGATTCTGATGCTTCACTTCAGTTTTACTGTATACCTTGCACCTTCTTATTGACGATGAAACACAGAATTGTATCGGAATTTAATGCTAAAGGCACAATGCCGACTTAAGTACAAGAGGACAGACACTCTCAATTTGTATGATTTGAACCTCTCCTGTGAGTCCAGTTTTAGATTCCGATGCTTCACTTCAGGTTTACTGTATTCCTTGGACCGTCTTATTGACGATGAAACACAAAAATTGCATCGGAATTAAATTCAAAAGGCACAATGCCGACATTACTACAAGAGGACTGACACTCTAACTCTCTATGATTTGAACCTCTCCTGTGAGTCCAATTTTGGATTCCGATGCTTCACTTCAGGCTTACTGTATACCTTGCACCTCCTTATTGACGATGAAACACAGAAATTGCATCGGATTTAAATTCAAGAGACACTATGCCGACTTAAGTACAAGAGGACTGACACTAACTATCTATGATTTTAACCTCTCCTGTGAGTCCAGTTTTAGATTCCGATGCTTCACTTCAGGTTTACTGTATCCCTTGGACCTTCTTATTGACGATAAAATACAGAAATTGCATCCGAATTTAATACAAAAGGCACAATGCCGACTTAAGTAAAAGAGGAATGTCACTCTCTCTTTCTATGATTTGAACCTCTCCTGTGAGTCCAGTTTTAGACTCCGATGCTTCATTCCAGGTTTACTGTATACCTTGCACCTTCTTATTGACGATGAAACACAGAAATTGCATCGGAATTAAATTCAAAAAAGCACAATGCCGACATAAGTACAAGAGGACTGACACTCTAACTCTCTATGATTTGAACCCCGCGTGTGAGTCCAGTTTCGGATTCCGATGCTTCACTTCAGGTTTACTGTATACCTTGCACCATCTTATTGACGATGAAATTCAGAAATTGCATCGGAATTAAATTCAAACGACACAATGCCGACTTAAGTATAAGAGGACTGACACTAATTATCTATGATTTGAACCCCTCCTGTGAGTCCAGTTTCAGATTCCGATGCTTCACCTCAGGTTTACTGTACCCCTTGGACCTCCTTATTGACGATGAAACACAGAAATTGAATCCGAATTTAATACAAAAGGCACAATGCCGACTTATGAACAAGAGGACTGACACTCTCGTTTTTTATGATTTGAACCTCTCCTTTTAGTCCATTTTTGATTCCGATGCTTCACTTCAGGGTTACTGCATACCTTGCACCTTCTTAGTGATGATGAAACACAGATATTGCATCCTAATATAATACAAAAAAAGCACAATGCCGACTTATATACAAGAGGACTGACACTCCCCCTTTCTATGATTTGAACCTCTCCTGTGAGTCCAGTTTTAGATTCCGATGCTTCACTTCAGCTTTACTGTATACCTTGTACCTTCTTATTGACGGTGAAACAAAGAGATTGCATCGGAATTTAATACAAAAGGCACAATGAAGACTTAGGCACAAGAGGACTGACACTCTCACTTTCTATGATATGAACCTCTCCTGTGAGTCCAGTTTTAGATCCCGATGCTTCACTTCAGGTTTACTGTATCCCTTGGACCTTCTTATTGACGATGAAATACAGAAATTGCATCCGAATTTAATACGAAAGGAGCAATGCCGACTTAAGTACAAGTGGACTGACCCTCTAACTTTCACTGATTTGAACCTCTCCTGTGAGTCCAGTTTTAGATACCGATGCTTCACTTCAGGTTTACTGTATCCCTTGGACCTTCTTATTGACGATGAAACACAGAAATTGCATCCGAATTTAATACAAAAGGCACAATGCCGACTTATGTAAAAGAGGCCTGACACTCTCACTATCTGTGATTTGAACCTCTCCTGTGAGTCCAGTTTTAGATTCCGATGCTTCACTTCAGGTTTACTGTATACCTCGGACCTTCTTATTGACGATGAGACACAGATATTGCATCCGAATTTAATACAAAAGGCACAATGCCGACTTAAGTACAAGAGGACTGACACTCTAACTGTCTATGTTTTGAACCTCTCCTGTGAGTCCAGCTTTAGATTCCGATGATTCACTTCAGGTTTACTGTATCCCTTGGACCTTCTTCTTGACGATGAAACACAGCGTTTGCATCCGAATTTAAATCAAAAGGCACAATGACGACATAAGTTTAAGATCACTGAAACTCTAACTTTCTATGATTTGAAACTCTCCTGTGAGTCCAGTTTTAGATTCCGGTGCTTCACTTCAGGTTTACTGTATCCCTTGGACCTTTTTATTGACGATGATACACAGAAATTGCATCCGAATTTAATACAAAAGGCACAATGCCGACTTAAGTACAAGAGGACTGACACTATCACTTTGTATGATTTCAACCTCTCCTGTAAGTCTATTTCTAGATTCCGATGCTTCACTTCATGTTTACGGTATACCTTGGACACTCTTATTGACGATGAAACACAGAAATTGCATCCAAATGTAACACAAAAGGCACAATGCCGACTTAAGTAATAAAGGACTGACACTCTCACTTTCTGTGGTTTGAACCTCTCCTGTCAGTTCAGTTTTTGATTCCGATGCTTCACTTCAGGTTTACTGTATACCTTGCACCTCCTTATTGACGATGAAACACAGAAATTGCATCGGAATTAAATTCAAAAGGCACAATGCTGACTTAAGTACAAGAGGACTGACACTCTAACTTTCTAAGATTTGATCTCTCCTGTGAGTCCAGTTTTAGATTCCCATGCTTCACTTCAGGTTTACTGTATACCTTGGACCTTCTTATTGACGATGAAACACAGGAATTGCATCCGAATTTAATACAAAAGGCACAATGCCGGCTTAAGTACAAGAGGACTGACACTCTAACTTTCTATAATTTGAACCACTCCTGTGAGCCCAGTATTAGATTCCGATGCTTCAATTCAGGTTTACTGTATCCCTTATACCTTCTTATTGACGATCAAACACAGAAATTGCATCCGAATTTAATACAAAAGCCACAATGCCGACTTAAGTACAAGAGGACTGACACTCTCACTTTCTATGATTTGAACCCCTCCTGTGAGTCCAGGTTTAGATTCCGATGCTTCACTTCAGGTTTACTGTATTCCTTGGACCGTCTTATTGACGATGAAACACAAAAATTGCATCGGAATTAAATTCAAAAGGCACAATGCCGACTTAAGTACAAGAGGACTGACACTCTAACTCTCTATGATTAGAACCTCTCCTGTGAGTCCAGTTTTAGATTCCGATGCTTCACTTCAGGTTTACTGTATCCCTTGGACCTTCTTATTGACGATGAAACACAGAAATTGCATCCGAATTTAATACAAAAGGCACAATGCCGACTTGAGTACAAGTGGACTGACCTTCTAACTTTCTATGATTTGAACCTCTCCTGTGAGTCCAGTTTTAGATACCGATGCTTCACTTCAGGTTTACTGTATCCCTTGGACCTTTTTATTGACGATGAAACACAGAAATTGCATCCGAATTTAATACAAAAGGCACAATGCCGACACATGTAAAAGAGGACTGACACTCTCACTTTCTGTGATTTGAACCTCTCCTGTGAGTCCAGTTTTAGATTCCGATGCTTCACTTCAGGTTTACTGTATACCTTGGACCTTCTTATTGACGATGAGACACAGATATTGCATCCGAATTTAATACAAAAGGCACAATGCCGACTTAAGTACAAGAGGACTGACACTCTAACTGTCTATGTTTTGAAAGTCTCCTGTGAGTCCAGTTTTAGATTCCGATGCTTCACTTCAGGTTTACTGTATCCCTTGGACCTTCTTCTTGACGATGAAACACAGAGTTTGCATCCAAATTTAATACAAAAGGCACAATGACGTCATAAGTACAAGATCACTGACACTCTAACTTTCGATGATTTGAACCTCTCCTGTGAGTCCAGTTTTAGATTCCGATGCTTCACTTCAGGTTTACTGTATCCCTTGGACCTTCTTATTGACGATGAAACACAGAAATTGCATCCGAATTTAATACAAGAGGCACAATGCCGACTTATGTAAAAGAGGACTGACACTCTCACTTTCTGTGATTTGAACCTCTCCTGTGAGTCCAGTATTGATTCCGATGCTTCACTTCAGGTTTACTGTCTACCTTGGACCTTCTTATTGACGATGAGACACAGATATTGCATCCGAATTTAATACAAAAGGCACAATGCCGACTTAAGTACAAGCGGACTGACACTCTAACTGTCTATGTTTTGAACCTCTCCTGTGAGTCCAGTTTTAGATTCCGATGGTTCACTTCAGGTTTACTGTATCCCTTGGACCTTCTTCTTGACGATGAAACACGGAGTTTGCATCCGAATTTAATACAAAAGGCACAGTGACGACATAAGTACAAGATCACTGACACTCCAACTTTCTATGATTTGAACCTCTCCTGTGAGTCCGGTTTTAGATTCCGATGCTTCACTTCAGGTTTACTGTATCCCTTGGACCTTCTTATTGACGATGAAACACGGAAATTGCATCCGAATTTAATACAAAAGGCACAATGCCGACTTAAGTACAAGAGGACTAACACTCTCACTTTGTATGATTTCAACCTCTCCTGTAACTCTAGTTTTAGATTCCGATGCTTCACTTCATGTTTAAGGTATACCTTGGACATTCTTTTTGACGATGAAACACAGAAATTGCATCCAAATGTAACACAAAAGGCACAATGCCGACTTAAGTAAAAAAGGAGTGACACTCTCACTTTCTGTGGTTTGAACCTCTCCTGTCAGTCCAATTTTTGATTCCGATGCTTCACTTCAGGTTTACTGTATCCCTTATACCTTCTTATTGACGATGAAACACAGTAATTGCATCCGAATTTAATACAAAAGCCACAATGCCGACTTAAGTACAAGAGGACTGACACTCTCACATTCTATGATTTGAACCTTTCCTGTGAGTCCAGTTTTAGATTCCGATCCTTTACCTCAGGTTTACTGTATACCTTGCACATTCTTATTGACGATGAAACACAGAAATTGAATCCGAATTTAATACAAAAGGCACAATGCCGACTTAAGTACAAGAGGACTGACACTATCCCTTTCTATTATTTGAACCTCTCCTGTGAGTCCAGTTTTAGATTCCGATGCTTCACTTCAGGTTTACTGTATTCCTTGGACCGTCTTATTGACGATGAAACACAAAAATTCCATCGGAATTAAATTCAAAAGGCACAATGCCGACTTCAGTTCAAGAGGACTGACACTATAACTCTCTATGATTACAACCTCTCCTGTGAGTCCAGTTTTGGATTCCGATGCTTCACTTCAGGTTTACTGTATACCTTGCACCTCCTTATTGACGATGAAACACAGAAATTGCATCGGATTTAAATTCAAAAGACACTATGCCGACTTAAGTACAAGAGGACTGACACTCTAACCATATATGATTTGAACCTCTCCTGTGAGTCCAGTTTTAGATTCCGATGCTTCACTTCAGGTTTACTGTATCACTTGGACCTTCTTATTGAAATTGCATCCGAATTTAATACAAAAGGCACAATGCCGACTTAAGTACAAGTGAACAGACCCTCTAACTTTCTATGATTTGAACCTCTCCTGTGAGTCCAGTTTTAGATACCGTTGCTTCACTTCAGGTTTACTGTATTCCTTGGACCTTCTTATTGACGATGAGACACAGATATTGCATCCGAATTTAATACAAAAGGCACAATGCCGACTTAAGTACAAGAGGACTGACACTCTAACTGTCTATGTTTTGAACCTCTCCTGTGAGTCCAGTTTTAGATTCCGATGGTTCACTTCAGGTTTACTGTATCCCTTGGACCTTCTTCTTGACGATGAAACACAGAGTTTGCATCCGAATGTAATACAAAAGGCACAATGACGACATAAGTACAAGATAACTGACACTCTTACTTTCTATGATTTGAACCTCTCCTGTGAGTCCGGTTTTAGATTCCGATGCTTCACTTCAGGTTTACTGTATCCCTTGGACCTTCTTATTGACGATGAAACACGGAAATTGCATCCGAATTTAATACAAAAGGCACAATGCCGACTTAAGTACAAGAAGACTGACACTCTCACTTTGTATGATTTCAACCTCTCCTGTAAGTCTAGTTTTAGATTCCGATGCTTCACTTCATGTTTACGGTATACCTTGGACATTCTTATTGACGATGAAACACAGAAATTGCATCCAAATGTAACACAAAAGGCACAAAGCCGACTTAAGTAAAAAAGGACTGACACTCCCACTTTCTGTGGTTTGAACCTCTCCTGTCAGACCAATTTTTGATTCCAATGCTTCACTTCAGGTTTACTGTATACCTTGCACCTCCTTATTGACGATGAAACACAGAAATTGCATCGGATTTAAATTCATAGAGACACTATGCCGACTTAAGTACAAGAGGACTGACACTAACTATCTATGATTTGAACCTCTCCTGTGAGTCCAGTCTTAGATTCCGATGCTTCACTTCAGGTTTACTGTATCCCTTGGACCTTCTTAATGACGATAAAATACAGAAATTGCATCCGAATTTAATACAAAAGGCACAATGCCGACTTAAGTAAAAGAGGAATGTCACTCTCTCTTTCTATGATTTGAACCTCTCCTGTGATTCCAGTTTTATATTCCGATGCTTCACTTCAGGTTTACTGTATACCTTGCACCTTCTTATTGACGATGAAACACAGATATTGCTTCGGAATTAAATTCAAAAAAGCACAATGCCGACATAAGTACAAGAGGACTGACACTCTAACTCTCTGTGATTTGAACCCCTCGTGTGAGTCCAGTTTCAGATTCCGATGCTTCACTTCAGGTTTACTGTATACCTTGCACCATCTTATTGACGATGAAACACAGAAATTGCATCGGAATTAAATTGAAACGACACAATGCCGACTTAAGTATAAGAGGACTGACACTCTAATTATCTATGATTTGAACCCCTCCTGTGAGTCCAGTTTTAGATTCCGATGCTTCACTTCAGGTGTACTGTACCCCATGAACCTCTTTATTGACGATGAAACACAGAAATTGAATCCGAATTTCATACAAAAGGCACAATGCCGACTTAAGAACAAGAGGACTGACACTCTCGTTTACTATGATTTGAACCTCTCCTGTGAGTCCATTTTTGATTCCGATGCTTCACTTCAGTGTTACTGCATACCTTGCACCTTCTTAGTGATGATGAAACACAGATATTGCATCCTAATATAATACAAAAAAAGCACAAAGCCGACTTATATACAAGAGGACTGACACTCCCCCTTTCTATGATTTGAACCTCTCCTGTGAGTCCAGTTTTAGATTCCGATGCTTCACTTCAGCTTTACTGTATACCTTGCACCTTCTTATTGACGGTGAAACAAAGAGATTGCATCGGAATTTAATACAAAAGGCACAATGAAGACTTAGGCACAAGAGGACTGACACTCTCACTTTCTATGATATGAACCTCTCCTGTGAGTCCAGTTTTAGATTCCGATGCTTCACTTCAGGTTTACTGTATTCCTTGGACCGTCTTATTGACGATGAAACACAAAAATTCAATCGGAATTACATTCAAAAGGCACTATGCCGACTTAAGTACAAGAGGAATGACACTCTAACTCTCTATGATTAGAACCTCTCCTGTGAGTCCAGTTTTGGATTCCGATGCTTCACTTCAGGTTTACTGTGTACCTTGCTTCTCCTTATTGACGATGAAACACAGATATTGCATCGGATTTAAATTCAAAAGACACTATGCAGACTTAAGTACAAGAGGACTGACACTCTAACTATCTATGATTTGAACCTCTCCTGTGAGTCCAGTTTTAGATCCCGATGCTTCACTTCAGGTTTACTGTATCCCTTGGACCTTTTTATTGACGATAAAATACAGAAATTGCATCCGAATTTAATACAAAAGGCACAATGCCGACTTAAGTACAAGTGGACTGAACCTCTAACTTTCACTGATTTGAACCTCTCCTGTGAGTCCAGTTTTAGATACCGATGCTTCACTTCAGGTTTACTGTATCCCTTGGACCTTCTTATTGACGATGAAAAACAGAAATTGCATCCGAATTTAATACAAAAGGCACAATGCCGACTTGTGTAAAAGAGGACTGACACTCTCACTTTCTGTGATTTGAACCCCTCCTGTGAATCCAGTTTTAGATTCCGATGCTTCACTTCAGGTTTACTGTATACCTTGGACCTTCTTATTGACTATGAAACACAGAAATTGCATCCGAATTTAATACAAAAGGAACAATGCCGACTTAAGTAAAAGAGGACTGACACTCTAACATTCTATGATTTGAACCCCTCCTGCGAGTCCACTTTTGGATTCCAATGCCTCACTTCTGGTTTACTGTATCACTTGGACCTTCTTATTGACGATGAAACACAGAGTTTGGTTCCGAATTTAATAGAAAAGGCACAATGCCGACTTAAGTACAAGAGGACTGACACTCTAACTTTCTATGATTTGAACCGCACCTGTGAGTCCAGTTTTAGATTCCGATGCTCCACTTGAGGTTTACTGTATCCCTTGGACCTTCTTATTGACGATGAAACACAGAAATTGCATCCGAATGTAATACTAAGAGCACAATACCCAATTAAGTAGAGGAGGAGTAACACTCTAACTTTGTATGATTTGAACCTCTCCTGTGAGCCAGTTTAAGATTCCGATGCTTCACTTCAGGTTTACTGTATCCCTCGGACCTTCTCATTGACGATGAAACACAGAAAATGCATCCGAATTTAATACAAATGGCACAATGACGACATAAGTACATGAGGACTGATACTCTCACTTTCTCTGATTTGAACCTCTCCTGTGAGTCCAGTTTTAGATTCAGATGCTTCACTTCAGGTTTACTGTATACCTTGCACCTTCTTATTGACGATGAAACACAGAAATTGCATCCGAATTGAATACAAAAGGCACAATGCCGACCTAAGTACAAGAGGACTGAACTTCTAACTTCCTATGATTTGAACCACTCCTGTGAGTCCAGTTTTAGATTCCGATGCTTCACTTCAGGTTTACTGTATCCCTTGGACCTTCTTATTGACGATGAAACAAAGAAATTGCATCCGAATTTAATACAAAAGGCACTATACCGACTTAGGTACAAGAGGAGTGACACTCTAACTTTCTATGATTTGATCCACACCTGTGAATCCAGTTTTAGATTCCGATGCTTCACTTTAGGTTTACCGTTTCACTTGGACTTTCTTACTGTTGATGAAACATAGAAATTGCATCCGAATTTAATACAAATGGCACAATGCCGACTCAAGTACAAGATAACTGACACTCTGACTTTCTATGATTTGTACCTCTCCTGTGAGTCCAGTTTTACATTCCGTTGCTTCACTTCAGGCTTACTGTATCCCTTGGACCTTCTTATTGACGATGAAACACAAAAATTGCATCCGAATGTAATATAAATGGCACAATGTCGACATAAGTACAAGAGGACTGACACTCTCACTTTCTATGATTTGAACCTCTCCTGTGAGTCCAACTTTAGATTCCGATGCTTCACTTCAGGTTTACTGTATCCCTCGGACCTTCTTATTGACGATGAAACACAGAAATTCATCCGAATTTAATACAAAACGCACAATGCCGACTTAAGTAAAGGGGGGCTGATACTCTCACTTTCGATGATTTGAACCTCTCCTGTGAGCCCAGTTTTAGATTCCGATGCTTCACTTCAGGTTTACTGTATACCTGGCACCTTCTTATTGATGAAACACAGAAATTGCATCGGAATTAAATTCAAAAGGCACAATGCCGACTTAAGTGCAAGAGGACTGACACTCTAACTTTCTATGATTCGAACCTCTCCTGTGAGTCCAGTTTAAGTTTCCGATGCTTCACTGCGGGTCTACTGTATCCCTTGGACCTTCTTATTGACCACGAAACACAGAAATTGCATACGAATTTAATACAAAGGGCACAATACCGACGTAAGTACAGGAGGAGTGACACTCTAACTTTCTATGATTTGAACCCCTCCTGTGAGTCCAGTTTTAGATTCCGATGCTTCACTTCAGGTTTACTGTATCCCTTGGACCTTCTTATTGACGATGAAACACAGAAATTTCATCCGAATTTAATACAAATAGCACAATGTCGACTTAAGTACAAGAGGACTGACACTCTCACTTTCTATGATTTAAGCCTATCCTGTTAGTCCAGTTTTAGATTATGATTGCTTCACTTCAGGTTTACTGTATACCTTGCACCTTCTTATTGACGATGAAACACAGAAATTGCATCCGAATTTAATACAAAAGGCACAATGCCGACTTAAGTACAAGAGGACTGACATTCTAACTTCCTATGATTTGAACCTCTCCTGTGAGTCCAGTTTTAGATTCCGATGCTTCACTTCAGGTTTACTGTATCCCTTGGACCTTCTTATTGACGGTGAAACACAGAGTTTGGTTCCGAATTTAATACAAAAGGCACAATGCCGACTTAAGTACAAGAGGACTGACACTCTAACTTTCTATGATTTGAACCGCACCTGTGAGTCCAGATTTAGATTCCGATGCTTCACTTCAGGTTTACTGTATCCCTTGGACCTTCTTATTGACGATGAAACACAGAAATTGCATCCGAATTTAATACAAAGAGCACAATACCGACTGAAGTAGAGGAGGAGTGACACTCTAACTTTCCATGATTTGAACCTCTCCTGTCAGTCCAGTTTTTGATTCCGATGCTTCACTTCAGGTTTACTGTATCCCTCGGACCTTTTTATTGACGATGAAACACAGAAATTGCATTCGAATTTAATACAAATGGCACATTGTCGACTTAAGTACAAGAGGACTGACACTCTCACTTTCTATGATGTGAACCTCTCCTGTGTGTCCATTTTTATATTCAGATGCTTCACTTCAGGTTTACTGTATACCTTGCACCTTCTGATTGACGATGAAACACAGATATTGCATCCGAATTTAATACAAAAGGCACAATGCCGACATAAGTAAAAGAGGACTGACACTCTAACAATCTATTTTTTGAACTCCTCCTGCGAGTCCAGTTTTAGATTCCGTTGCTTCACTTCAGGTTTACCGTTCCCCTTGGACCTTCTTATTGACGATGAAACACAGAAATTGCATCCGAATTTATTACAAAATCACAATACCGACTTAAGTACAAGAGGAGCGACACTCTAACTTTCTATGAATTGATCTTCTCCTGTGAGTCCAGTTTTAGATTCCGATGCTTCACTTCAGGTTTACTGTATCCCTTGGACCTTCATATTGACGATGAAACACAGAAATTGCACCCGAATTGAATACAAAAGGCACTACACTGACTCAAGTACAAGAGGAGTGACACTCTAACTTTCTGTGCTTTGGACCTCTCCTGTGAGTCCAGTTTTAGATTCCGATGCTTCACTTCAGGTTTACTGTATCCCTTGGACCTTCTTATTGACGATGAAACACAGAAATTGCATCCGAATTTAATACAAATGGCACAATGCCTACTTAAGTACAAGAGGACTGGCACTCTCACTTTCTTGATTTAAACCTCTCCTGTGAGTCCAGTTTTAGACTCCGAGGCTTCACTTAAGGTTTACTGCATACCTTGCACCTTCTTATTGACGATGAAACCCAGATATTGCTTGGGAATTAAATTCAAAAAGCACAATGCCGACTCAAGTACAAGATAACTGACACTCTAACTTTCTATGATTTGAACCTCTCCTGTGAGTCCAGTTTTATATTCCGATGCTTCACTTCAGGTTTACTGTATCCCTTGGACCTTCTTATTGACGATGAAACACAGAAATTGCATTCGACTTTAGTACAAAACGCACAATGCCGACTTAAGTACAAGAGGACTGACACTCTCACTTTCTACGATTTGAATCTCTCCTGTGAGCCTAGTTTTAGATTCCGATGCATCACATCAGGTTTACTGTAAACCTTGCACCTGCTTATTGATGAAACACAGAAATTGCATCGGAATTAAGTTCAAA
Organism: Schistocerca serialis cubense; assembly: GCF_023864345.2. Taxonomy (NCBI): domain Eukaryota; kingdom Metazoa; phylum Arthropoda; class Insecta; order Orthoptera; family Acrididae; genus Schistocerca; species Schistocerca serialis. The sequence goes on from NC_064642.1 coordinate 802,932,939, forward strand.
AGGCACAATGCCGACTTAAGTGCAAGAGGACTGACACCCTCACTTTCTATGATTTGAACCTCTCCTGTGAGTCCAGTTTTAGATTCCGATGCTTCACTTCAGGTTTACTGTATCCCTTGGACCTTCTTATTGACGATGAAACACAGAAATTGCATCCGAATTTAATACAAAGAGCACAATACCGACTTAAGTAGAGGAGGAGTGACACTCTAACTTTCTATGATTTGATCCTCTCCTGTGAGTCCAGTTTTAGATTCCGATGCTTCACTTCAGGTTTACTGTATCACTTTGACTTTCTTATTGCCGATGAAACACAGAAATTGCATCCGAATTTAATACAAATGGCACAATGCCGACTTAAGTACAAGAGGACTGACACTCTCACTTTCTATGATTTGAACCTCTCCTGTGAGTCCAGTTTTAGATTCCGATGCTTCACTTCAGGATTACTGTATACCTTGCACCTTCTTATTGACGATGAAACACAGAAATTGCATCGGAATTTAATACAAAAGGCACAATGCAGACTTAAGTAAAAGAGGACTGACACTCTAACATTCTATGATTTGAACCCCTCCTGCGAGTCCAGTTTTAGATTACGATGCTTCACTTCAGGTTTACTGTATCCCTTGGTCATTCTTATTGACGATGAAACACAGAAATTGAATCCGAATTTAATACAATGGGCACAATACCGACTTAAGTACAGGAGGAGTGACACTCTAACTTTCTATGGTTTGAACCACTCATGTGAGTCCAGGTTTACATTCCGATGCTTCATTTCAGGTTTACTGTATCCCTTGGACCTTCTTATGGTCGATGAAACACAGAAATTGCATTCGACTTTAGTACAAAACGCACAATGCCGACTTAAGTACAAGAGGACTGACACTCTCACTTTCTACGATTTGAATCTCTCCTGTGAGCCTAGTTTATATTCCGATGCATCATATCAGGTTTACTGTAAACCTTGCACCTGCTTATTGATGAAACACAGAAATTGCATCGGAATTAAGTTCAAAAGGCACAATGCCGACTTAAGTGCAAGAGGACTGACACTCTAACTTTCTATGATTCAAACCTCTCCTGTCAGTCCAGTTTAAGTTTCCGATGCTTCACTGAAGGCCTACTGTATCTCTTGGACCTTCTTATTGACCATGAAACACAGAACTTGCATACGAATTTAATACAAATGGCACAATACCGACTTAAGTACAGGAGGAGTGACACTCTAACTTTCTATGATTTGAAACTCTAATGTGAGTCCAGTTTTAGATTCCGATGCTTCACTTCAGGTTTACTGTATCCCTTGGATCTTCTTACTAACGATGAAACACAGAAATTGCATCCGAATTTAATACAAAGATCACAATACCGACTTAAGTACAGGAGAAGTGAGACTCTAACTTTCTATTATTTGAACCTCTCCTGTGAGTCCGGTTTCAGATTCCGATGCTTCACTTCAGGTTTACTGTATCCCTTGGACCTTCTTATTGACGATGAAACACAGAAATTGCATCCGAATTTAATACAAATAGCACAATGTCGACTTAAGTACAAGAGGACTGACACTCTCACTTTCTATGATATAAACATTTCCTGTGAGTCCAGTTTTAGATTCCGATGCTTCACTTCAGGTTTGCTGTATACCTTGCACCTTCATATTGACGATGAAACACAGAAATTGCATCCGAATTTAATACAAAAGGCACAATGCCGACTGAAGTACAAGAGGACTGACATTCTAACTTTCTCTGATTTGAACCTCTCCTGTGAGACCAGTTTTAGATTCCGATGCTTCACTTCAGGTTTACTGTATCCCTTGGACCTTCCTATTGACGATGACACACAGAGTTTGGTTCCGAATTTAATACAAAAGGAACAATGCCGACTTAAGTACAAGAGGACTGACACTCTAACTCTCTATGATTTGAACCGCACCTGTGAGTCCAGTTTTAGATTCCGACGCTTCACTTCAGATTTACTGTATCCCTTGGACCTTCCTATTGACGATGAAACAAAAAATTGCATCCGAATTTAATACAAAGAGCACAATACCGACTTAAGTAGAGGAGGAGTGACACGCTAACTTTCTATGATTTGAACCCCTCCTTTCAGTCCAGTTTTCGATTCCGATGCTTCACTTCAGGTTTACTGTATCCCTCGGACCTTCTTATTGACGATGAAACACAGAAATTGCATCCGAATTTAATACAAATGGCACAATGTCGACTTAAGTACAAGAGGACTGACACCCTCACTTTCTATGATATGAACCTCTCCTGTAAGTCCAGTCTTATATTCAGATGCTTCACTTCAGATTTACTGTATACCTTGCACCTTCTGATTGACGATGAAACACAGAAATTGCATCCGAATTTAATACAAATGGCATAATGCCGAGTTAAGTACAATAGGACTGACATTCTAACTTTCTATGATTTGAACCACTCCTGTGAGTCCAGTTTTAGATTCCGATGCTTCACTTCAGGTTTACTGTATCCCTTGGACCTTCTTATTGACGATGAAACACAGAAATTGCATCCGAATTTAATACAAAGAGCACAATACCGACTTAAGTAGAGGAGGAGTGACACTCTAACATTCTATGATTTGATCCTCTCCTGTGAGTACAGTTTTAGATTCCGATGCTTCACTTCAGGTTTACTGTATCACTTTGACTTTCTTATTGCCGATGAAACACAGAAATTGCATCCGAATTTAATACAAATGGCACAATGCTGACTTAAGTACAAGAGGACTGACACTCTCACTTTCTGTGATTTGAACCTCTCCTGTGAGTCCAGTTTTAGATTCCGATGCTTCACTTCAGGATTACTGTATACCTTGCACCTTCTTATTGACGATGAAACATAGAAATTGCATCGGAATTTAATACAAAAGGCACAATGCAGACTTAAGTAAAAGAGGACTGACACTCTAACATTCTATGATTTGAACCCCTCCTGCGAGTCCAGTTTTAGATTACGATGCTTCACTTCAGGTTTACTGCATCCCTTGTTCATTCTTATTGACGATGAAACACAGAAATTGAATCCGAATTTAATACAATGGGCACAATACCGACTTTAGTACAGGAGGAGTGACACTCTAACTTTCTATGGTTTGAACCACTCCTGTGAGTCCAGGTTTACATTCCGATGCTTCATTTCAGGTTTACTGTATCCCTTGGACCTTCTTATGGTCGATGAGACACTAAAATTGCATCCGAATTTAATACAAATTGCACAATGTCGACATAAGTACAAGAGGACTGACACTCTCACTTTCTATGATTTGAACCTCTCCTGTGAGTCCAGTTTTAGATTCTGATGCTTCACTTCAGGTTTATTGTATACCTTGCACCTTCTTATTGACGATGAAACACAGAAATTGCATCCGAATTTAATACAAAATGCACAATGCCTACTTAAGTACAAGAGGACTGACACTCTCACTTTCTATGATTTGAACCTCTCCTGTGAGTCCAGTTTTAGATTCCAAAGCTTCTCTTCAGGTTTACTGCATACCTTGCAGCTTCTTATTGACGATGAAACACAGAAATGGCGTCGGAATTAAATTCAAAAGGCACAATGCCGACTCAAGTACAAGAGAACTGACACTCTAACTATGATTTGAACCTTTCCTCTGGGTCCAGTTTGGGATTCCGATACTTCACTTCAGGTTTACTGTATTTCTTGAACCTTCATATTGACGATGAAACACAGGAATTGCATCCGAATTTAATACTAAACGCACAATGGAGACTTAAGTACAAGAGGACTGACACTCTCACTTTCTATGACTTGAACCTCTCCTGTGAGCCCAGTTTTAGATTCCGATGCTTCAATTCAGGTTTACTGTATACCTTGCACCTTCTTATTGATGAAACACAGAAATTGCATCGGAATTAAATTCAAAAGGCACAATGCCGACTCAAGTACAAGAGGACTGACACTCTCACTTTCTATGATTTGAACGAATCCTGTAAGTCCAGTTTTAGATTCCGATGCTTCATTTCATGTTAACTGTATACCTTGCACCTTGTTATTGACGATGAAACACAGAAATTGCATCGGAATTAAATTTAAAAGGCACAATGCCGGATTAAGTGTAAGAGGACTGACACACTAATTTTCTATGATTCCAACCTCCCAGTGAGTCCAGTTTTAGATTCCGATGCATCACTTCAGGTTTACTGTATTCCTTGGACCTTCTTATTGACGATGAAACACACAAATTGCATCCGAATTTAATACAAAGGGCACAATACCGACTTAAGTACAGGAGGAATGACACTCTAACTTCCTATGATTTGAACCTCTCCTGTGAGTCCAGTTTTACATTCCGATGCTTCACTTCAGGTTTACTGTATCCCTTGGATCTTCTTATTGACGATGAAACACAGAAATTGCATCCGAATTTAATACAAATGGCACAATGTCGACTTAAGTACAAGAGGACTGACACTTTAACTTTCTATGATTCGAACCTCTCCAGTGAGTGCAGTTTTAGATTCCGATACTTCACTTCAGATTTACTGTATCCCTTAGACCTTCTTATTGACGATGAAAGACAGAAATTGCATCCAAATTTAATACAGAAGGCACAATGCCGACTGAAGTAAAAAAGGACTGACACTCTCACTTTCTATGATTTGAACCTCTCCTGTGAGTCCAGTATTAGATTCTGATGCTTCACTTCAGGTTTACTGTATACCTTGGACATTCTTATTGACGATGAAACACAGAAATTGCATCCGAATGTAATACAAAAGGCACAATACCGACTTCAGTACAAGAGGAGTGACACTCTAATTTTCTATGATTTGAATCATTCCTGTGAGTCCAGTTTTAGATTCCGATGCTTCAATTCAGGTATACTGTACCCCTTGGACCTTCTTATTGACGATGAAACACAGAAATTGTATAGGAATTAAATTCAAAAGGCAGAAGGCCGACTTAATTAAATTAGGACTGACACACTCACTTTCTATGATTTGAATGTCTCCTGTGAGTCCAGTTTTAAATTCTGATGCTTCACTTCAGGTTTACTGTATCCCTTGGGCCTTCTTATTGACGATGCAACACAGAAATTGCATCCGAATATAATACAAAAGGCACAATGCCGACTTAAATAAAAGAGGACTGACATTCTAACTTTCTATGACTTGAATCTCTCCTGTGAGTCCAGTTTTAGATTCCGATGCTTCACTTCAGATTTACTGTATCCCTTTTACCTTCTTAATGACGATGAAACACGGAAATTGCATCCGAATTAATTACAAATGCCACAATGCCGACTTAAGTACAAGACGACTGACACTCTCTCTTTCTGTGATTTGAACCTTTCCTGTGACTCCAGTTTTAGATTCCGATGCTTCACTTCAGGTTTACTGTATCCCTTGGACCTTCTTATTGACGATGAAACACAGAAATTGCATCCAAATTTTATACAGAAGGCACAATGCCGACTGAAGTAAAAAAGGACAGACACTCTCACTTTCTATGATTTGAACCTCTCCTGGGGGTCCAGTTTTCGATTCCGATGCTTCACTTTGGGTTTACTGTATACCTTGGACCTTCTTATTGACGATGAAACACAGATATTGCATCCGAATATAATACAAAAGGCACAATACCGTCTTCAGTACAAGAGGAGTGACACTCTAACTTTCTATGATTTGAATCTCTCCTGTGAGTCCAGTTTTGGAGTCCGATGCTTCACTTCAGGATTACTGTATCCCTTGCACCTTCTTATTGACGATGAAACACAGAAATTGCATCCGAATTTAATATAAATGGCACAATGCCGACTTAAGTACAAGAGGGCTGACACTCTCACTTTCTATGATTTGAACCTCTCCTGTGAGTCCAGTTTTAGATTCAGATTCTTCAATTCAGGTTTACTGTACCCCTTGGACCTTCTTATTGACGATGAATAACACAAAAATTGCATAGGAATTAAATTCAAAAGGCAAAATGCCGACTTAAGTAAAAGAGGACTGACACGCTCACTTTCTATGATTTGAACCTCTCCTGTGAGTCCAGTTTTAGATTCAGATGCTTGACTTCAGGTTTACTACATACCGTGCACCTTCTTATTGACGATGAAACACAGAAATTGCATCCGAATTTAATACAAAATGCACAATGCCGACGTAAGTACAAGAGGACTTACACTCTCACTTTCTATGAATTGAACCTCTCCTGTGAGTCTAGTTTTGGATTCCGATGCCTCACTTCAGATTTACTGCTTCCCTTGGACCTTCTTATTGACGATGGAACACAGAAATTGCATCCGAAATTAATACAGAAGGCACAATGCCGACTGAAGTAAAAAAGGACAGAAACTCTCACTTTCTATGATTTGAACCTCTCCTGTGAGTCCAGTTTTAGTTTCCGATGTTTCATTTCAGGTTTACTGTATACCTTGCACCTTCGTATTGACGATGAAACACAGTAATTGCATTCGAATTTAATACAAAAATCACAATGCCGACTTAAGTAAAGGAGGACTGGCACTCTAACATTCTATGATTTGAACCTCTCCTGCGAGTCAACTTTTAGATTCAGATGCTTCACTTAAGGTTTACTGTATCCCATGAACCTTCTTATTGACGATGAAACACAGAAATTGCATCCGAATTTAATACAAAAGGCACAATACCGACTTAAGTACAAGAGGAGTGACGCTCTTACATTCCATGATTTGAACCTCTCCTGTGAGTCCAGTTTTGGATTCCGATGCTTGACTTCAAGTTTACTGTATCCCTTGGATCTTCTTATTGTCGACGAAACACAGAAATAGCATCCGAATGTAATACAAATGCCACAATGCCGACTTAAGTACAAGAGGACTGACACTCTCACTTTCTGTGATTTGAACCTCTCCTGTAAGTACAGTTTTAGATTCCGATGCTTCACTTCAGGTTTACTGTATCCCTTGGACCATCTTAGTGAAGATGAAACACAGAAATTGCATCCGAGTTTAATACAAAACGCACAATGCCGTCTAAGGTAAAAGCGGACTGACACTATAACATTCTATGATTTGAAGCTCTCCTGCGAGTCCGGTTTAAGATTCCGAAGCTTCACTTAAGGTTTACTGTATCCCTTGGACCTCCTTATTGATGATGAAACACAGAAATTGCATCCGAATTTACTACAAAAGGCACAATACCGACTTAAGTACATGAGGAGTGACACTCTAACTTTCTATGATTTGAATCTCTCCTGTGAGTCCAGTTATAGATTCCGATGCTTCACTTCAGGTTTACTGTATCCCTTGGATCTTCTTATAGTCGACGAAACACAGAAATAGCATCCGAATGTAATACAAATGCCACAATGTCGACTTAAGTACAAGAGGACTGACACTCTCACTTTCTGTGATTTGAACCTCTCCCGTAAGTACAGTTTTAGATTCCGATGCTTCACTTCAGGTTTACTGTATACCTTGCACTTTCTTATTGACGGTGAAAAACAGAAATTGCATCGGAATTAAATTCAAAAGGCACATTGCCGACTTAAGTACAAGAGAACTGACACTCTAACTTTCTATGATTTGAACCGCTCCTGTGAGTCCAGTTTTAGATTCCGATGCTTCACTTCTGGTTTACTGTATCCCTTGGACCTTCTTATTGACGATGAAACACAGAAATTGCATCCGAATTTAACACATTTGGCACAATGTCGACTTAAGTACAAGAGGACTGACACTCTCACTTTCTATGATTTGAACCTCTCCTGTGAGTCCAGTTTTAGATTCCGATGTTTCACTTCAGGTTTACTGTATACCTTGCACCTTCTTATTGACGATGATACACAGAAATTGCATCGGAATTAAATTCAAAAGGCACAATGCCGACTTAAGTGCAAGAGGACTGACACTCCAACTTTCTATGATTCGAACCTCTCCTGTGAGTCCAATTTTAGATTCCGATGCTTCACTTCAGGTTTACTGTATCCCTTGGACCTTCTTATTGACGATGAAACACAGATATTCCATCCGAATTTAATACAAAGGGCACAATACCGACATAAGTACAGGAGGAGTGAAACTCTAACTTTCTAAGATTTGAACTTCTCTTGTGAATCCAGTTACAGATTCCGATGCTTAACTTCAGGCTTACTGTATCCCTTGGACCTTCTTATTGACGATGAAAGACAGAAATTGCATCCGAATTTAACACATATGGCACAATGTCGACTTAAGTACAAGAGGACTGACACTCTCACTTTCTATGATTTGAACCTCTCCTGTGAGTCCAGTTTTAGATTCAGATGCTTCACTTCAGGTTTACTGCATACCGTGCACCTTCTTATTGACGATGAAACACAAAAATTGCATCGGAATTAAATTCAAAAGGCACATTGCCGACTAGTGTACATGAGAACTGACACTCTAACTTTCTATGATTTGAAGCTCTCCTGTGAGTCCAGTTCTAGAATCCGATGCTTTACTTCTGGTTTATTGTATCCCTTGGACCTTCTTATTGACGATGAAACACAGAAATTGAATCCGAATTTAATACAAAATGCACAATGCCGACTTAAGTACAAGAGGACTCACACGCTCACTTTCTATGAATTGAACCTCTCCTGTGAGTCCAGTTTCATATTCCGATGCCTCACTTCAGATTTACTGTTTCCCTTGGACCGTCTCATTGACGATGAAACACAAAAATTGCATCCGAATTTAATATAAATGGCGCAATGCCGAATAAGTACAAGAGGACTGACACTCTAACTTTCTATGATTTGAACCTCTCCTGTGAGTCCAGTTTTAGATTCCGTTGCTTCACTTCAGGTTTTCTGTATACCTTAGACCTTCTTATTGACGATGAAACACAGATATTGCATCCGAATATAATACAAAAGGCACAATACCGACTTCAGTACAAGAGGAGTGACACTCTAACCTTCTATGATTTGAATCTCTCCTGTGAGTCCAGTTTTGCAGTCCGATGCTTCGCTTCAGGTTTACTGTATCCCTTGCACCTTCTTATTGACGATGAAACACAGAAATTGCATCCGAATTTAATATAAATGGCACAATGCCGACTTAAGCACAAGAGGGCTGACACTCTCACTTTCTATGATTTGAACCTCTCCTGTGAGTCCAGTTTTAGATTCCGATGCATCAATTCAGGTTTACTGTACAACTTGGACCTTCTTATTGACGATGAAACACAGAAATTGCATAGGAATTAAATTCAAAAGGCAAAATGCCGAATTAAGTAAAAGAGGACTGGCACTCTCACTTTCTATGATTTGAACCTCTCCTGTGAGTCCAGTTTTAGATTAAGATGCTTCACTTCAGGTTTACTGCATACCGTGCACCTTCTTATTGACGATAAAACACAGAAATTGCATCGGAATTAAATTCAAAAGGTACAATGCCGACTGAAGTAAAAAAGGACAGAAACTCTCACTTTCTATGATTTGAACCTCTCCTGTTAGCCCAGTTTTAGATTCCGATGTTTCACTTCAGGTTTACTGTATACCTTGCACCTTCTTATTGACGATGATACACAGAAATTGCATCGGAATTAAATTCAAAAGGCACAATGCCGACTTAAGTGCAAGAGGACAGACACTCTAACTTTCTATGATTCGAACCTCTCCTGTGAGACCAGTTTTAGATTCCGATGCTTCACTTCAGGTTTACTGTATCCCTTGGACCTTCTTATTGACGATGAAACGCAGAATTTGCATCCGAATTTAATACAAAGGGCACAATACCGACTTAAGTACAGGAGGAGTGAAACTCTAACTTTCTATGATTTGAACCTCTCCTGTGAGTCCAGTTATAGATTTCGATGCTTAACTTCAGGCTTACTCTATCCCTTGGATCATCTTATTGAGGATGAAAGACAGAAATTGCATCCGAATTTAACACATATGGCACAATGTCGACTTAAGTACAAGAGGACTGACACTCTCACTTTCTATGATTTGAACCTATCCTGTGTGTCCAGTTTTAGATTCCGATGCTTCACTTCAGGTTTACTGTATACGTTGCACCTTCGTATTGACGATGAAACACAGAAATTGCATTCGAATCTAATACAAAAATCACAATGCCGAATTAAGGAAAAGAGGGCTGACACTCTAACATTCTATGATTTGAACCTCTCCTGCGAGTCCAGTTTTAGATTCCGATGCTTCACTTAAGGTTTACTGTATCCCTTGAACCTTCTTATTGACGATGAAACACAGAAATTGCATCCGAATTTAATACAAAAGGCACAATACCGACTTAAGTACAAGAGGAGTGACGCTCTAACATTCTACGATTTGAACCTCTCCTGTGAGTCCAGTTTTAGATTCCGATGCTTCACTTCAGGTTTACTGTATCCCTTGGACCTTCTTATTGACGATGAGACACAGAAATTGCATCTGAATTTAATATAAATGGCGCAATGCCGACTTAAGTACAAGAGGACTGACACTGTAACTTTCTATGATTTGAACCTTTCCTGTGAATCCAGTTTTAGATTCCGATGCTTCACTTCAGGTTTACTGTATCCCTTGGACCATCTTAGTGACGATGAAACACAGAAATTGCATCCGAATTTAATACAAAATGCACAATGCCGTCTTAAGTAAAAGAGGACTGACACTCTAACATTCTATGATTTAAACCTCTCCTGCGAGTCCAGTTTTAGATTCCGAAGCTTCACTTAGGGTTTACTGTATCCCTTGGACCTCCTTATTGACGATGAAACACAGAAATTGCATCCGAATTTAATACAAAAGGCACAACACCGACTTAAGTACAAGTGGAGTGACACTCTAACTTTCTATTATTTGAATGTCTCCTGTGAGTCCAGTTTTAGATTCCGATGCTTCACTTCAGGTTCACTGTATCCCTTGGACCTTCTTATTGACGATGAAACACAGAAATTGCATCCGAATTTAATATAAATGGCACAATGCCGACTTAAGGGCAAGAGGACCGACACTCTCACTTTCTATGATTTGATCCTCTCCTGTGAGTCCAGTTTTAGATTCCGATGCTTCACTTCAAGTTTACTGAGTCCCTTGGACCATCTTATTGACGATGAAACATAGGAATAGCATCCGAATTTAATACAAATGGCACAATGCCGACTAAAGTACAAGAGGGCTGACACTCTCACTTTCTATGATTTGAACCTCTCCTGTGAGTCCAGTTTTAGATTCCGATGCTTCACTTCAGGTTTACTATATACCTTGCACCTTCTTATTGACGATGAAACACAAAAATTGCATGTGAATTTAATAGAAATGGCACAGTACCAACTTAAGTACAGGTGGAGTGAAACTCTAACGTTCTATGATTTGAACCTCTCCTGTGAGTCCAGTTTTAGATTCCGATGCTTCACTTCAGATTCACTGTATTCATTGGACCTTCTTGTTGACCATGAAACACAGAAATTGGATTCGAATTTAATACAGAAGCCACAATGTCGACTGAAGTAAAAAAGGACTGACACTCTCACTTTCTATTATCTGAACCTGTCCTGTGAGACCAGTTTTAGATTCCGATGCTTCACTTCAGGTTTACTGTATCCCTTGGACCTTCTTATTAACGATGAAACACAGAATTTGCATCCGAATTTAATACAAAGGGCACAATACCGACCTAAGTACAGGAGGAGTGAAAGTCTAATTTTCTATGATTTGACCTCTCCTGTGAGTCCAGTTTTAGATTCCGATGCTTCACTTCAGGTTTACTGAACCCCTTGGACCTTCTTATTGACGTATGAAACACAGAAATTATATACGAATTTAATACAAATGGCACAATGCCGACATAAGTAAAAGACGACTGACACTCCAACATTCAAAGAATTGAACGTCTCCTGAGAGTCCAGGTTTAGATTCCGATGTTTCACTTCAGGTTCACTGTATCCCTTGGACCTTCTTATTGACGATGAAACACAGAAATTGCATCCGAATTTAATATAAATGGCGCAAAGCCGACTTAAGTACAAGAGGACTGACACTCTAACTTTCTAGGATTTGAACCTCTCCTGTGAGTCCAGTTTTAGATTCCGATGTTTGACTTCAGGTTTACTGTATCCCTTGGACCTTCTTATTGACGATGAACCACAGAAATTGCATCCGAATTTAATACAAAATGCACAATGCCGACTTAAGTAAAAGAGGACTGACATTCTAACATTCTATGACTTGAACCTCTCCTGCGAGTCCAGTTTTAGATTCCGATGCTTCACTTAAGGTTTACTGTATCCCGTGGACCTCCTTATTGACGATGAGACACAGAAATTGCATCCGAATTTAATACAAATGCCACAATGCCGACTTAAGTACAAGAAAACAGACACTCTCACTTTCTGAGATTTGAACCTTTCCTGTGAGTCCAGTTTTAGATTTTGATGCTTCACTTCATGTTTTCTGTATCCCTTGGACCACCTTATTGACGATGAAACACAGAAATTGCACCCGAATTCAATACAATGACGACTCAAGTACAAGAGGACAGATACTCTCACTTCCTATGATTTGAACTTCTCCTGTGAGTCCTTTTTCAGATTCCGATGTTCCCTTCAGGTTTACTGAATCCCTTGGACTTCCTTATTGACGATGAAACACAGAAATTGCATCCGAATTTCATACAAATGCCACAATGCCGACTTAAGTACAAGAGGACTGTGACTCTCACTTTCTGTGATTTAATCCTCTCCTGTAAGTCCAGTTTTAGATTCCGATGCTTCTCTTCAGGTTTACTGTATACCTTGCACCTTCTTATTGACGATAAAACACAGAAATTGCATACGAATTTAATATAAATGGCGCAATGCCGACTTAAGTACAAGAGGACTGACACTCTAACTTTCTATGATTTGAACCTCTCCTGTGAGTCAAGTTTTAGTTTCCGATGCTTCACTTCAGATTTCCTGTATCCCTTGGACCTTCTTAATGACGATGAAACACAGAATCTGCATCCGAATTTAATACAAAAGCCACAATGCCGACTTAAGTACAAGAGGATTGACACTCTCACTTTCTGTGATTTGAACCCTTCCTGTGAGTCCAGTTTTAGATTCCGATGCTTCACTTCAGGTTTACTGTATCCCTTGGACCTTCTTATTGACGATGAAACACAGAAATTGCACCCGAATTTAAAACAAATGGCACAATGTCGACTTAATTACAAGAGGACTGACACTCTCACTTTCTAGGATTTGAACCTCTCCTGTGAGTCCAGGTATAGATTCCGATGCTTCACTTCAGGTTTACTGTATCCCTTGGACCTTCTTATTGACGATGAAACACAGAAATTGCATCCGAATTTAATATAAATGGCGCAATGCCGACTTAAGTACAAGAGGACTGACACTCTAACTTTCTATGATTTGAACCTCTCCTGTGAGTCCAGTTTTAGATTCCGATGCTTCACTTCTGGTTTACTGTATCCCTTGGACCATCTTAGTGACGATGAAACACAGAAATTGCATCCGAATTTAATACAAAATGCACAATGCCGTCATAAGTAAAAGAGGACTGACACTCTAACATTCTATGATTTAAACCTCTCCTGCGAGTCCAGTTTTAGATTCCGAAGCTTCACTTAGGGTTTACTGTATCCCTTGGACCTCCTTATTGACGATGAAACACAGAAATTGCATCCGAATTTAATACAAAAGGCACAACACCGACTTAAGTACAAGTGGAGTGACACTCTAACTTTCTATTATTTGAATGTCTCCTGTGAGTCCAGTTTTAGATTCCGATGCTTCACTTCAGGTTCACTGTATTCATTGGACCTTCTTATTGACCATGAAACACAGAAATTGGATTCGAATTTAATACAGAAGCCACAATGTCGACTGAAGTAAAAAAGGACTGACACTCTCACTTTCTATTATCTGAACCTGTCCTGTGAGACCAGTTTTAGATTCCGATGCTTCACTTCAGGTTTACTGTATCCCTTGGACCTTCTTATTAACGATGAAACACAGAATTTGCATCCGAATTTAATACAAAGGGCACAATACCGACCTAAGTACAGGAGGAGTGAAAGTCTAATTTTCTATGATTTGACCTCTCCTGTGAGTCCAGTTTTAGATTCCGATGCTTCACTTCAGGTTTACTGAACCCCTTGGACCTTCTTATTGACGTATGAAACACAGAAATTATATACGAATTTAATACAAATGGCACAATGCCGACATAAGTAAAAGAGGACTGACACTCCAACATTCAAAGAATTGAACCTCTCTTGCGAGTCCAGTTTTAGATACCGATGCTTCACTTATGGTTTACTGTACACCTTGCACCATCTTATTGACGATGAAACACAGAAATTGCATCGGAATTAAATTCAAAAGGCACAATGCCGACCTATGTAGAATAGGACTGACACTCTCACTTTCTATGATTTGAACCTCTCCTGTGAGTCCAGTTTTCCATTCACTTCAGATTTACTGTATACCTTGCACGTTCTTATTAACGATGAAACACAGAAATTGCATCGGAATTAACTTCAGAAGTCACAATGCCGACTTAAGTACAAGAGGACTGACACTCTCACTTTCTATGACTTGAACCTGTCCTGTGAGTCCAGTTTTAGATTCCGATGCTTCACTTCAGGTTTACTGTATCCCTTGGATCTTCTTATTGACGACGAAACACAGAAATAGCATCCGAATTTAATACAAAGGCCACAATGCCGACTTAACTACAAGAGGACTGACACTCTCACTTTCTGTGATTTGATCCTCTCCTGTAAGTCCAGTTTTAGATTCCGATGCTTCACTTCAGGTTTACTGTATACCTTGCACCTTCTTATTGACGATGAAACACAGAAATTGCATCCGAATTCAATACAAAAGGCTCAATGCCGACTTAAGTACAAGAGGACTGACATTCTAACTTTCTATGATTTGAACCTCTCATGTGAGTCCAGTTTTAGATTCCGATGCTTCACTTCAGGTTTACTGTATCCCTTGGACCTTCTTATTGACGATGAAACACAGAAATTGCATCTGAATTTAATACAAAAGGCACAATACCGACTCAAGTACAAGAGGAGAGACACACTATCTTTCTATGATTTGAATCTCTCCTGTGAGTCCAGTTTTAGATTCCGATGCTTCACTTCAGATTTACTGTATCCCTTGGAACTTCTTAATGACGATGAAACACAGAAATTGCATCCGAATTTAATACAAATGCCACAATGTCGACTTAAGTATAAGAAGACTGACACTCTCACTTTCTGTGATTTCAACCTTTAATGTGAGACCAGTTTTAGATACCGATGCTTCACTTCAGGTTTACTGTATCCCTTGGACCTTCTTATTGACGGCGAAACACATAAATTGCACCCAAATTCAATACAAATGGCACAATGCCGACTTAAGTACAAGAGGACTGACACTCTCACTTTCTATGATTTGAACCTCTCCTGTGAGTCCAGTTTTAGATTCCGATGCTTCTCTTCAGGTTTACTGTATCCCTTGGACCTTTCTTATTGTCGATGAAACACAGAAATTGCATCGGAATTAAATTCAAAAGGCACAATGCCGACTTAAGTAAATGAGGACTGACACCCTCACTTTCTATGATTTGAACCTGTCCTGTGAGTCAAGTTTTAGATTCCGATGCTTCACTTCAGGTTTACTGTATCCCTTGGATCCTCTTATTGACGATGAAACACAGAAATTGCATCCGAATTTCATACAAATGCCACAATGCCGACTTAAGTACAAGTGTACTGACACTCTCACTTTCTGTGATTTGAATCTTTCCTGTAAGTCCAGTTTTAGATTCCGCTGCTTCACTTCAGGTTTACTGTATTCCTTGGACCTTCTTACAGACGATGAAACAGAGAAATTGCACCCGAATTTAATACAAATGGCACAACGC
Source organism: Schistocerca serialis cubense (assembly GCF_023864345.2). Taxonomy (NCBI): domain Eukaryota; kingdom Metazoa; phylum Arthropoda; class Insecta; order Orthoptera; family Acrididae; genus Schistocerca; species Schistocerca serialis. The sequence goes on from NC_064642.1 coordinate 802,948,823, forward strand.
CGACTTAAGTACAAGAGGACTGACACTCTCACTTTCTATGATTTGAACCTCTCCTGAGAGTCCAGTTTTAGATTCCGATGCTTCACTTCAGGTTTACTGTATCCCTTGGACCTTCTTATTGACGATGAAACACAGAAATTGCATCCGAATTTCATACAAATGCCACAATGCCGACTTAAGTACAAGAGGACAGACACTCTCACTTTCTGTGATTTGAACCTTTCCTGTAAGTCCAGTTTTGGATTCCGATGCTTCTCTTCAGGTTTACTGTATACCTTGCACCTTCGTATTGACGATGAAACACAGAAATTGCATCCGAATTTAATACAAAAGGCACAATGCCGACTTAAGTAAATGAGGACTCACACTCTCACTTTCTATGATTTGAACCTGTCCTGTGAGTCCAGTTTTAGGTTCCGATGCTTCACTTCAGGTTTACTGTATCCCTTGGATCTTCTTATTAACGATGAAACACAGAAATTGCATCCGAATTTCATACAAATGCCACAATGCCGACTTAAGTACAAGAGGACAGACACTCTCACTTTCTGTGATTTGAACCTTTCCTGTAAGTCCAGTTTTGGATTCCGATGGTTCACTACAGGTTTACTGTATACCTAGCACCTTCTTATTGAGGATGAAACACAGAAATTGCTTCCGAATGTAATACAAAAGGCACAATGAGGACTTAAGTACAAGAGGACAGACATTCTAACTTTCTATGATTTGAACCTCTCCTGTGAGTCCAGTTTTAGATTCCGATGCTTCTCTTCAGGTTTACTGTATCCCTTGGACCTTTCTTATTGTCGATGAAACACAGAAATTGCATCGGAATTAAATTCAAAAGGCACAATGCCGACTTAAGTAAATGAGGACTGACACCCTCACTTTCTATGATTTGAACCTGTCCTGTGAGTCCAGTTTTAGATTCCGATGCTTCACTTCAAGTTTACTGTATCCCTTGGATCCTCTTATTGACGATGAAACACAGAAATTGCATCCGAATTTCATACAAATGCCACAATGCCGACTTAAGTACAAGTGGACTGACACTCACACTTTCTGTGATTTAAACCTTTCCTGTAAGTCCAGTTTTGGATTCCGATGCTTCACTTCAGGTTTACTGTATTCCTTGGACCTACTTACAGACGATGAAACTGAGAAATTGCACCCGAATTTAATACAAATGGCTCAACGCCGACTTAAGTACAAGAGGACTGACACTCCCACTTTCTATGATTTGAACGTCTCCTGAGAGTCCAGTTTTAGATTCCGATGTTTCACTTCAGGTTTACTGTATCCCTTGGACCTTCTTATTGACGATGAAACACAGAAATTGCATCCGAATTTAATATAAATGGCGCAAAGCCGACTTAAGTACAAGAGGACTGACACTCTAACTTTCTAGGATTTGAACCTCTCCTGTGAGTCCAGTTTTAGATTCCGATGTTTCACTTCAGGTTTACTGTATCCCTTGGACCTTCTTATTGACGATGAACCACAGAAATTGCATCCGAATTTAATACAAAATGCACAATGCCGACTTAAGTAAAAGAGGACTGACATTCTAACATTCTATGACTTGAACCTCTCCTGCGAGTCCAGTTTTAGATTCCGATGCTTCACTTAAGGTTTACTGTATCCCGTGGACCTCCTTATTGACGATGAGACACAGAAATTGCATCCGAATTTAATACAAATGCCACAATGCCGACTTAAGTACAAGAGGACAGACACTCTCACTTTCTGAGATGTGAACCTTTCCTGTGAGTCCAGTTTTAGATTTAGATGCTTCACTTCATGTTTTCTGTATCCCTTGGACCACCTTATTGACGATGAAACACAGAAATTGCACCCGAATTCAATACAAATGGCACAATGACGACTCAAGTACAAGAGGACAGATACTCTCACTTCCTATGATTTGAATTTCTCCTGTGAGTCCATTTTCAGATTCCGATGTTCCCTTCAGGTTTACTGAATCCCTTGGACCTCCTTATTGACGATGAAACACAGAAATTGCATCCGAATTTCATACAAATGCCACAATGCCGACTTAAGTACAAGAGGATTGACACTCTCACTTTCTGTGATTTGAACCCTTCCTGTGAGTCCAGTTTTAGATTCCGATGCTTCACTTCAGGTTTACTGTATACCTTGCACCTTCTTATTGACGATAAAACACAGAAATTGCATACGAATTTAATATAAATGGCGCAATGCCGACTTAAGTACAAGAGGACTGACACTCTAACTTTCTATGATTTGAACCTCTCCTGTGAGTCAAGTTTTAGATTCCGATGCTTCACTTCAGATTTCCTGTATCCCTTGGACCTTCTTAATGACGATGAAACACAGAATCTGCATCCGAATTTAATACAAAAGCCACAATGCCGACTTAAGTACAAGAGGATTGACACTCTCACTTTCTGTGATTTGAACCCTTCCTGTGAGTCCAGTTTTAGATTCCGATGCTTCACTTCAGGTTTACTGTATCCCTTGGACCTTCTTATTGACGATGAAACACAGAAATTGCACCCGAATTTAAAACAAATGGCACAATGTCGACTTAATTACAAGAGGACTGACACTCTCACTTTCTAGGATATGAACCTCTCCTGTGAGTCCAGGTATAGATTCCGATGCTTCACTTCAGGTTTACTGTATCCCTTGGACCTTCTTATTGACGATGAAACACAGGAATTGCATCCGAATTTAATACAAATAGCACAATGACGACTAAATTACAAGAGGACTGACACTCTCACTTTCTATGATTTGAACTTCTCCTGTAAGTCCAGTTTTACATTCCGATGCTTCACTTCAGGTTTACTGTATACCTTGCACCTTCTTATTGACAATGAAACACAAAAATTGCAACGGAATTTAATACAAAAGGCACAATGCCGACTTAAGTAAAAAGGGGACTGACACTCTAACTTTCTATAATTTAAACCTCTCCTGTGAGTCCATTTTGAGATTCCGATGCCTCACTTCAGATTTACTGTATCCCTTGGACCTTCTTAATGACGATGAAACACAGAAATTGCATCCGAATTCAATACAAATGCATCAAAGCCGACTTAAGTACAAGAGGACTGACACTCTCACTTTCTATGATTTGAACCTCTCCTGTGAGTCCAGTTTTAGATTCCGATGCTTCTCTTCAGGTGTACTGTATACCTTGCACCTTCCTATTGACCATGAAACACAGAAATTGCATCCGAATTTAATATAAATAGCGCAATGCCGACTTAAGTACAAGAGGACTGACACTCTCACTTTCTGTGATTTGAACCTTCCTGTAAGTCCAGTTTTAGATTCCGATGGTTCACTTCAGGTTTACTGTATACCTTGCACCTTCTTATTGACGATGAAACACAGAAATTGCATCCGAATTTAATACAAAAGGCACAATCCGTATTTAAGTACAAGAGGACTGACATTCTAACTTTCTATGATTTGAACCTCTCCTGTGAGTCCAGTTTTAGTTTCCGATGCTTTACTTCAGATTTACTGTATCCCTTGGACCTTCTTAATGACGTTGAAACACAGAAATTGCATCCGAATTTCATACAAATGCCACAATGCCGACTTAAGTACAAGAGGACTGACACTCTCACTTTCTGTGATTAGAACCTCTCCTGTGAGTCCAGTTTTAGATTCCGATTCTTCTCTTCGGGTTTACAGCATACCTTGCACCATCGTATTGACGATGAAACACAGAAATTGCATCCGAATTTAATACAAAAGGCACAATGCCGACTTAAGTAAATGAGGACTGACACTCTCACTTTCTATGATTTGAACCTGTCCTGTGAGTCCAGTTTTAGGTTCCGATGCTTCACTTCAGGTTTACTGTATCCCTTGGATCTTCTTATTGACGATGAAACACAGAAATCGCATCCGAATTTCATACAAATGCCACAATGCCGTTTTAAGTACAAGAGGACTTACACTCTCACTTTCTGTGATTTGAACCTTTCCTGTAAGTCCAGTTTTAGATTCCGATGGTTCACTTCAGGTTTACAGTATACCTTGTACCTTCTTATTGACGATGAAACACAGAAATTGCATCCGAATGTAATACAAACGGCACAATGCCGACTTAAGTACAAGAGGACAGACATTCTAACTTTCTATGATTTGAACCTCTCCTGTGAGTCCAGTTTTAGATTCCGAAGCTTCTCTTCAGGTTTACTGTATCCCTTGGACCTTTCTTATTGTCGATGAAACACAGAAATTGCATCCGAATGTAATACAAAAGGCACAATGCCGACTTAAGTAAAAGAGGGCTGACAATCTAACATTCTATGACTTGAACCTCTCCTGCGAGTCCAGTTTTAGATTCCGATGCTTCTCTTAAGGTTTACTGTATACCGTGGACCTCCTTATTGACGATGAAACACAGAAATTGCATCCGAATTTAATACAAATGCCACAATGCCGACTCAAGTACAAGAGGACTGACACTCTCACTTTCTGTGATTAGAACCTCTCCTGTGAGTCCAGTTTTAGATTCCGATTCTTCTCTTCGGGTTTACAGCATACCTTGCACCTTCGTATTGACGATGAAACACAGAAATTGCATCCGAATTTAATACAAAAGGCACAATGCCGACTTAAGTACAAGAGGACTGACGCTCTCACTTTCTATGATTTAAACCTCTCCTGTGAGTCCAGTTTTAGATTCCGATGCTTCACTTTAGGTTTACTGTATCCCTTGGACCTGCTTATTGACGATGAAACACAGAAATTGCATCCGAATTTCATACAAATGCCACAATGCCGACTTAAGTACAAGAGGACTGTCACTCTCATTTTCTGTGATTTAATCCTCTCCTGTAAGTCCAATTTTTAGATTCCGATGCTTCACTTCAGGTTTACTGTATTCCTTGCACCTTGTTATTGACGATGAAACACAGATATTGCATCCGAATTTAATACAAAAGGCACAATGCCGACTTAAGTACAAGAGGACTGACATTCTAACTTTCTATGATTTGAACCTCTCCTGTGAGTCCAGTTTTAGATTCCGATGCTTCACTTCGGGTTTGCTGTATCCCTTGGACCTTCATGTTGACGATAAAACACAGTAATTGCATCCGAATTTAATACAAAAGGCGCAATACCGACTCAAGTACAAGAGGAGTGACACTCTAACTTTCTATGATTTGAATCTCTCCTGTGAGTCCAGTTTTACTGTATCCCTTGGACCTTCTTAATGACGTTGAAACACAGAAATTGCACCCGAATTTAATGCAAAAGCCACAATGCCGACTTAAGTGCAAGAGGACTCACACTCTCACTTTCTGTGATTTGAACCCTTCCTGTGAGTCCAGTTTTAGATTCCGATGCTTCACTTCAGGTTTACTGTATCCCTTGGACCTTCTTATTGACGATGAAACACAGAAATTGCACCCGAATTTAATATAAATAGCGCATTGCCGACTTAAGTACAAGAGGACTGACACTCTAACTTTCAATGATTTGAACCTCTCCTGTGAGTCCAGATTTAGATTCCGATGCTTCACTTCAGGTTTACTGTATCCCTTGGACCTTCTTATTGACGATGAAACACAGAAATTGAATGCGAATTTAATACAAATAGCACAATGCCGACTAAATTGCAAGAGGACTGACACTCTCACTTTCTATGATTTGAACCTCTCCTGTAAGTCCAGTTTTAGATTCCGATGCTTCACTTCAGGTTTACTGTATATGTTGCACCTTCTTATTGACAATGAAACACAAAAATTGCATTGGAATTTAATACAAAACGCACAATGCCGACTTAAGTAAAAGGGGACTGACAGTCTAACTTTCTATGATTTAAACCTCTCCTGTGAGTCCAGTTTTAGTTTCCGATGCTTCACTTCAGGTTTACTGTATCCCTTGGACTTTCGTATTGACGATGAAACACAGAAATTGGATTCGAATTTATTACAAAAGGCACAATGCCGACGTAAGTACAAGAGGACTGACACTCTCACTTTCTGTGATTTAAACCTCTCCTGTAAGTCCAGTTTTAGATTCCGATGCTTCACTTCAGGTTTACTGTATACCTTGCACCTTCTTATAGACGATGAAACACAGAAATTGCATCCGAATTCAATACAAAAAGCACAATGCCGACTTAAGTACAAGAGGACTGACATTCTCACTTTGAATGATTTGAACCTCTCCTGTGAGTCCAGTTTTAGATTCCGATGCTTCCCTTCAGGTCTACTGTATTCCTTGGACCTTCTTATTGACGATGAAACACAGAAATTGCATCCGAATTTAATACAAAAGGCACAATACCGACTCAAGTTCAAGAGGAGTGACACTCTAACTTTCTATGATTTGAATCTCTCCTGTGAGTCCAGTTTTAGATTCCGATGTTTCACTTCAGATTTACGGTATCCCTTGGACCTTCTTATTGACGATGAAACACAGAAATTGCATCCGAATTTAATACAAAATGCACAATGCCGACTTAAGTAAAAGAGGACGGACAATCTAACATTCTATGACTTGAACCTCTCCTGCGAGTCCAGTTTTAGATTCCGATGCTTCACTTCAGGTTTACTGAATCCCTTGGACCTTCTTATTGACGATGAAACACAGAAACTGAATGCGAATTTAATACAAATAGCACATTGCCACTAAATTACAAGAGGACTGACACTCTCACTTTCTATGAATTGAACCTCTCCTGTAAGTCCAGTTTTAGATACCGATGCTTCACTTCAGGTTTACTGTATCCCTTGGACCTTCTTATTGACGATGAAACACAGAAATTGCATCCGAATTTAATACAAAATGCACAATGCCGACTTAAGTAAAAGAGGACGGACAATTTGACATTCTATGACTTGAACCTCTCCTGCGAGTCCAGTTTTAGATTCCGATGCTTCACTCAAGGTTTACTGTATCCCGTGGACCTCCTTATTGACGATGAAACACTGAAATTGCATCCGAATTTAATACAAATGCCACAATGCCGACTTAAGTATAAGAGGACAGACACGCTTACTTTCTGTGATTTGAACCTTTCCTGTGAGTCCAGTTTTAGATTCCGATGCTTCACTACATGTTTTCTGTATCCCTTGGACCTCCTTATTGTCGATGAAATACAGAAATTACACCCGAATTCAATACAAATGGCACAATGACGACTCAAGTACAAGAGGACTGTCACTCTCACTTTCTGTGATTTAATCCTCTCCTGTAAGTCCAGTTTTAGATTCCGATGCTTCACTTCAGGTTTACTGTATACCTTGCACTTTCTTATTGACGATGAAACACAGAAATTGCATACGAATTTAATATAAATGGCGCAATGCCGACTTAGGTACATGGGGACTGACACTCTAACTTTCTATGATTTGGACCTCTCCTCTGAGTCCAGTTTTTGATTCCGATGCTTCACTTTAGATTTACTGTATCCCTTGGACCTTCTTATTGACGATGAATCACAGGAATTGCATCCGAATTTATCACAAATAGCACAATGCCGACTAAATTACAAGAGGACTGACACTCTCACTTTCTATGATTTGAACCTCTCCTGTAAGTCCAGTTTTAGATTCCGATGCTTCACTTCAGGTTTACTGTATCTAGGGGAACTTCTTATTGACGATGAAACACATAAATTGCAACCGAATTTAATACAAAATGCACAATGCCGTCTTAAGTAAAAGAGGACTGACACCCTAACATTCTATGATTTGAACCTCTCCCGCGAGTCCAGTTTTAGATTCTGATGCTTCACTTATGGTTAGCTGTATCCCTTGGACCTTCTTATTGACGATGAAACACAGATATTGCATCCGATTTTAATACAAAAGGCACAATACCGGCTTAAGTACAAGAGGAGTGACACTCTAACTTTCTATGATTTGAACCTCTCCTGTGAGTCCAGTTTTAGATTCCGATGCTTCACTTCAGGTTTACTGTATCCTTTGGACCTTCTTATTGACGATGAAACATAGAAGTTGCATCCGAATTTAATATAAATGGCACACTGCCGACTTAAGTACAAGAGGACTAACACTCTAACTTTCTATGATTTGAACCTCTCCTGTGAGTCCAGTTTTTGATTCCGATGCTTCACTGCAGATTTACTGTATCCCTTGGACCTTCTTATTGACGATGAAACACAGGAATTGCATCCGAATTTAATACAAATAGCACAATGCCGACTAAATTACAAGGGGACTGACACTCTCACTTTCTATGATTTGAACCTCTCCTGTATGTCCAGTTTTAGATTCTGATGCTTCACTTCAGGTTTACTGTATACCTTGCACCTTCTTATTGACAATGAAACACAAACATTGCATCGGAATTTAATACAAATTCATAATGCCGACTTGAGTAAAAGGGGACTGACACTCTAACTTTCTATGATTTAAACCTCTCCTGTGAGTCCAGTTTTAGATTCCGATGCTTCACTTCAGATTTACTGTATCCCTTGGACCTTCTTAATGACGATGAAACACAGAAATTGCATCCGAATTCGATACAAATGCCACAATGATGACTTAAGTACAAGAGGACTGACACTCTCACTTTCTGTGATTTGAACCTTTCCTGTGAGTCCAGTTTTAGATTCCGATGCTTCACTTCAGGTTTACTGTATCCCTTGGACTTTCTTATTGACGATGAAACACAGAAATTGCACACAAATTCAATACAAATGGCACAATGCCGACATAGGTACAAGAGGACTGACACTCTCACTTTCTATGACTTGAACCTCTCCTGTGAGTCCAGTTTTAGATTCCGATTCTTCTCTTCAGGTTTACTGTATCCCTTGGACCTTCTTATTGTCGATGAAACACTGAAATTGCATCGGAATTAAATTCAAAAGGCACAATGCCGACTTAAGTAAATGAGAACTGACACCCTCACTTTCTGTGATTTGAACCTGTCCTGTGAGTCCAGTTTTAGATTCCGATGCTTCACTTCTGGTTTACTGTATCCCTTGGACCTTCTTGTTGACGATGAAACACAGAAATTGCATCCGAATTTAATATTAATAGCACAATGCCGACTTAAGTGCAAGAGGACTGACACTCTAACTTTCTATGCTTTGAACCTCTCCTGTGAGTCCAGTTTTAGATTCCGATGCTTCACTTCAGGTTTACTGTATCCCTTGGACCTTCTTATTGACGATGAAACACAGGAATTGCATCCGAATTTAATACAAATGCCACAATGCCGACTTTAGTACAAGAGGACAGACACTCTCACTTTCTGTGATTTGAACCTTTCCTGCGAGTCCAGTTTTAGATTCCGATGCTTCATGTTTTCTGTATCCCTTGGACCTCCTTATTGACGATGAAACACAGAAATTGCACCCGGATTAGATACAAATGGCACAATGCCGACTTAAGTACAAGAGGACTGACGTTCTCACTTTCCATGATTTAAACCTCTCCTGTGAGTCCAGTTTTAGATTCCGATGCTTCACTTCAGGTTTACTGTATCCCTTGGACCTTCTTATTGACGATGAAACACAGGAATTGCATCCGAATTTAATACAAATGCCACAATGCCGACTTAAGTACAAGAGGACTGTCACTCTCATTTTCTGTGATTTAATCCTCTCCTGTAAGTCCAGTTTTAGATTCCGATGCTTCACTTCAGGTTTACTGTATACCTTGCACCTTCTTATTGACGATGAAACACAGATATTGCATCCGAATTTAATACAAAAGGCACAATGCCGACTTAAGTACAAGAGGACTGACATTCTAACTTTCTATGATTTGAACCTCTCCTGTGAGTCCAGTTTTAGATTCCGATGCTTCACTTCGGGTTTGCTGTATCCCTTGGACCTTCATGTTGACGATAAAACACAGTAATTGCATCCGAATTTAATACAAAAGGCACAATACCGACTCAAGTACAAGAGGAGTGACACACTAACTTTCTATGATTTGAATCTCTCTTGTGAGTCCAGTTTTACTGTATCCCTTGGACCTTCTTAATGACGATGAAAAACAGAAATTGCATCCGAATTTAATACAAAAGCCACAATGCCGACTTAAGTGCAAGAGGACTGACACTCTCACTTTCTGTGATTTGAACCCTTCCTGTGAGTCCAGTTTTAGATTCCGATGCTTCACTTCAGGTTAACTGTATCCCTTGGACCTTCTTATTGACGATGAATCACAGAAATTGCACGCGAATTTAAAACACATGGCACAATGCCGACTTAATTACAAGAGGACTGACACTCTCACTTTGTATGATTTCAACCTCTCCTGTGAGTCCAGTTATAGATTCCGATGCTTCACTTCAGGTTTACTGTATCCCTTGGACCTTCTTATTGACCATGAAACACAGAAATTGCATCCGAATTTAATATAAATAGCGCAATGCCGACTTAAGTACAAGAGGACTGACACTCTAACTTTCTATGATTTGAACCTCTCCTGTGAGTCCAGTTTTAGATTCCGATGCTTCACTTCAGGTTTACTGTTTCCCTTGGACCTTCTTATTGACGATGAAACACAGAAACTGAATGCGAATTTAATACAAATAGCACAATGCCACTAAATTACAAGAGGACTGACACTCTCACTTTCTATGAATTGAACCTCTCCTGTAAGTCCAGTTTTAGATTCCGATGCTTCACTTCAGGTTTACTGTATATGTTGGACCTTCTTATTGACAATGAAACACAAAAATTGCATCGGAATTTAATACAAATGTACAATGCCGACTTAAGTAAAAGGGGACTGACACTCTAACTTTCTATGATTTGAACCTCTCCTGTGAGTCCAGTTTTAGATTCCGATGCTTCACTTCAGGTTTACTGTTTCCCTTGGAGTTTCTTATTGACGATGAAACACAGAAATTGGATTCGAATTTATTACAAAAGGCACAATGCCGACTTAAGTACAAGAGGACTGACACTCTCACTTTCTATGATTTGAACCTCTCCTGTGAGTCCAGTTTTTGATTCCGATGCTTCACTTCAGGTTTACTGTATACCTTGCACCTTCTTATTGACGATGAAACACAGAAATTGCATCGGAATTAAATTCAAAAGGCACAATGCCGACCTATGTAGAATAGGACTGTCACTCTCACTTTCTATGATTTGAACCTCTCCTGTGAGTCCAGTTTTAGATTCACTTCAGATTTACTGTAAACCTTGCACCTTCTTATTAACGATGAAACACAGAAATGGCATCGGAATTAAATTCAAAAGGCACAATGCCGACTCAAGTACAAGAGAACTGACACTCTCACTTTCTATGATTTGAACCTGTGCTGTGAGTCCAGTTTTAGATTCCGATGCTTCACTTCAGGCTTACTGTATGCCTTGGATGTTTTTATTGACGACGAAACACAGAAATAGCATCCGAATTTAATACAAATGCTACAATGCAGACTTAAGTACAAGAGGACTGACACTCTCACTTTCTGTGATTTAAACCTCTCCTGTAAGTCCAGTTTTAGATTCCGATGCTTCACTTCAGGTTTACTGTATACCTTGCACCTTCTTATAGACGATGAAACACAGAAATTGCATCCGAATTCAATACAAAAGGCACAATGCCGACTTAAGTACAAGAGAACTGACATTCTCACTTTCTATGATTTGAACCTCTCCTGTGAGTCTAGTTTTAGATTCCGATGCTTCACTTCAGGTTTACTGTATCCCTTGGCCCTTCTTAATGACGATGAATCACAGAAATTGCATCCGAATTTAATACAAATGCCACAATGCCGACTTAAGTACAAGAGGACTGACACTAACACTTTCTGTGATTTGAACCTTTCCTGTGCGTCCAGTATTAGATTCCGATGCTTCATTTCAGGTTTACTGTATCCCTTGGACTTCCTTATTGACGATGAAACACAGAAATTGCACCCAAATTCAATACTAATGGCACAATGCCGACTTAAGTACAAGAGGACTGACACTCTCACTTTCTATGATTTGAACCTCTCCTGTCAGTCCAGTTTTAGATTCCGATGCTTCTCTTCAGGTTTACTGTATCCCTTGTACCTTCTTATTGACGATGAAACACAGAAATTGCATCGGAATTAAATTCAAAAGGCACAATGCCGACTTAAGTAAATGAGGACTGACACTCTCACTTTCTACGATTTGAACCTGTCCTGTGAGTCCAGTTTTAGATTCCGATGCTTCACTTCAGGTTTACTGTATCCCTTGGATCTTCTTATTGACGATGAAACACAGAAATTGCATCCGAATTTCATACAAATGCCACAATGCCGACTTAAGTACAAGGGGACTGTCACTCTCACTTTCTGTGATTTAAACCTCTCCTGTAAGTCCAGTTTTAGATTCCGATGGTTCACTTCAGGTTTACTGTATACCTTGCACCTTCTTATTGACGATGAAACACAGAAATTGCATTTGAATATAATACAAAAGGCACAATGCCGACTTAAGTACAAGAGGACTCACATTCTAACTTTCTATGATTTGAACCTCTCCTGTGAGTCCAGTTTTAGATTCCGATGCTTCACTTCACGTTTACTGTATCCCTTGGACCTTCTTATTGACGATGAAACACAGAAATTGAATGCGAATTTAATACAAATACCACAATGCCGACTAAATTACAAGAGGACTGACACTCTCACTATCTATGTTTTGAACCTCTCCTGAAAGTCCAGTTTTAGATTCCGATGCTTCACTTCAGGTTTACTGTATATGTTGCACCTTCTTATTGACAATGAAACACAAAAATTGCATCGGAATTTAATACAAAAGGCACAATGCCGACTTAAGTAAAAGGGGACTGACACTCTAACTTTCTATGATTCAAACCTCTCCTGTGAGGCCAGTTTTAGATTCCGATGCTTCACTTCAGGTTTACAGTATCCCTTGGACTTTCTTATTGACGATGAAACACAGAAATTAGATTCGAGTTAAATTCAAAAGGCACAATGCCGACTTAAGTACAAGAGGACTGACACTCTCACTTTCTATGATTTGAACCTGTGCTGTGAGTCCAGTTTTAGATTCCGATGCTTCACTTCAGGTTTACTGTATGCCTTGGATCTTTTTATTGACGACGAAACACAGAAATAGCATCCGAATTTAATACAAATGCCACAATGCCGACTTAAGTACAAGAGTACTGACACTCTCACTTTCTGTGATTTAAACCTCTCCTGTAAGTCCAGTTTTAGATTCCGATGGTTCACTTCAGGTTTACTGTTTACCTTGCACCTTCTTATTGACGATGAAAAACAGGAATTGCATCGGAATTTAATACAAAAGGCACAATGCCGACTTAAGTGCAAGAGGACTGACACTCTAACTTTCTATGCTTTGAACCTCTCCTGTGAGTCCAGTTTTAGATTCCGATGCTTCACTTCCGGTTTACTGTATCCCTTGGACCTTCTTATTGACGATGAAACACAGGAATTGCATCCGAATTTAATACAAATGCCACAATGCCGACTTTAGTACAAGAGGACAGACACTCTCACTTTCTGTGATTTGAACCTTTCCTGTGAGTCCAGTTTTAGATTCCGATGCTTCATGTTTTCTGTATCCCTTGGACCTCCTTATTGACGATGAAACACAGAAATTGCACCCGGATTAGATACAAATGGCACAATGCCGACTTAAGTACAAGAGGACTGACGTTCTCACTTTCCATGATTTAAACCTCTCCTGTGAGTCCAGTTTTAGATTCCGATGCTTCACTTCAGGTTTACTGTATCCCTTGGACCTCCTTATTGACGATGAAACACAGAAATTGCATCCGAATTTCATACAAATGCCACAATGCCGACTTAAGTACAAGAGGACTGTCACTCTCATTTTCTGTGATTTAATCCTCTCCTGTAAGTCCAGTTTTAGATTCCGATGCTTCACTTCAGGTTTACTGTATACCTTGCACCTTCTTATTGACGATGAAACACAGATATTGCATCCGAATTTAATACAAAAGGCACAATGCCGACTTAAGTACAAGAGGACTGACATTCTAACTTTCTATGATTTGAACCTCTCCTGTGAGTCCAGTTTTAGATTCCGATGCTTCACTTCGGGTTTGGTGTATCCCTTGGACCTTCATGTTGATGATAAAACACAGTAATTGCATCCGAATTTAATACAAAAGGCACAATACCGACTCAAGTACAAGAGGAGTGACACTCTAACTTTCTATGATTTGAATCTCTCTTGTGAGTCCAGTTTTACTGTATCCCTTGGACCTTCTTAATGACGATGAAAAACAGAAATTGCATCCGAATTTAATACAAAAGCCACAATGCCGACTTAAGTGCAAGAGGACTGACACTCTCACTTTCTGTGATTTGAACCCTTCCTGTGAGTCCAGTTTTAGATTCCGATGCTTCACTTCAGGTTAACTGTATCCCTTGGACCTTCTTATTGACGATGAATCACAGAAATTGCACACGAATTTAAAACACATGGCACAATGCCGACTTAATTACAAGAGGACTGACACTCTCACTTTGTATGATTTCAACCTCTCCTGTGAGTCCAGTTATAGATTCCGATGCTTCACTTCAGGTTCACTGTATCCCTTGGACCTTCTTATTGACCATGAAACACAGAAATTGCATCCGAATTTAATATAAATATCGCAATGCCGACTTAAGTACAAGAGGACTGACACTCTAACTTTCTATGATTTGAACCTCTCCTGTGAGTCCAGTTTTAGATTCCGATGCTTCACTTCAGGTTTACTGTTTCCCTTGGACCTTCTTATTGACGATGAAACACAGAAACTGAATGCGAATTTAATACAAATAGCACAATGCCACTAAATTACAAGAGGACTGACACTCTCACTTTCTATGAATTGAACCTCTCCTGTAAGTCCAGTTTTAGATTCCGATGCTTCACTTCAGGTTTACTGTATATGTTGGACCTTCTTATTGACAATGAAACACAAAAATTGCATCGGAATTTAATACAAATGTACAATGCCGACTTAAGTAAAAGGGGACTGACACTCTAACTTTCTATGATTTGAACCTCTCCTGTGAGTCCAGTTTTAGATTCCGATGCTTCACTTCAGGTTTACTGTTTCCCTTGGACTTTCTTATTGACGATGAAACACAGAAATTGGATTCGAATTTATTACAAAAGGCACAATGCCGACTTAAGTACAAGAGGACTGACACTCTCACTTTCTATGATTTGAACCTCTCCTGTGAGTCCAGTTTTTGATTCCGATGCTTCACTTCAGGTTTACTGTATACCTTGCACCTTCTTATTGACGATGAAACACAGAAATTGCATCGGAATTAAATTCAAAAGGCACAATGCCGACCTATGTAGAATAGGACTGTCACTCTCACTTTCTATGATTTGAACCTCTCCTGTGAGTCCAGTTTTAGATTCACTTCAGATTTACTGTAAACCTTGCACCTTCTTATTAACGATGAAACACAGAAATGGCATCGGAATTAAATTCAAAAGGCACAATGCTGACTCAAGTACAAGAGAACTGACACTCTCACTTTCTATGATTTGAACCTGTGCTGTGAGTCCAGTTTTAGATTCCGATGCTTCACTTCAGGCTTACTGTATGCCTTGGATGTTTTTATTGACGACGAAACACAGAAATAGCATCCGAATTTAATACAAATGCTACAATGCAGACTTA
Organism: Schistocerca serialis cubense; assembly: GCF_023864345.2. Taxonomy (NCBI): domain Eukaryota; kingdom Metazoa; phylum Arthropoda; class Insecta; order Orthoptera; family Acrididae; genus Schistocerca; species Schistocerca serialis. The sequence goes on from NC_064642.1 coordinate 802,964,452, forward strand.
AGTACAAGAGGACTGACACTCTCACTTTCTGTGATTTAAACCTCTCCTGTAAGTCCAGTTTTAGATTCCGATGCTTCACTTCAGGTTTACTGTATACCTTGCACCTTCTTATAGACGATGAAACACAGAAATTGCATCCGAATTCAATACAAAAGGCACAATGCCGACTTAAGTACAAGAGGACTGACATTCTCACTTTCTATGATTTGAACCTCTCCTGTGAGTCTAGTTTTAGATTCCGATGCTTCACTTCAGGTTTACTGTATCCCTTGGCCCTTCTTAATGACGATGAATCACAGAAATTGCATCCGAATTTAATACAAATGCCACAATGCCGACTTAAGTACAAGAGGACTGACACTAACACTTTCTGTGATTTGAACCTTTCCTGTGCGTCCAGTATTAGATTCCGATGCTTCATTTCAGGTTTACTGTATCCCTTGGACTTCCTTATTGACGATGAAACACAGAAATTGCACCCAAATTCAATACTAATGGCACAATGCCGACTTAAGTACAAGAGGACTGACACTCTCACTTTCTATGATTTGAACCTCTCCTGTGAGTCCAGTTTTAGATTCCGATGCTTCTCTTCAGGTTTACTGTATCCCTTGTACCTTCTTATTGACGATGAAACACAGAAATTGCATCGGAATTAAATTCAAAAGGCACAATGCCGACTTAAGTAAATGAGGACTGACACTCTCACTTTCTACGATTTGAACCTGTCCTGTGAGTCCAGTTTTAGATTCCGATGCTTCACTTCAGGTTTACTGTATCCCTTGGATCTTCTTATTGACGATGAAACACAGAAATTGCATCCGAATTTCATACAAATGCCACAATGCCGACTTAAGTACAAGAGGACTGTCACTCTCACTTTCTGTGATTTAAACCTCTCCTGTAAGTCCAGTTTTAGATTCCGATGGTTCACTTCAGGTTTACTGTATACCTTGCACCTTCTTATTGACGATGAAACACAGAAATTGCATTTGAATATAATACAAAAGGCACAATGCCGACTTAAGTACAAGAGGACTCACATTCTAACTTTCTATGATTTGAACCTCTCCTGTGAGTCCAGTTTTAGATTCCGATGCTTCACTTCACGTTTACTGTATCCCTTGGACCTTCTTATTGACGATGAAACACAGAAATTGAATGCGAATTTAATACAAATACCACAATGCCGACTAAATTACAAGAGGACTGACACTCTCACTATCTATGTTTTGAACCTCTCCTGAAAGTCCAGTTTTAGATTCCGATGCTTCACTTCAGGTTTACTGTATATGTTGCACCTTCTTATTGACAATGAAACACAAAAATTGCATCGGAATTTAATACAAAAGGCACAATGCCGACTTAAGTAAAAGGGGACTGACACTCTAACTTTCTATGATTCAAACCTCTCCTGTGAGGCCAGTTTTAGATTCCGATGCTTCACTTCAGGTTTACAGTATCCCTTGGACTTTCTTATTGACGATGAAACACAGAAATTGGATTCGAATTAAATTCAAAAGGCACAATGCCGACTTAAGTACAAGAGGACTGACACTCTCACTTTCTATGATTTGAACCTGTGCTGTGAGTCCAGTTTTAGATTCCGATGCTTCACTTCAGGTTTACTGTATGCCTTGGATCTTTTTATTGACGACGAAACACAGAAATAGCATCCGAATTTAATACAAATGCCACAATGCCGACTTAAGTACAAGAGTACTGACACTCTCATTTTCTGTGATTTAAACCTCTCCTGTAAGTCCAGTTTTAGATTCCGATGGTTCACTTCAGGTTTACTGTATACCTTGCACCTTCTTATTGACGATGAAAAACAGGAATTGCATCGGAATTTAATACAAAAGGCACAATGCCGACTTAAGTGCAAGAGGACTGACACTCTAACTTTCTATGGTTAGAACCTCTCCTGTGAGTCCAGTTTTAGATTCCGATGCTTCACTTCCGGTTTACTGTATCCCTTGGACCTTCTTATTGACGATGAAACACAGGAATTGCATCCGAATTTAATACAAATGCCACAATGCCGACTTTAGTACAAGAGGACAGACACTCTCACTTTCTGTGATTTGAACCTTTCCTGTGAGTCCAGTTTTAGATTCCGATGCTTCATGTTTTCTGTATCCCTTGGACCTCCTTATTGACGATGAAACACAGAAATTGCACCCGGATTAGATACAAATGGCTCAATGCCGACTTAAGTACAAGAGGACTGACGTTCTCACTTTCCATGATTTAAACCTCTCCTGTGAGTCCAGTTTTAGATTCCGATGCTTCACTTCAGGTTTACTGTATCCCTTGGACCTCCTTATTGACGATGAAACACAGAAATTGCATCCGAATTTCATACAAATGCCACAATGCCGACTTAAGTACAAGAGGACTGTCACTCTCATTTTCTGTGATTTAATCCTCTCCTGTAAGTCCAGTTTTAGATTCCGATGCTTCACTTCAGGTTTACTGTATACCTTGCACCTTCTTATTGACGATGAAACACAGATATTGCATCCGAATTTAATACAAAAGGCACAATGCCGACTTAAGTACAAGAGGACTGACATTCTAACTTTCTATGATTTGAACCTCTCCTGTGAGTCCAGTTATAGATTCCGATGCTTCACTTCGGGTTTGCTGTATCCCTTGGACCTTCATGTTGACGATAAAACACAGTAATTGCATCCGAATTTAATACAAAAGGCACAATACCGACTCAAGTACAAGAGGAGTGACACTCTAACTTTCTATGATTTGAATCTCTCTTGTGAGTCCAGTTTTACTGTATCCCTTGGACCTTCTTAATGACGATGAAAAACAGAAATTGCATCCGAATTTAATACAAAAGCCACAATGCCGACTTAAGTGCAAGAGGACTGACACTCTCACTTTCTGTGATTTGAACCCTTCCTGTGAGTCCAGTTTTAGATTCCGATGCTTCACTTCAGGTTAACTGTATCCCTTGGACCTTCTTATTGACGATGAATCACAGAAATTGCACACGAATTTAAAACACATGGCACAATGCCGACTTAATTACAAGAGGACTGACACTCTCACTTTGTATGATTTCAACCTCTCCTGTGAGTCCAGTTATAGATTCCGATGCTTCACTTCAGGTTTACTGTATCCCTTGGACCTTCTTATTGACCATGAAACACAGAAATTGCATCCGAATTTAATATAAATAGCGCAATGCCGACTTAAGTACAAGAGGACTGACACTCTAACTTTCTATGATTTGAACCTCTCCTGTGAGTCCAGTTTTAGATTCCGATGCTTCACTTCAGGTTTACTGTTTCCCTTGGACCTTCTTATTGACGATGAAACACAGAAACTGAATGCGAATTTAATACAAATAGCACAATGCCACTAAATTACAAGAGGACTGACACTCTCACTTTCTATGAATTGAACCTCTCCTGTAAGTCCAGTTTTAGATTCCGATGCTTCACTTCAGGTTTTCTGTATATGTTGGACCTTCTTATTGACAATGAAACACAAAAATTGCATCGGAATTTAATACAAATGTACAATGCCGACTTAAGTAAAAGGGGACTGACACTCTAACTTTCTATGATTTGAACCTCTCCTGTGAGTCCAGTTTTAGATTACGATGCTTCACTTCAGGTTTACTGTTTCCCTTGGACTTTCTTATTGACGATGAAACACAGAAATTGGATTCGAATTTATTACAAAAGGCACAATGCCGACTTAAGTACAAGAGGACTGACACTCTCACTTTCTATGATTTGAACCTCTCCTGTAAGTCCAGTTTTTGATTCCGATGCTTCACTTCAGGTTTACTGTATACCTTGCACCTTCTTATTGACGATGAAACACAGAAATTGCATCGGAATTAAATTCAAAAGGCACAATGCCGACCTATGTAGAATAGGACTGTCACTCTCACTTTCTATGATTTGAACCTCTCCTGTGAGTCCAGTTTTAGATTCACTTCAGATTTACTGTAAACCTTGCACCTTCTTATTAACGATGAAACACAGAAAAGGCATCGGAATTATATTCAAAAGGCACAATGCCGACTCAAGTACAAGAGAACTGACACTCTCACTTTCTATGATTTGAACCTGTGCTGTGAGTCCAGTTTTAGATTCCGATGCTTCACTTCAGGCTTACTGTATGCCTTGGATCTTTTTATTGACGACGAAACACAGAAATAGCATCCGAATTTAATACAAATGCTACAATGCAGACTTAAGTACAAGAGGACTGACACTCTCACTTTCTGTGATTTAAACCTCTCCTGTAAGTCCAGTTTTAGATTCCGATGCTTCACTTCAGGTTTACTGTATACCTTGCACCTTCTTATAGACGATGAAACACAGAAATTGCATCCGAATTCAATACAAAAGGCACAATGCCGACTTAAGTACAAGAGGACTGACATTCTCACTTTCTATGATTTGAACCTCTCCTGTGAGTCTAGTTTTAGATTCCGATGCTTCACTTCAGGTTTACTGTATCCCTTGGCCCTTCTTAATGACGATGAATCACAGAAATTGCATCCGAATTTAATACAAATGCCACAATGCCGACTTAAGTACAAGAGGACTGACACTAACACTTTCTGTGATTTGAACCTTTCCTGTGCGTCCAGTATTAGATTCCGATGCTTCATTTCAGGTTTACTGTATCCCTTGGACTTCCTTATTGACGATGAAACACAGAAATTGCACCCAAATTCAATACTAATGGCACAATGCCGACTTAAGTACAAGAGGACTGACACTCTCACTTTCTATGATTTGAACTTCTCCTGTGAGTCCAGTTTTAGATTCCGATGCTTCTCTTCAGGTTTACTGTATCCCTTGTACCTTCTTATTGACGATGAAACACAGAAATTGCATCGGAATTAAATTCAAAAGGCACAATGCCGACTTAAGTAAATGAGGACTGACACTCTCACTTTCTACGATTTGAACCTGTCCTGTGAGTCCAGTTTTAGATTCCGATGCTTCACTTCAGGTTTACTGTATCCCTTGGATCTTCTTATTGACGATGAAACACAGAAATTGCATCCGAATTTCATACAAATGCCACAATGCCGACTTAAGTACAAGAGGACTGTCACTCTCACTTTCTGTGATTTAAACCTCTCCTGTAAGTCCAGTTTTAGATTCCGATGGTTCACTTCAGGTTTACTGTATACCTTGCACCTTCTTATTGACGATGAAACACAGAAATTGCATTTAATATAATACAAAAGGCACAATGCCGACTTAAGTACAAGAGGACTCACATTCTAACTTTCTATGATTTGAACCTCTCCTGTGAGTCCAGTTTTAGATTCCGATGCTTCACTTCACGTTTACTGTATCCCTTGGACCTTCTTATTGACGATGAAACACAGAAATTGAATGCGAATTTAATACAAATACCACAATGCCGACTAAATTACAAGAGGACTGACACTCTCACTATCTATGTTTTGAACCTCTCCTGAAAGTCCAGTTTTAGATTCCGATGCTTCACTTCAGGTTTACTGTATATGTTGCACCTTCTTATTGACAATGAAACACAAAAATTGCATCGGAATTTAATACAAAAGGCACAATGCCGACTTAAGTAAAAGGGGACTGACACTCTAACTTTCTATGATTCAAACCTCTCCTGTGAGGCCAGTTTTAGATTCCGATGCTTCACTTCAGGTTTACAGTATCCCTTGGACTTTCTTATTGACGATGAAACACAGAAATTGTATTCGAATTAAATTAAAAAGGCACAATGCCGACTTAAGTACAAGAGGACTGACACTCTCACTTTCTATGATTTGAACCTGTGCTGTGAGTCCAGTTTTAGATTCCGATGCTTCACTTCAGGTTTACTGTATGCCTTGGATCTTTTTATTGACGACGAAACACAGAAATAGCATCCGAATTTAATACAAATGCCACAATGCCGACTTAAGTACAAGAGGACTGACACTCTCACTTTCTGTGATTTAAACCTCTCCTGTAAGTCCAGTTTTAGATTCCGATGGTTCACTTCAGGTTTACTGTATACCTTGCACCTTCTTATTGACGATGAAAAACAGGAATTGCATCGGAATTTAATACAAAAGGCACAATGCCGACTTAAGTACAAGAGGACTGACACTCTAACTTTCTATGATTTGAACCTCTCCTGTGAGCCCAGTTTTAGATTCCGATGCTTCACTTCAGGTTTACTGTATCCCTTGGACCTTCTTATTGACGATGAAACACAGAAATTGAATGCGAATTTAATACAAATAGCACAATGCCGACTAAATTACAAGGGGACTGACACTCTCACTTTCTATGATTTGAACCTCTCCTGTAAGTCCAGTTTTAGATTCTGATGCTTCACTTCAGGTTTACTGTATATGTTGCACCCTCTTATTGACAATGAAACACAAAAGTTGCATCGGAATTTAATACAAAAGGCACAATGCCGACTTAAGTAAAAGGGGACTGACACTCTAACTTTCTATGATTTAAATCTCTCCTGTGAGTCCAGTTTTAGATTTCGATGCTTCACTTCAGGTTTACTGTATCCCTTGGACTTTCTTATTGACGATGAAACACAGAAATTGGATTCGAATTTATTACAAAAGGCACAATGCCGACTTAAGTACAAGAGGACTGACACTCTCACTTTCTATGATTTGAACCTCTCCTGTGAGTCCAGTTTTAGATTCCGATGCTTCACTTCAGGTTTACTGTATCCCTTGCACCTTCTTATTGACGATGAAACACAGAAATTGCATCGGAATTAAATTCAAAAGGCACACTGCCGACCTATGTAGAATAGGACTGACACTCTCACTTTCTATGATTTAAACCTCTCCTGTGAGTCCAGTTTTAGATTCACTTCAGATTTACTGTATACCTTGCACCTTCTTATTAACGATGACGCACAACAATTGCATCGGAATTAAATTCAAAAGGCACAATGCCGACTTAAGTACAAGAGGACTGACACTCCCACTTTCTATGATTTGAACCTGTGCTGTGAGTCCAGTTTTAGATTCCGATGCTTCACTTCAGGTTTACTGTATGCCTTGGATCTTTTTATTGACGACGAAACACAGAAATAGCATTCGAATTTAATACAAATGCCACAATGCCGACTTAAGTACAGGAGGACTGACACTCTCACTTTCTGTGATTTAAACCTCTCCTCTAAGTCCAGTTTTAGATTCCGATGCTTCACTTCAGGTTTACTGTATCCCTTGGACCTTCTTATTGACGATGAAACACAGAAATTGCATCCGAATTTAATACAAAAGGCACAATACCGACTTAAGTACAAGAGGAGTGACACTCTAACTTTCTATGATTTGAATCTCTCCTGTGAGTCCAGCTTATATTCCGATGCTTCACTTCAGGTTTACTGTATCCCTTGGACCTACTTATTGACGATGAAACACAGGAATTGCATCCGAATTTAATACAAATGCCACAATGCCGACTTAAGTACAAGAGGACTGACACTCTCTTTTTCTGTGATTTGAGACTTTCCTGTGAGTCCAGTTTTAGATTCCGATGCTTCACTTCAGGTTTACTGTATTCCTTGGACCTTCTTATTGACGATGAAACACAGAAATTGCACCCGAAATCAATACAAATGGCACAATGCCGCCTTAAATACAAGAGGACTGACACTCTCACTTTCTATGATTTGAACCTCTCCTGTGACCCCAGTTTTATATTCCGATGCTTCTCTTCAGGTTTACTGTATCCCTTGGACCTTCTTATTGAAGATGAAAGACAGAAATCGCATCGTAATTAAATTCGAAAGGCACAATGCCGACTTAAGTAAATGTGGACTGACACTCTCACTTTCTATGATTTGAACCTATCCTGTGAGTCCAGTTTTTGATTCCGATGCTTCACTTTAGGTTTCCTGTATCCCTTGGATCTTCTTATTGACGATGAAACACAGAAATTGCATCCGAATTTCATACAAATGCCACAATGCCGGCTTAAGTACAAGAGGACTGTCACTCTCACTTTCTGTGATTTAAACCTCTCCTGTAAGTCCAGTTTTAGATTCCGATGCTTCACTTCAGGTTTACTGTATACCTTGCACCTTCTTATTGACGATGAAACACAGATATTGCATCCGAATTTAATTCAAAAGGCACAATGCCGACTTAAGTACAAGAGGACTCACATTCTAACTTTCTATGATTTGAACCTCTCCTGTGAGTCCAGTTTTAGATTCCGATGCTTCACTTCGGGTTTACTGTATCCCTTGGACCTTCATGTAGACGATAAAACACAGATTTTGCATCCGAATTTAATTCAAAAGGCACAATGCCGACTTAAGTACAAGAGGACTGACATTCTAACTTTCTATGATTTGAACCTCTCCTGTGAGTCCAGTTTTAGATTCCGATGCTTCACTTCGGGTTTACTGTATCCCTTGGACCTTCTTATTGACGATGAAACACAGAAATTGCACCCGAATTTAATACAAATGGCACAATGCCGACTTAATCACAAGAGGACCGAAACTCTCACTTTCTATGATTTGAACCTCTCCTGTGAGTCCAGTTTTAGATTCAGATGCTTCACTTCAGGTTTACTGTATCCCTTGGACCTTCTTATCGACGATGAAACACGGAAATTGCATCCGAATTTAATATAAATGGCGCAATGCCGACTTAAGTACAAGAGGACTGACACACTAACTTTCTATGATTTGAACCTCTCCTGTGAGTCCAGTTTTAGATTCCGATGCTTCACTTCAGGTTTACTGTATCCTTTGGACCTTCTTATTGACGATGAAACACAGAAATTGCATCCGAATTTAATATAAATGGCACAATGCCGACTTAAGTGCAAGAGGACTGACACTTTCACTTTCTATGATTTGAACCTCTCCTGTGAGTTCAGTTTTAGTTTCCGATGCTTCACTTCAGGTTCACTCTATACCTTGCACTTTCTTCTTGACGATGAAACACAAAAATTGCATCCGAATTCAATACAAAGGGCACAATACCGACTTAAGTACAGGAGGAGTGAAACTCTAACTTTCTATGATTTGAATCTCTCCTCTGAGTCCAGTTTTAGATTCCGATGCTTCACTTCATGCTTACTGTATCCCTTGGACCTTCTTATTCACGATGAAAGACTGAAATTGCATCCGAATTTAATATAAATGGCACAATGCCGACTTAAGTGCAAGAGGACTGACACTTCAACTTTCTATGATTTGAACCTCACCTGTGAGTCCAGTTTTAGATTTCGGTGCTTCACTTCAGGTTTACTGTATCCCTTTGACCTTCTTATTGACGATGAAACACAGGATTGCATCCGAATTTAATACAAATGGCACAATGCCGACTAAAGTACAAGAGGACTCACACTCTCACTTTCTATGATTTGAACCTCTCCTGTGAGTCCAGTTTTAGTTTCCGATGCTTCACTTCAGGTTCACTCTATACCTTGCACCTTCTTATTGACGATGAAACACAAAAATTGCATCCGAATTCAATACAAAGGGCACAATACCGACTTAAGTACAGGAGGAGTGAAACTCTAATTTTCTATGATTTGAACCTCTCCTGTGAGTCCATTTTTAGATACCGATGCCTCACTTCAGGTTTACCGAATCCCTTGGACCTTCTTATTGACGATGAATTACAGAAATTATATCCGAATTTAATACAAATGGCACAATGCCGACTTAAGTAAAAGAGGACTCACACTCTAACATTCTATGATTTGAACCTCTCCTGCGAGTCCAGCTTTAGAATCCGATGCTTCACTTATGGTTTACTGTATCACTTGGACCTTCTTGTTGACGATGGAACACAGAAATTGCATCCGAATTTAATACAAAAGGCACAATACCGACTTAAGTACAAGAGGTGTGACACTCTAACTTTCTATGATTTGAATCTCTCCTGTGATTCCAGTTTTAAATTCCGATGCTTCACTTTAGGTTTACTGTATCCCTTGGACCTTCTTATTCACGATGAAACACAGGAATTGCATCCGAATTTAATACAAATAGCACAATGCCGACTAAAGTACAAGAGGACTGACACTCTCACCTTCTATGATTTGAACCTCTCCTGTAAGTACTGTTTTAGATTCCGATGCTTCACTTCAGGTTTACGGTATACCTTGCACCATCTTATTGACAATGAAATACAGAAATTGCATCAGAATTTAATATAAAAGGCACAATGCGGCCTTAAGTAATAGGGGACTGACACTCTCACTTTCTATGATTTGAACCTCTCCTGTAAGTCCAGTTTTAGATTCTGATGCTTCACTTCAGGTTTACTGTATATGTTGCACCCTCTTATTGACAATGAAACACAAAAATTGCATCGGAATTTAATACAAAAGGCACAATGGAGACTTAAGTAAAAGGGGACTGACACTCTAACTTTCTATGATTTAAACCTCTCCTGTGAGTCCAGTTTTAGATTTCGATGCTTCACTTCAGGTTTACTGTATCCCTTGGACTTTCTTATTGACGATGAAACACAGAAATTGGATTCGAATTTATTACAAAAGGCACAATGCCGACTTAAGTACAAGTGGACTCACACTCTCACTTTCTATTATTTGAACCTCTCCTGTGAGTCCAGTTTTAGATTCCGATGCTTCACTTCAGGTTTACTGTATACCTTGCACCTTCTTATTGACGAATAAGCACAGAAATTGCATCGGAATTAAATTCAAAAGGCACAATGCCGACCTATGTAGAAGAGGAATGACACTCCCACTTTCTATGATTTGAACCTCTCCTGTGAGTCCAGTATTAGATTCACTTCAGGTTTACTGTATACCTTGCACCTTCTTATTAGGATGAAACACAAAAATTGCATCGGAATTAAATTCAAATATCACAATGCCGACTTAAGTACAAGAGGACTGACACTCTCACTTTCTATGATTTGAACCTGTCATGTGAGTCCAGTTTCAGATTCCGATGCTTCACTTCAGGTTTACTGTATTCCTTGGAACTTCTTATTGACGATGAAACACAGAAATTGCATCCGAATTTAATACAAATGCCACAATGCCGACTTAAGTACAAGAGGACTATCACTCTCACTTTCTGTGATTTGAAACTCTCCTGTAAGTCCAGTTTTAGATTAAGATGCTTCACTTCAGGATTACTGTATACCTTGCACCTTCTTATTGACGAATAAACACAGATTTTGCATCCGAAATTAATACAAAAGGCACAATGCCGACTTAAGTACAAGAGGACAGACATTCTAACTTTCTATGATTTGAACCTCTCCTGTGAGTCCAGTTTTAGATTCCGATGCTTCACTTCAGGTTTACTGTATCCCTTGGACCTTCTTATTGACGATGAAACACAGAAATTGCATCCAAATTTAATACAAAAGGCACAATACCGACTCAAGTACAAGAGGAGTGACGCTCCTACTTTCTATGATTTGAATCTCTCCTGTGAGTCCAGTTTTAGATTCCGATTCCTCACTTCAGATTTACTGTATCGCTTGGACCTTCTTAATGACGATGAAACACAGAAATTGCATCTGAATTTAATACAAATGCCACAATGCCGACTTAACACAACAGGACTGATACTCTCACTTTCTGTGATTTGAACCTTTCCTGTCAGTCCAGTCATAGATTCCGATGCTTCACTTCAGGTTTACTGTATCCCTTGGACCTTCTTATTGACGATTAAACATTGAAATTGCACCCGAATTTAATACAAATGGCACAATGCCGACAAAAGTACAAGAGGACAGACACTCTCCCTTTCTATGATTTGAACCTCTCCTGTGAGTCCAGTTTTAGATTCCGATGCTTCACTTCAGGTGTACTGTATCCCTTGGACCTTCTTATTGACGATGAAACACAGAAATTGCATCGGAATTAAATTCAAAAATGCACAATGCCGACTTAAGTAAATGAGGACTGACACTTTCACTCTCTATGATTTGAACCTCTCCTGTGAGTCCAGTTTTAGAATTCGATGCTTCACTTCAAATTTACTGTATCCATTGGACCTTCTTATTGACGATGAAACACAGAAATTGCATTAGAATTAATTACAGAAGGCACTATGACGACTGAAGTAAAAAAGGACTGACACTCTCACATTCTATGATTGGAACCTCTCCTGTGAGTCCAGTTTTAGATTCCGATGCTTCACTTCAGGTTTACTGTATCCCTTGGACCATCTTATTGACGATGAAACACAGAATTTGCATCCGAATTTAATATAAAGGGCACAATACCGACTTAAGTAGAAGAGGAGTGACACTCTCACTTTCTATGATTTGAACCTCTCCAGTGAGTCCAGTTTTAGATTCCGATGCTTCACTTCATGTTTACTGTATCCCTTGGACCTTCTTATTGACGATGAAACACAGAAATTGCTTCGGAATTAAATTCAAAAGCTCAATGCCGACCTATGTAGAAGAGGACTGAGACTCTCACTTTCTATGATTAGTACCTCTCCTGTGAGTCCAGTTTTAGATTCACTTCAGGTTTACTGTATACCTTGCACCTTCTTATTAACGATGAAACACAGAAATTGCATCGGAATTAAATTCAAAAGGCACAATGCCGACTTAAGTACAAGAGGACTGACACTCTCACTTTCTACGATTTGAACCTGTCCTGTGAGTCCAGTTTTAGATTCCGATGCTTCACTTCAGGTTTACTGTATCCCTTGGATCTTCGTATTGACGATGAAACACGTAAATTGCATCCGAATTTTATACAAATGCCACAATGCCGACTTAGGTACAAGAGGACTGACACTGTCACTTTCTGTGATTTGGACCTCTCCTGTAAGTCCAGTTTTAGATTCCGAAGCTTCACTTCAGGTTTACTGTATACCTTGCACCTTCTTATTGACGATGAAACACAGAAATTGCATCCGAATTTAATACAAAAGGCACAATGCCGACATAAGTACAAGTGGACTGACATTCTAACTTTCTATGATTTGAACCTCTCCTGTGAGTCCCGTTTTAGATTCCGATGCTTCACTTCAGATTTACTGTATCCCTTGGACCTTCTTATTGACGATGAAACACAGAAATTGCACCCGAATTAAATACAAATGGCACAATGCCGACTTAAGTACAAGAGGACTGACACTCTCACTTTCTATGATTTGAACCACTCCTGTGAGTCCAGTTTTAGATTCCGATGCTTCACTTCAGGTTTACTGTATCCCTTGGACCTTCTTATTGACGATGAAACACAGAAATTGCATCGGAATCAAATTCAAAAGGCACAATGCCGACTTAAGTAAATGAGGACTGACACTCTCACTTTCTATGATTTGAACTTGTCCTGTGAGTCCAGTTTTAGAATTCGATGCTTCACTTCAGATTTACTGTATCCATTCGACCTTCTTAATGACGATGAAACACAGAAATTGCATCCGAATTTAATACAGAAGGCACTATGTCGACTGAAGTAAAAAAGGACTGACACTCTAACTTTCTATGATTTGAATCCCTCCTGTGAGTCCGGTTTTAGATTCCGATGCTTCACTTCAAGTTTACTGTATCCATTGGACCTTCTTATTGACGATGAAACACAGAAATTGCATCCGTATTTAATACAGAAGGCACAATGTCGACTGAAGTAAAAAAGGACTAACACCCTCACATTATATGATTTGAGCCTCCCCTGTGTGTCCAGTTTCAGTTTCCGATGCTTCACTTATGGTTTACTGTATCCCTTGGACCTTCTTATTGACGATGAAACACAGAAATTGCATCCGAATTTAATACAGAAGGCACAATGTCGACTGAAGTAAAAAAGGACTGGCACCCTCACATTCTATGATTTGAACCTCCCCTGTGTGTCCAGTTTTAGATTCCGATACTTCACTTATGGTTTACTGTATCCCTTAGACCTTCTTATTGACGATGAAACACAGAAATTGCATCCGAATTTAATACAAAAGGCACAATACCGACTTAAGTACAAGAGGAGTGACACACTAACTTTCTATGATCTGAATCTCTCCTGTGAGTCCAGTTTTAAATTCCGATGCTTCACTTCAGCTTTACTGTATCCCTTGGACTTTCTTATTGACAATGAAACACAGAAATTGCATCCGAATTTAATATAAATAGCACACTGCCGACTTCAGTACAAGAGGACTGACACTCTCACTTTCTATGATTTGAACCTCTCCTGTGGGTCCAGTTTTAGATTCCGATGCTTCACTTCAGATTTCCTGTATCCCTTGGATTTTCTTATTGACGATGAAACACAGGAATTGCATCCGAATTTAATACAAATAGCACAATGCCGTCTAAAGTACAAGAGGACTGACACTCTCACTTTCTATGATTTGAACCTCTCCTGTAAGTCCAGTTTTAGATTCCGATGTTTCACTTCAGGTTTACTGTATACCTTGCACCTTCTTATTGACAACGAAACACAAAAATTGCATTGGAATATAATACAAAAAGCACAATGCCTACTTCAGTAAAAGGGGACTGACACTCTAAATTTCTATGATTTAAACCTCTCCTGTGAGTCCAGTTTTAGATTCCGATGCTTCACTTCAGGTTTACTGTCTCCCTTGGAGTTTCTTATTGACGATGAAACACAGAAATTTAATCCGAATTTATTACAAAAGGCACAATGCCGACTTAAGTACAAGAGGACTGACACTCTCACTTTCTATGATTTGAACCTCTCCTGTGAGTCCAGTTTTAGATTCCGATGCTTCACTTCTGATTTACTGTATACCTTACACCTTCTTATTGACGATGAAACACAGAAATTGCATCGGAATTAAATTCAAAATGCACAATGCCGAGCTATGTAGAAGAGGACTGACACTCTCACTTTCTATGATTTGTACCTCCCTGTCAGTCCAGTTTTAGATTCACTTCCGGTTTACTGTAAACCTTGCACCTTCTTATTAACGATGAAACACAGAAATTGCATCGGAATTAAATTCAAAAGCCACAATGCCGACCTAGGTACAAGAGCATGGCCACTCTCACTTTCTATGATTTGAACCTGTCCTGCGAGTCCAGTTTTAGATTCCGATGCTTCACTTCTGGTTAACTGTATCCCTTGGACCTTCTTATTGACGATGAAACACAGAAATTGCCTCCGTATTTAATACAAATGCCACAATGCCGACTTAAGTACAAGAGGACACACTCTCACTTTCTGTGATTTGTACTTCTCCTGTAAGTCCAGTTTTAGATTCCGATGCTTCACTTCAGGTTTACTGTATACCTTGCACTTTCTTATGGACGATGAAACACAGAAATTGCATCCGAATTTAATACAAAAGGCACAATGCCGACTTAAGTAAAAGAGGACTCACACTCTAACATTCTATGATTTGAACCTCTCCTGCGAGTCCAGCTTTAGAATCCGATGCTTCACTTATGGTTTACTGTATCACTTGGACCTTCTTGTTGACGATGGAACACAGAAATTGCATCCGAATTTAATACAAAAGGCACAATACCGACTTAAGTACAAGAGGTGTGACACTCTAACTTTCTATGATTTGAATCTCTCCTGTGATTCCAGTTTTAAATTCCGATGCTTCACTTTAGGTTTACTGTATCCCTTGGACCTTCTTATTCACGATGAAACACAGGAATTGCATCCGAATTTAATACAAATAGCACAATGCCGACTAAAGTACAAGAGGACTGACACTCTCACCTTCTATGATTTGAACCTCTCCTGTAAGTACTGTTTTAGATTCCGATGCTTCACTTCAGGTTTACGGTATACCTTGCACCATCTTATTGACAATGAAATACAGAAATTGCATCAGAATTTAATATAAAAGGCACAATGCGGCCTTAAGTAATAGGGGACTGACACTCTCACTTTCTATGATTTGAACCTCTCCTGTAAGTCCAGTTTTAGATTCTGATGCTTCACTTCAGGTTTACTGTATATGTTGCACTCTCTTATTGACAATGAAACACAAAAATTGCATCGGAATTTAATACAAAAGGCACAATGGAGACTTAAGTAAAAGGGGACTGACACTCTAACTTTCTATGATTTAAACCTCTCCTGTGAGTCCAGTTTTAGATTTCGATGCTTCACTTCAGGTTTACTGTATCCCTTGGACTTTCTTATTGACGATGAAACACAGAAATTGGATTCGAATTTATTACAAAAGGCACAATGCCGACTTAAGTACAAGTGG
Organism: Schistocerca serialis cubense; assembly: GCF_023864345.2. Lineage (NCBI taxonomy): Eukaryota > Metazoa > Arthropoda > Insecta > Orthoptera > Acrididae > Schistocerca > Schistocerca serialis. The sequence continues at coordinate 802,980,622 of NC_064642.1, forward strand.
ACTCACACTCTCACTTTCTATTATTTGAACCTCTCCTGTGAGTCCAGTTTTAGATTCCGATGCTTCACTTCAGGTTTACTGTATACCTTGCACCTTCTTATTGACGAATAAGCACAGAAATTGCATCGGAATTAAATTCAAAAGGCACAATGCCGACCTATGTAGAAGAGGAATGACACTCCCACTTTCTATGATTTGAACCTCTCCTGTGAGTCCAGTATTAGATTCACTTCAGGTTTACTGTATACCTTGCACCTTCTTATTAGGATGAAACACAAAAATTGCATCGGAATTAAATTCAAATATCACAATGCCGACTTAAGTACAAGAGGACTGACACTCTCACTTTCTATGATTTGAACCTGTCATGTGAGTCCAGTTTCAGATTCCGATGCTTCACTTCAGGTTTACTGTATTCCTTCTAACTTCTTATTGACGATGAAACACAGAAATTGCATCCGAATTTAATACAAATGCCACAATGCCGACTTAAGTACAAGAGGACTATCACTCTCACTTTCTGTGATTTGAAACTCTCCTGTAAGTCCAGTTTTAGATTAAGATGCTTCACTTCAGGATTACTGTATACCTTGCACCTTCTTATTGACGAATAAACACAGATTTTGCATCCGAAATTAATACAAAAGGCACAATGCCGACTTAAGTACAAGAGGACAGACATTCTAACTTTCTATGATTTGAACCTCTCCTGTGAGTCCAGTTTTAGATTCCGATGCTTCACTTCAGGTTTACTGTATCCCTTGGACCTTCTTATTGACGATGAAACACAGAAATTGCATCCAAATTTAATACAAAAGGCACAATACCGACTCAAGTACAAGAGGAGTGACGCTCCTACTTTCTATGATTTGAATCTCTCCTGTGAGTCCAGTTTTAGATTCCGATTCCTCACTTCAGATTTACTGTATCGCTTGGACCTTCTTAATGACGATGAAACACAGAAATTGCATCTGAATTTAATACAAATGCCACAATGCCGACTTAACACAACAGGACTGATACTCTCACTTTCTGTGATTTGAACCTTTCCTGTCAGTCCAGTCATAGATTCCGATGCTTCACTTCAGGTTTACTGTATCCCTTGGACCTTCTTATTGACGATTAAACATTGAAATTGCACCCGAATTTAATACAAATGGCACAATGCCGACAAAAGTACAAGAGGACAGACACTCTCCCTTTCTATGATTTGAACCTCTCCTGTGAGTCCAGTTTTAGATTCCGATGCTTCACTTCAGGTGTACTGTATCCCTTGGACCTTCTTATTGACGATGAAACACAGAAATTGCATCGGAATTAAATTCAAAAATGCACAATGCCGACTTAAGTAAATGAGGACTGACACTTTCACTCTCTATGATTTGAACCTCTCCTGTGAGTCCAGTTTTAGAATTCGATGCTTCACTTCAAATTTACTGTATCCATTGGACCTTCTTATTGACGATGAAACACAGAAATTGCATTAGAATTAATTACAGAAGGCACTATGACGACTGAAGTAAAAAAGGACTGACACTCTCACATTCTATGATTGGAACCTCTCCTGTGAGTCCAGTTTTAGATTCCGATGCTTCACTTCAGGTTTACTGTATCCCTTGGACCATCTTATTGACGATGAAACACAGAATTTGCATCCGAATTTAATATAAAGGGCACAATACCGACTTAAGTAGAAGAGGAGTGACACTCTCACTTTCTATGATTTGAACCTCTCCAGTGAGTCCAGTTTTAGATTCCGATGCTTCACTTCATGTTTACTGTATCCCTTGGACCTTCTTATTGACGATGAAACACAGAAATTGCTTCGGAATTAAATTCAAAAGCTCAATGCCGACCTATGTAGAAGAGGACTGAGACTCTCACTTTCTATGATTAGAACCTCTCCTGTGAGTCCAGTTTTAGATTCACTTCAGGTTTACTGTATACCTTGCACCTTCTTATTAACGATGAAACACAGAAATTGCATCGGAATTAAATTCAAAAGGCACAATGCCGACTTAAGTACAAGAGGACTGACACTCTCACTTTCTACGATTTGAACCTGTCCTGTGAGTCCAGTTTTAGATTCCGATGCTTCACTTCAGGTTTACTGTATCCCTTGGATCTTCGTATTGACGATGAAACACGTAAATTGCATCCGAATTTTATACAAATGCCACAATGCCGACTTAGGTACAAGAGGACTGACACTGTCACTTTCTGTGATTTGAACCTCTCCTGTAAGTCCAGTTTTAGATTCCGAAGCTTCACTTCAGGTTTACTGTATACCTTGCACCTTCTTATTGACGATGAAACACAGAAATTGCATCCGAATTTAATACAAAAGGCACAATGCCGACATAAGTACAAGTGGACTGACATTCTAACTTTCTATGATTTGAACCTCTCCTGTGAGTCCCGTTTTAGATTCCGATGCTTCACTTCAGATTTACTGTATCCCTTGGACCTTCTTATTGACGATGAAACACAGAAATTGCACCCGAATTAAATACAAATGGCACAATGCCGACTTAAGTACAAGAGGACTGACACTCTCACTTTCTATGATTTGAACCACTCCTGTGAGTCCAGTTTTAGATTCCGATGCTTCACTTCAGGTTTACTGTATCCCTTGGACCTTCTTATTGACGATGAAACACAGAAATTGCATCGGAATCAAATTCAAAAGGCACAATGCCGACTTAAGTAAATGAGGACTGACACTCTCACTTTCTATGATTTGAACTTGTCCTGTGAGTCCAGTTTTAGAATTCGATGCTTCACTTCAGATTTACTGTATCCATTCGACCTTCTTAATGACGATGAAACACAGAAATTGCATCCGAATTTAATACAGAAGGCACTATGTCGACTGAAGTAAAAAAGGACTGACACTCTAACTTTCTATGATTTGAATCCCTCCTGTGAGTCCGGTTTTAGATTCCGATGCTTCACTTCAAGTTTACTGTATCCATTGGACCTTCTTATTGACGATGAAACACAGAAATTGCATCCGTATTTAATACAGAAGGCACAATGTCGACTGAAGTAAAAAAGGACTAACACCCTCACATTATATGATTTGAGCCTCCCCTGTGTGTCCAGTTTCAGTTTCCGATGCTTCACTTATGGTTTACTGTATCCCTTGGACCTTCTTATTGACGATGAAACACAGAAATTGCATCCGAATTTAATACAGAAGGCACAATGTCGACTGAAGTAAAAAAGGACTGGCACCCTCACATTCTATGATTTGAACCTCCCCTGTGTGTCCAGTTTTAGATTCCGATACTTCACTTATGGTTTACTGTATCCCTTAGACCTTCTTATTGACGATGAAACACAGAAATTGCATCCGAATTTAATACAAAAGGCACAATACCGACTTAAGTACAAGAGGAGTGACACACTAACTTTCTATGATCTGAATCTCTCCTGTGAGTCCAGTTTTAAATTCCGATGCTTCACTTCAGCTTTACTGTATCCCTTGGACTTTCTTATTGACAATGAAACACAGAAATTGCATCCGAATTTAATATAAATAGCACACTGCCGACTTCAGTACAAGAGGACTGACACTCTCACTTTCTATGATTTGAACCTCTCCTGTGGGTCCAGTTTTAGATTCCGATGCTTCACTTCAGATTTCCTGTATCCCTTGGATTTTCTTATTGACGATGAAACACAGGAATTGCATCCGAATTTAATACAAATAGCACAATGCCGTCTAAAGTACAAGAGGACTGACACTCTCACTTTCTATGATTTGAACCTCTCCTGTAAGTCCAGTTTTAGATTCCGATGCTTCACTTCAGGTTTACTGTATACCTTGCACCTTCTTATTGACAACCAAACACAAAAATTGCATTGGAATATAATACAAAAAGCACAATGCCTACTTCAGTAAAAGGGGACTGACACTCTAAATTTCTATGATTTAAACCTCTCCTGTGAGTCCAGTTTTAGATTCCGATGCTTCACTTCAGGTTTACTGTCTCCCTTGGAGTTTCTTATTGACGATGAAACACAGAAATTTAATCCGAATTTATTACAAAAGGCACAATGCCGACTTAAGTACAAGAGGACTGACACTCTCACTTTCTATGATTTGAACCTCTCCTGTGAGTCCAGTTTTAGATTCCGATGCTTCACTTCTGATTTACTGTATACCTTACACCTTCTTATTGACGATGAAACACAGAAATTGCATCGGAATTAAATTCAAAATGCACAATGCCGAGCTATGTAGAAGAGGACTGACACTCTCACTTTCTATGATTTGTACCTCCCTGTCAGTCCAGTTTTAGATTCACTTCCGGTTTACTGTAAACCTTGCACCTTCTTATTAACGATGAAACACAGAAATTGCATCGGAATTAAATTCAAAAGCCACAATGCCGACCTAGGTACAAGAGCATGGCCACTCTCACTTTCTATGATTTGAACCTGTCCTGCGAGTCCAGTTTTAGATTCCGATGCTTCACTTCTGGTTAACTGTATCCCTTGGACCTTCTTATTGACGATGAAACACAGAAATTGCCTCCGTATTTAATACAAATGCCACAATGCCGACTTAAGTACAAGAGGACAGACACTCTCACTTTCTGTGATTTGTACTTCTCCTGTAAGTCCAGTTTTAGATTCCGATGCTTCACTTCAGGTTTACTGTATACCTTGCACTTTCTTATGGACGATGAAACACAGAAATTGCATCCGAATTTAATACAAAAGGCACAATGCCGACTTAAGTACAAGAGGACTGACACTCTAACTTTCTATGATTTAAATCTCACCTCTGAGTCCAGTTTTAGATTCCGATGCTTCACTTCAGGTTTACGGTATCCATTGGACCTTCTTATTAACGATGAAACACAGAAATTGCATCCGAATTTAATACAGAAGGCACAATGTCGACTGAAGTACAAAAGGACTGACACTCTAACTTTCTATGATTTGAACCTCTCCTGTGAGTCCAGTTTAAGATTCCGATGCTTCACTTCTCGTTTACTGTATCCCTTGGACCATCTTATTGATGATGAAACACAGAGTTTGGATCCGAATGTAATACAAAAGGCACAATGCCGACTTAAGCACAAGAGGACTGACACTCTTACCTTCTATGATTTGAACCTCTCCTGTGAGTCCAGTTTTAGATTTCGATGCTTCACTTCAGGTTTACTGTATACCTTGCACCTTCTTATTGACGATGAAACACAGAAATTGCATCGGAATTAAATTCAAAAGGCACAATGCCGACATATGTAGAAGAGGACTGACACTCTCACTTTCTATTATTTGAACCTCTCCTGTGAGTCCAGTTTTAGATTCCGATGCTTCACTTCAGGTTTACTGATTCCCTTGGACCTTCTTATTGACGATGAAACACAGAAATTATATCAGAATTTAATACAAATGGCACAATGCCGACTTAAGTAAAAGAGGACTGACACTCTAACATTTTATGATTTAAACCTCTCCTGCGAGTCCAGTTTTAGATTCCGATGCCTCACTTATGGTTTACTGTATCCCTTGGATCTTCTTATTGACGATGAAACACAGAAATTGCATCCGAATTTAATACAAAAGGCACAATACCGACTTAAGTACAAGTGGAGTGGCACTCAAACTTTCTATGATTTGAATCTCTCCTGTGAGCCAAGTTTTAGATTCCGATGCTTCACTTCAGGTTTACTGTATCCCTTGGACCTTCTAATTGACGATGAAACACAGGAATTGCATCCGAATTTAATACAAAAGGCACAATACCGACTCAAGTACAAGAGAAGTGACACTCTAACTTTCTATGACTTGAATCTCTCCTGCGAGTCCAGTTTTAGATTCCGATGCTTCACTTCAGATTTACTGTATCCCTTGGACCTCCTTAATGACGATGAAACACAGAAATTGCATCCGAATTTAATACAAATGCCACAATGCCGACTTAAGTACAAGAGGACTGACACTCTCACTTTCTATGATTTGAACCTCTCCTGTGAGACCAGTTTTAGATTCCGATGCTTCAATTAAGGTTTAATGTACCCCTTGGACCTTCTTATTGACAATGAAACACAGAAATTGCCTAGGAATTAAATTCAAAAGGCAAAATGCCGACTTAAGTAAAAGAGGACTGACACTCTCACTTTCTATGATTTGAACCTCTCCTGTGAGTCCAGTTTTAGATTCAGATGCTTCACTTCAGGTTTACTGCATACCGTGCTCCTTCTTATTGACGATGAAACATAGAAATTGCATCGGAATTAAATTGAAAAGGCACATTGCCGACTTAAGTACAAGAGAACTGACACTCTAACTTTCTATGATTTGAACCTCTCCTGTGAGTCCAGTTTAAGATTCCGATGCTTCACTTCTGGTTTACTGTATCCCTTGGACCTTCTTATTGACGATGAAACACAGAAATTGCATCCGAATTTAATACAAAATGCACAATGCCGACTTAAGTACAAGAGGACTGACACTCTCACTTTCTATGATTTGAACCTCTCCTGTGAGTCCAGTTTTAGATTCCGATGCTTCACTTCAGGTTTACTGTATCCCTTGGACCTTCTTATTGACGATGAAAAACAGAAATTGCATCGGAATTAAATTCAAAAGGCACAATGCTGTCTTAAGTAAAAGAGGACTGACACTCTCACTTTCTATGATTTGAACCTCTCCAGTGAATCCAGTTTTAGATTCCGATGCTTCACTTCAGGTTTACTGTATCCCTTGGACCATCTTATTGATGATGAAACACAGAGTTTGGATCCGAATGTAATACAAAAGGCACAATGCCGACTTAAGCACAAGAGGACTGACACTCTCACCTTCTATGATTTGAACCTCTCCTGTGAGTCCAGTTTTAGATTTCGATGCTTCACTTCAGGTTTACTGTATACCATGCACCTTCTTATTGACGATGAAACACAGAAATTGCATCGGAATTAAATTCAAAAGGCACAATGCCGACATATGTAGAAGAGGACTGACTCTCTCACTTTCTATTATTTGAACCTCTCCTGTGAGTCCAGTTTTAGATTCCGATGCTTCACTTCAGGTTTACTGTATCCCTTGGACCTTCTTATTGACGATGAAACACAGAAATTGCATCGGAATTAAATTCAAAAGGCACAATGCCGACTTAAGTAAAAGAGGACTGACACTCTCACTTTCTATGATTTGAACCTCTCAAGTGAGTCCAGTTTTAGATTCCGATGCTTCACTTCATTTTTACTGTATCCCTTGGACCATCTTATTGACGATGAAACACAGAGTTTGGATCCGAATTTAATACAAAAGGCACAATGCCGACTTAAGTACAAGAGGACTGACACTCTACCTTTCTGTGTTTTGAACTCTCCTCTGAGTCCAGTTTTAGATTCCGATGCTTTACTTGACGTTTACTGTATCCCTTGGACCTTCTTATTGACGATGAAACACAGAAATTGCATCCGAATTTAATACAAAAGGCACTATGGCGACTTAAGTACTTGAGGACTGACACTCTCACTTTCTATGATTTGAACCTCTCATGTGAGTCTAGTTACAGATTCCGATGCTTCACTTCAGGTTTTCTGTATACCTTGCACCTACTTATTGACGATGAAACACAGATATTGCATCGGAAATAAATTCAAATGGCACAATGCCGATTTAAGTACAAGAGGACTGACACTCTAACTTTCTATGATTTAAACCTCTCCTCTTAGTCCAGTTTTAGATTTCGATGCTTCACTTCAGGTTTACTGTATCCCTTGGACCTCCTTATTGACGATGAAACACAGAAATTGCATCCGAATTTAATACGAAAGGCACAATACCGACTTAAGTACAAGAGGAGTGACACTCTAACTCTCTATGATTTAGACCTCTCTTGTTAGTCCAGTTTTACATTCTGATGCTTCACTTCAGGTTTACTGTATCCGTTGGACCCTCTTATTGACCTGAACACAGAAATTGCATCCGAATTTAATACAAAAGGCACAATGCCGACTTAAGTACAAGCGGACTGACACTCTCACTTTCTACGATTGGAACCTCTCCTGTGAGTCCAGTTTTAGTTTCCGATGCTTCACTTCAGGTTTACTGTATCCATTGGACCTTCTTATTGACGATGAAACACAGAAATTGCATCCGAATTTAATACAGAGGGCACAATGTCGACTGAAGTAAAAAAGGACTGACACTCTCACATTCTATGATTTGAACCTCTCCTGTGTGTCCAGTTTTATATTCCGATGCTTCTCTTCAGGTTTACTGTATCCCTTGGACCTTCTTATTGACGATGAAACGCAGAATTTGCATCCGAATTTAATACAAAGGGCACAATACCGACTTAAGTACAGGAGGAGTAAAACTCCAACTAACTATGATATGAACCTCTCCTGTGAGTCTAGTTATAGATTCCGATGCTTCACTTATGGTTTACTGTATCCCTTGGACCTTCTTATTGACGATGAAACACAGGAATTGCATCCGAATTTAATACAAATAGCACAATGCCGACTAAAGTACAAGAGAACTGACAATCTCACTTTCTATGATTTGAACCTCTCTTGTACGTCCAGTTTTAGATTCCGATGCTTCACTTCAGGTTTACTGTATACCTTGCAACTTCTTATTGACAATGAAACACAAAAATTGCATCGGAATTTAATACAAAAGGCACAATTCCGACTTAAGTAAAAGGGGACTGACACTCTAATTTTCAATGATTTAAACCTCTCCTGTGAGTTCAGATTTAGATTCCAATGCTTCACTTCAGGTTTACTGTATCCCTTGGACTTTCTTATTGACGATGAAACATAGAAATTTAATCCGAATTTAAAACAAAAGGCACAATGCCGACTTAAGTACAAGAGGACTGGCACTCTCACTTTCTATGATTTGAACCTCTCCTGTGAATCCAGTTTTAGATTCACTTCAGGTTTACTGTATACCTTGCACCTTCTTATTAACGATGAAACACAGAAATTGTATCGGAATTAAATTCAAGAGCCACAATGCCGACTTAAGCACAAGAGGAGTGACACTCTTAGCTTCTATGATTTGAACCTCTCCTGTGAGTCCAGTTTTAGATTTCGATGCTTCACTTCAGGTTTACTGTATACCTTGCACCTTCTTATTGACGATGAAACACAGAAATTGCATCGGAATTAAATTCAAAAGGCACAATGCCGACATATGTAGAAGAGGACTGACACTCTCACTTTCTATTATTTGAACCTCTCCTGTGAGTCCAGTTTTAGATTCCGATGCTTCACTTCAGGTTTACTGAATCCCTTGGACCTTCTTATTGACGATGAAACACAGAAATTATATCAGAATTTAATACAAATGGCACAATGCCGACTTAAGTAAAAGAGGACTGACACTCTAACATTTTATGATTTAAACCTCTCCTGCGAGTCCAGTTTTAGATTCCGATGCCTCACGTATGGTTTACTGTATCCCTTGGACCTTCTTATTGACGATGAAACACAGAAATTGCATCCGAATTTAATACAAAAGGCACAATACCGACTTAAGTACAAGAGGAGTGGCACTCAAACTTTCTATGATTTGAATCTCTCCGGTGAGCCCAGTTTTAGATTCCGATGCTTCACTTCAGGTTTACTGTATCCCTTGGACCTTCTAATTGACGATGAAACACAGGAATAGCATCCGAATTTAATACAAAAGGCACAATACCGACTCAAGTACAAGAGAAGTGACACTCTAACTTTCTATGACTTGAATCTCTCCTGCGAGTCCAGTTTTAGATTCCGATGCTTCACTTCAGATTTACTGTATCCCTTGGACCTCCTTAATGACGATGAAACACAGAAATTGCATCCGAATTTAATACAAATGCCACAATGCCGACTTAAGTACAAGAGGACTGACACTCTCACTTTCTATGATTTGAACCTCTCCTGTGAGACCAGTTTTAGATTCCGATGCTTCAATTAAGGTTTAATGTACCCCTTGGACCTTCTTATTGACAATGAAACACAGAAATTGCATAGGAATTAAATTCAAAAGGCAAAATGCCGACTTAAGTAAAAGAGGACTGACACTCTCACTTTCTATGATTTGAACCTCTCCTGTGAGTCCAGTTTTAGATTAAGATGCTTCACTTCAGGTTTACTGCATACCGTGCTCCTTCTTATTGACAATGAAACATAGAAATTGCATCGGAATTAAATTGAAAAGGCACATTGCCGACTTAAGTACAAGAGAACTGACACTCTAACTTTCTATGATTTGAACCTCTCCTGTGAGTCCAGTTTAAGATTCCGATGCTTCACTTCTGGTTTACTGTATCCCTTGGACCTTCTTATTGACGATGAAACACAGAAATTGCATCCGAATTTAATACAAAATGCACAATGCCGACTTAAGTACAAGAGGACTGACACTCTAACTTTCTGTGTTTTGAACTCTCCTCTGAGTCCAGTTTTAGATTCCGATGCTTTACTTGACGTTTACTGTATCCCTTGGACCTTCTTATTGACGATGAAACACAGAAATTGCATCCGAATTTAATACAAAAGGCACTATGGCGACTTAAGTACTTGAGGACTGACACTCTCACTTTCTATGATTTGAACCTCTCATGTGAGTCTAGTTACAGATTCCGATGCTTCACTTCAGGTTTACTGTATACCTTGCACCTACTTATTGACGATGAAACACAGATATTGCATCGGAAATAAATTCAAATGGCACAATGCCGATTTAAGTACAAGAGGACTGACACTCTAACTTTCTATGATTTAAACCTCTCCTCTTAGTCCAGTTTTAGGTTTCGATGCTGCACTTCAGGTTTACTGTATCCCTTGGACCTTCTAACTGACGATGAAACACAGAAATTGCACCCGAATTTAATACTAAGGGCACAATTCCGACTTAAGTACTGAAGGAGTGAAACTCTAACATCCTATGATTTGAACCTCTCCCGTGAGTACAGTTTTAGATTCACTTCAGATTTACTGTATACCTTGCACCTTCTTATTAACAATGAAACACAGAAATTGCATCGGAATTAAATTCAAAAGCCACAATAACGACTTAAGTACAAGAGGACTGACACTCTCACTTACTATGATTTGAACCTGTCCTGTGAGTCCAGTTTTAGATTCCGATGCGTCACTTTAGGTTTACTGTATCCCTTGGAACTTCTTATTGACGATGAAACACAGAAATTGCATCCGAATTTAATACAAATGCCACGATGCCGACTTAAGTACAAGAGGACAGACACTCTCACCTCCTGTGATTAGAACCTCTCCTGTAAGTCCAGTTTTAGATTCCGATTCTTCACTTCAGGTTTACTGTATACCTTGCACCTTCTTATGGACGATCAAACACAGAAATTGCATCCGAATTAAATTCAAAAGCCACAATGCCGTGTTAAGTACAAGAGGACTGACATTCTAACTTTCAATGATTTTAACCTCTCCTGTGAGTCCAGTTTTAGATTCCGATGCTTCACTTCAGGTCTACTGTATCCCTTGGACCTTCTAATTGACGATGAAACACAGAAATTGCACCCGAATTTAATACAAATGGCACAATGCCGACTTAAGTACAAGAGGACTGACACTCTCACTTTCTATGATTTGAACCTCTCCTGTGAGTCTAGTTTTAGATTCCGATGTTTCACTTCAGGTTTACTGTATCCCTTGTACCTTCTTATTGACGATGAAACACAGAAATTGCATCGGAATTAAATTCAAAAGGCACAATGCCGACTTAAGTAAAAGAGGACTGACACTCTCACTTTCTATGATTTGAACCTCTCTTGTGAGTCCAGTTTTAGATTCCGATGCTTCACTTCAGGTTTACTGTATACCCTGGACCTTCTTATTGACGATGAAACACAGAAATTATATCAGAATTTAATACAAATGGCACAATGCCGACTTAAGTAAAAGAGGACTGACACTCTAACATTCTATGATTTAAACCTCTCCTGCGAGTCCAGTTTTAGATTCTGATGCCTCACTTATGGTTTACTGTATGCCTTGGACCTTCTTATTGACAATAAAACACAGAAATTGCATCCGAATTTAATACAAAATGCACAATACCGACTTAAGTACAAGCGGAGTGACACTCAAACTTTCTATGATTTGAATCTCTCCTGTGAGTCCAGTTTTAGATTCCGATGCTTCACTTCAGGTTTACTGTATCCCTTGGCCCTTCTTATTGACGATGAAACACAGAAATTGCATCCGAATTTAATACAAGATGCACAATACCGACTTAAGTACAAGAGGAGTGACACTCAAACTTTCTATGATTTGAATCTCTCCTGTGAGTCCAGTTTTGGATTCCGATGCTTCACTTCAGGTTTACTGTATCCATTGGACCTTCTTATTGACGATAAAACACAGAAATTGCATCCGAATTTAATACAGAAGGCACAATGTCGACTGAAGTAAAAAGGTACTGACACTCTCACATTCTATGATTTGAAGCTCCCCTGTGTGCCCAGTTTTAGATTCCGAAGCTTCACTTCAGGTTTACTGTATCCCTTGGAAATTCTTCTTGACGATGAAACACAGAATTTGCATCCGAATTTAATACAAAGGGCACAATACCGACTTAAGTACAGGAGGAGTGAAACTCTAACTTTCTATGATTTGAACGCTCCTGTGAGTCCAGTTTTAGATTCCGATGCTTCACTTCAGGTTTACTGAATCCCTTGGTCCTTCTTATTAACGATGAAACACAGAAATTATATCAGAATTTAATACAAATGGCACAATGCCGACTTAGGTAAAAGAGGACTGACACTCTAACATTCTATGATTTAAACCTCTAATGCGAGTTCAGTTTTAGATTCCGATGCCCCACTTATGATTTACTGTATCCCTTGGACCTTCGTATTGACGATGAAACACAGAAATTGCATCCGAATTTAATACAAAAGGCACAATACCGCCTTAAGTACAAGAGGAGTGTCACTCTAACTTTCTATGATTTGAATCTCTCCTGTGAGTCCAGTTTTAGATTCCGATGCTTCACTTCAGGTTTACTGTATCCCTTGGACCTTCTTATTGAGGATGAAACACAGAAATTGCATCCGAATTTAATATAAATGGCACACTGCCGACTTAAATACAAGAAGACTGACACCCTCACTTTCTATGATTTGAACCTCTCCTGTGAGTCCAGTTTTAGATTCCGATGCTTCACTTCAGATTTACTGTATCCCTTGGACCTTCTTATTGACGATGAAACACAGGAATAACATCCGAATTTAATACAAATAGCACAATGCCGTCTAAAGTACAAGAGGACTGACACTCTCGCTTTCTATGATTTGAACCTCTCCCGTAAGTCCAGTTTTAGATTCCGATGCTTCACTTCAGGTTTTCTGTATACCTTGCACCTTCTTATTGACAATGAAACACAAATATTGCATCGGAATTTAATACAAAGAGCACTGTGGCGACTTAAGTAAAAGGGGACTGACATTCAAACCTTCTATGATTTAAACCTCTCCTGTGAGTCCAGTTTTAGATTCCGATGCTTCACTTCAGGTTTACTGTATCCCTTGGACTTTCTTCTTGACGATGAAACACAGTATTTGCATCCGAATTTAATACAAAGGGCACAATACCGACTTAAGTACAGGAAGAGTGAAACTCTAACTTTCTATGATTTGAACCTCTCCTGTGAGTCCAGTTTTAGATTCCGATGCTACACATCAGGTTTACTGAATCCCTTGGACCTTCTTATTGACGATGAAACACAGAAATTGCGTCGGAATTAAATTCAAAAGGCACAATCCTGACCTATGTAGAAGAGGACTGACACTCTCACTTTCTATGATTTGAGCCTCTCCTGTGAGTCCAGTTTTAGATTAACTTCAGGTTTACTGTATACCTTGCACCTTCTTATTAACGATGAAACACAGAAATTGCATCGGATTTAAATTCAAAAGGCACAATGCCGACTTAAGTACAAGAGTACTGACACTCTCACATTCTATGATTTGAACCTGTCCTGTGAGTCCAGTTTTAAATTCCAATGCTTCACTTCAGGTTCACTGTATCCCTTGGATCTTCTTATTGACGATGAAACACAGAAATTGCATCCGAATTTAATACAAATGCCACAATGCCGACCTAAGTACAAGAGGCCAGACACTCTCACTTTCTGTGATATGAACCTCTCCTGTAAGTCCAGTTTTAGATTCCGATGCTTCACTTCAGGTTTACTGTATACCTTGCACCTTCTTATGGACGATGAAACACAGAAATTGCATTCGAATTTAATACAAAAGACACAATGCCGTCTTAAGTACAAAAGTACTGACAGTCTAACATTCTATGATTTTAACCTCTCCTGTGAGTCCAGTTTTAGATTCCGATGCTTCACTTCAGGTCTACTGTATCCCTTGGACGATCCTTATTGACGATGGAACACAGAAATTGCATCCGAACTTAATACAAAAAGCACAATGGCAACTTGAGTAAAAGAAGACTGACACTCTCACTTTCTATTATTTGAACCTCTCATGTGAGTCCAGTTACAGATTCCGATGCTTCACTTCAGGTTTACTGTGTACCTTGCACCTTCTTATTGACGATGAAACACAGATATTGCATCAGAATCAAATTCAAAAATGCACAATGCTGATTTAAGCACAAGAGGACTGACACTCTAACTTTCTATGATTTAAACCTCTCCTCTGAGTCCAGTTTTACATTCCGATGCTTCACTTCAGGTTTACTGTATCTCCTGGACCTTCTTATTCACGATGAAACACAGAAATTGCATCCGAATGTAATACAAAAGGCACAATACCGACTTTAGTACAAGAGGAGTGACACTCTAACTCTCTATGATTTGAACTTCTCTTGTTAGTCCAGTTTTAAATTCTGATGCTTCACTTCAGGTTTAATGTATCCCTTTGACCTTCTTATTGACGATGAAACACAGAAATTGCAGCCGAATTAAATACAAAAGGCACAATGCCGACTTAAGTACAAGCGGACTGACACTCTCACTTTCTACGATTGGAACATCTCCTGTGAGTCCAGTTTTAGGTTCCGATGCTTCACTTCAGGTTTACTGTATCGATTGGACCTTCTTATTGACGATGAAACACAGATATTGCATCCGAATTTAATACAGAAGGCACAATGTCGACTGAAGTAAGAAAGGACTGACACTCTCACATTCTAGGATTTTTACCTGTCCAGTGAGTCCAGTTTTAGATTCCGATGCTTCACTTCAGGTCTACTGTATCCCTTGGACCTTCTTATTGACGATGAAATACAGAAATTGCGTCGGAATTAAATTGAAAAGGCACAATGCCGACTTAAGTAAAAGAGGACTGACACTCTCACTTTCTATGATTTGAACCTCTCCAGTGAGTCCAGTTTTAGATTCCCATGCTTCACTTCAGGTTTACTGTATCCCTTGGACCTTCTTAATGACTATGAAACACAGAAACTGCATCCGAATTTAATACAAAAGGCACAAGGCCGTCTTAAGTACAAGAGGACTGACATTTTAACTTTCTATGATTTTAACCTCTCCTGTGAGTCCAGTTTTAGATTCCGATGCTTCACTTCAGGTTTACTGTATCCCTTGGACTTTCTTATTGACGATGAAACACAGAAATTGCAGCCGAATTAAATACAAAAGGCACAATGCCGACTTAAGTACAAGCGGACTGACACTCTCACTTTCTACGATTGGAACCTCTCATGTGAGTCCAGTTTTAGATTCCGATGCTTCACTTCAGGTTTACTGTATCTATTGGACCTTCTTATTGACGAGGAAACACTGAGTTTGCATCCGAATTTAATACAAAAGGCAGAATGCCGACTTAAGTGCAAGTGGACTGACACTCTAACTTTCTATGATTTGAATCTCTCCTCTGAGTCCAGTTTTAGAATGCGAAGCTTCACTTGAAGTTTACTGTATCCCTTGGACCTTCTTATTGACGATGAAACACAGAAATTGCATCCGAATTTAATACAAAAGGCACATTGGCGACTTAAGTACAAGAGGAATGACACTCTCACTTCTAGTATTTGAACCACTCATGTGAGTCCAGTTACAGATTCCGATGCTTCACTTCAGGTTTACTGTATCCCTTGGACCCTCTTATTGACGATGAAACATAGAAATTGCATTTGAATCTAATACAAAAGGCACAATACCGACTTAAGTACAAGAGGAGTGACACTCTAACTCTCTATGATTTGAACCTCTCTTGTTAGTCCAGTTTTAGATTCTGATGCTTCACGTCAGGTTTACTGTATCCCTTGGACTTTCTCATTGACGATGAAACACAGAAATTGCAGCCGAATTTAATACAAAAGGCACAATGCCGACTTAAGTACAAGCGGACTGACACTCTCACTTTCTATGATTGGAACCTCTCCTGTGAGTCCAGTTTTAGATTCCGATGCTTCACTTCAAGTTTACTGTATCCATTGGACCTTCTTATTGACGATGAAACACAGAAACTACATCCGAATTTAATACAGAAGGCACAATGTCGACTGAAGTAAAAAAGGACAGACACTATCACATTCTATGATTTGAACTTCACTTGTGTGTCCAGTTTTAGATTCCGATGCTTCACTTCAGGTTTACTGTATCCCTTGGACCTTCTTATTGACGATGAAACACAGAATTTGCATACGAATTTAATACAAAGGGCACAATACCGACTTAAGTACAGGAGGAGTGAAACTCTAACTTTCCATGATTTGAACCTCTCCTGTGAGTCCAGTTTTAGATTCCGATGCTTCACTTATGGTTTACTGTATCCCTTGGACCTTCTTATTGACGATGAAACACAGGAATTGCATCCGAATTTAATACAAATAGCACAATGCCGACTAAAGCACAAGAGGACTGACACTCTCACTTTCTATGATTTGAACCTCTCCTTTAAGTCCAGTTTTAGATTCCGATGCTTCACTTCAGGTTTACTGTATACCTTGCACCTTCTTATTGACAATGAAACACAAAAATTGCATCGAAATTTAATACAAAAGGTAAAATGCCGACTTACGTAAAAGGGGACTGACACTCTAACTTTCTATGATTTGAACCTCTCCTGTGAGTCCAGTTTTGGATTCCGATGCTTCATTTCAGGTTTACTGTATCCCTTGGACTTTCTTATTGACGATGAAACACAGAAATTTAATCCGAATTTAATACAAAAGGCACAATGCCGACTTAAGTACAAGAGGACTGACACTCTCACTTTCTATGATTTGATCCTCTCCTGTAAGTCCAGTTTTAGATTCCGATGCTTGACTTCAGATTGACTGTATACCTTGGACCTTCTTAATGACAATGAAACACAGAAATTGCACTCGAATTTAATACAAATGGCACAATGCCGACTTAAGTACAAGAGGACTGACACTCTCTCTTTCTATGATTTGAACCTCTCCTGTGAGTCCACTTTTAGATTCCGATGCTTCACTTCAGGATTACTGTATCCATTGGACCTTCTTATTGACGATGAAACACAGAAATTGAATCCGAATTTAATACAGAAGGCACAATGTCGACTGAAGTAAAAAAGGACTCACATTCTCACATTCTATGATTTGAACCTCCCCTGTGTGTCCAGTTTTAGATTCCGATGCTTCACTTCAGGTTTACTGTATCCCTTGGACCTTCTAATTGACGATGAAACACAGAAATTGCACCCGAATTTAATACTAAGGGCACAATTCCGACTTAAGTACTGGAGGAGTGAACTCTAACATCCTATGATTTGAACCTCTCCCGTGAGTACAGTTTTAGATTCACTTCAGATTTACTGTATACCTTGCACCTTCTTATTAAAAATGAAACACAGAAATTGCATCGGAATTAAATTCAAAAGCCACAATAACGACTTAAGTACAAGAGGACTGACACTCTCACTTACTATGATTTGAACCTGTCCTGTGAGTCCAGTTTTAGATTCCGATGCGTCACTTTAGGTTTACTGTATCCCTTGGAACTTCTTATTGACGATGAAACACAGAAATTGCATCCGAATTTAATACAAATGCCACAATGCCGACTTAAGTACAAGAGGACAGACACTCTCACCTCCTGTGATTAGAACCTCTCCTGTAAGTCCAGTTTTAGATTCCGATTCTTCACTTCAGGTTTACTGTATACCTTGCACCTTCTTATGGACGATCAAACGCAGAAATTGCATCCGAATTAAATTCAAAAGCCACAATGCCGTGTTAAGTACAAGAGGACTGACATTCTAACTTTCAATGATTTTAACCTCTCCCGTGAGTCCAGTTTTAGATTCCGATGCTTCACTTCAGGTCTACTGTATCCCTTGGACCTTCTAATTGACGATGAAACACAGAAATTGCACCCGAATTTAATACAAATGGCACAATGCCGACTTAAGTACAAGAGGACTGACACTCTCACTTTCTATGATTTGAACCTCTCCTGTGAGTCTAGTTTTAGATTCCGATGTTTCACTTCAGGTTTACTGTATCCCTTGTACCTTCTTATTGACGATGAAACACAGAAATTGCATCGGAATTAAATTCAAAAGGCACAATGCCGACTTAAGTAAAAGAGGACTGACACTCTCACTTTCTATGATTCGAACCTCTCTTGTGAGTCCAGTTTTAGATTCCGATGCTTCACTTCAGGTTTACTGTATACCCTGGACCATCTTATTGACGATGAAACACAGAAATTATATCAGAATTTAATACAAATGGCACAATGCCGACTTAAGTAAAAGAGGACTGACGCTCTAACATTCTATGATTTAAACCTCTCCTGCGAGTCCAGTTTTAGATTCTGATGCCTCACTTATGGTTTACTGTATGCCTTGGACCTTCTTATTGACAATGAAACACAGAAATTGCATCCGAATTTAATACAAAATGCACAATACCGACTTAAGTACAAGCGGAGTGACACTCAAACTTTCTATGATTTGAATCACTCCTGTGAGTCCAGTTTTAGATTCCGATGCTTCACTTCAGGTTTACTGTATCCCTTGGCCCTTCTTATTGACGATGAAACACAGAAATTGCATCCGAATTTAATACAAGATGCACAATACCGACTTAAGTACAAGAGGAGTGACACTCAAACTTTCTATGATTTGAATCTCTCCTGTGAGTCCAGTTTTAGATTCCGATGCTTCACTTCAGGTTTACTGTATCCATTGGACCTTCTTATTGACGATAAAACACAGAAATTGCATCCGAGTTTAATACAGAAGGCACAATGTCGACTGAAGTAAAAAGGTACTGACACTCTCACATTCTATGATTTGAAGCTCCCCTGTGTGCCCAGTTTTAGATTCCGATGCTTCACTTCAGGTTTACTGTATCCCTTGGACCTTCTTCTTGACGATGAAACACAGAATTTGCATCCGAATTTAATACAAAGGGCACAATACCGACTTAAGTACAGGAGGAGTGAAACTCTAACTTTCTATGATTTGAACGCTCCTGTGAGTCCAGTTTTAGATTCCGATGCTTCACTTCAGGTTTACTGAATCCCTTGGTCCTTCTTATTGACGATGAAACACAGAAATTATATCAGAATTTAATACAAATGGCACAATGCCGACTTAGGTAAAAGAGGACTGACACTCTAACATTCTATGATTTAAACCTCTAATGCGAGTTCAGTTTTAGATTCCGATGCCCCACTTATGGTTTACTGTATCCCTTGGACCTTCGTATTGACGATGAAACACAGAAATTGCATCCGAATTTAATACAAAAGGCACAATACCGCCTTAAGTACAAGAGGAGTGTCACTCTAACTTTCTATGATTTGAATCTCTCCTGTGAGTCCAGTTTTAGATTCCGATGCTTCACTTCAGGTTTACTGTATCCCTTGGACCTTCTTATTGAGGATGAAACACAGAAATTGCATCCGAATTTAATATAAATGGCACACTGCCGACTTAAATACAAGAAGACTGACACCCTCACTTTCTATGATTTGAACCTCTCCTGTGAGTCCAGTTTTAGATTCCGATGCTTCACTTCAGATTTACTGTATCCCTTGGACCTTCTTATTGACGATGAAACACAGGAATAACATCCGAATTTAATACAAATAGCACAATGCCGTCCAAAGTACAAGAGGACTGACACTCTCGCTTTCTATGATTTGAACCTCTCCTGTAAGTCCAGTTTTAGATTCCGATGCTTCACTTCAGGTTTTCTGTATACCTTGCACCTTCTTATTGACAATGAAACACAAATATTGCATCGGAATTTAATACAAAAAGCACTGTGGCGACTTAAGTAAAAGGGGACTGACATTCAAACCTTCTATGATTTAAACCTCTCCTGTGAGTCCAGTTTTAGATTCCGATGCTTCACTTCAGGTTTACTGTATCCCTTGGACTTTCTTCTTGACGATGAAACACAGTATTTGCATCCGAATTTAATACAAAGGGCACAATACCGACTTAAGTACAGGAAGAGTGAAACTCTAACTTTCTATGATTTGAACCTCTCCTGTGAGTCCAGTTTTAGATTCCGATGCTTCACATCAGGTTTACTGAATCCCTTGGACCTTCTTATTGACGATGAAACACAGAAATTGCGTCGGAATTAAATTCAAAAGGCACAATCCTGACCTATGTAGAAGAGGACTGACACTCTCACTTTCTATGATTTGAGCCTCTCCTGTGAGTCCAGTTTTAGATTAACTTCAGGTTTACTGTATACCTTGCACCTTCTTATTAACGATGAAACACAGAAATTGCATCGGATTTAAATTCAAAAGCCACAATGCCGACTTAAGTACAAGAGTACTGACACTCTCACATTCTATGATTTGAACATGTCCTGTGAGTCCAGTTTTAAATTCCAATGCTTCACTTCAGGTTTACTGTATCCCTTGGATCTTCTTATTGACGATGAAACACAGAAATTGAACCGAATTTAATACAAATGCCACAATGCCGACCTAAGTACAAGAGGCCAGACACTCTCACTTTCTGTGATATGAACCTCTCCTGTAAGTCCAGTTTTAGATTCCGATGCTTCACTTCAGGTTTACTGTATACCTTGCACCTTCTTATGGACGATGAAACACAGAAATTGCATTCGAATTTAATACAAAAGACACAATGCCGTCTTAAGTACAAAAGTACTGACAGTCTAACATTCTATGATTTTAACCTCTCCTGTGAGTCCAGTTTTAGATTCCGATGCTTCACTTCAGGTCTACTGTATCCCTTGGACCTCCTTATTGACGATGGAACACAGAAATTGCATCCGAATTTAATACAAAAAGCACAATGGCAACTTAAGTAAAAGAAGACTGACACTCTCACTTTCTATTATTTGAACCTCTCATGTGAGTCCAGTTACAGATTACGATGCTTCACTTCAGGTTTACTGTGTACCTTGCACCTTCTTATTGACGATGAAACACAGATATTGCATCAGAATCAAATTCAAAAATGCACAATGCTGATTTAAGCACAAGAGGACTGACACTCTAATTTTCTATGATTTAAACCTCTCTTCTGAGTCCAGTTTTACATTCCGATGCTTCACTTCAGGTTTACTGTATCTCCTGGACCTTCTTATTCACGATGAAACACAGAAATTGCATCCGAATGTAATACAAAAGGCACAATACCGACTTTAGTACAAGAGGAGTGACACTCTAACTCTCTATGATTTGAACTTCTCTTGTTAGTCCAGTTTTAAATTCTGATGCTTCACTTCAGGTTTAATGTATCCCTTTGACCTTCTTATTGACGATGAAACACAGAAATTGCAGCCGAATTAAATACAAAAGGCACAATGCCGACTTAAGTACAAGCGGACTGACACTCTCACTTTCTACGATTGGAACATCTCCTGTGAGTCCAGTTTTAGGTTCCGATGCTTCACTTCAGGTTTACTGTATCTATTGGACCTTCTTATTGACGATGAAACACAGATATTGCATCCGAATTTAATACAGAAGGCACAATGTCGACTGAAGTAAGAAAGGACTGACACTCTCACATTCTAGGATTTTTACCTGTCCTGTGAGTCCAGTTTTAGATTCCGATGCTACACTTCAGGTCTACTGTATCCCTTGGACCTTCTTATTGACGATGAAATACAGAAATTGCGTCGGAATTAAATTGAAAAGGCACAATGCCGACTTAAGTAAAAGAGGACTGACACTCTCACTTTCTATGATTTGAACCTCTCCAGTGAGTCCAGTTTTAGATTCCCATGCTTCACTTCAGGTTTACTGTATCCCTTGGACCTTCTTAATGACTATGAAACACAGGAACTGCATCCGAATTTAATACAAAAGGCACAAGGCCGTCTTAAGTACAAGAGGACTGACATTTTAACTTTCTATGATTTTAACCTCTCCTGTGAGTCCAGTTTTAGATTCCGATGCTTCACTTCAGGTTTACTGTATCCCTTGGACTTTCTTATTGACGATGAAACACAGAAATTGCAGCCGAATTAAATACAAAAGGCACAATGCCGACTTAAGTACAAGCGGAGTGACACTCTCACTTTCTACGATTGGAACCTCTCATGTGAGTCCAGTTTTAGATTCCGATGCTTCACTTCAGGTTTACTGTATCTATTGGACCTTCTTATTGACGAGGAAACACTGAGTTTGCATCCGAATTTAATACAAAAGGCACAATGCCGACTTAAGTGCAAGTGGACTGACACTCTAACTTTCTATGATTTGAATCTCTCCTCTGAGTCCAGTTTTAGAATCCGATGCTTCACTTGAAGTTTACTGTATCCCTTGGACCTTCTTATTGACGATGAAACACAGAAATTGCATCCGAATTTAATACAAAAGGCACAATGGCGACTTAAGTACAAGAGGAATGACACTCTCACTTCTAGTAATTGAACCACTCATGTGAGTCCAGTTACAGATTCCGATGCTTCACTTCAGGTTTACTGTATCCCTTGGACCCTCTTATTGACGATGAAACATAGAAATTGCATCCGAATCTAATACAAAAGGCACAATACCGACTTAAGTACAAGAGGAGTGACATTCTAACTCTCTATGATTTGAACCTCTCTTGTTAGTCCAGTTTTAGATTCTGATGCTTCACGTCAGGTTTACTGTATCCCTTGGACTTTCTCATTGACGATGAAACACAGAAATTGCAGCCGAATTTAATACAAAAGGCACAATGCCGACTTAAGTACAAGCGGACTGACACTCTCACTTTCTATGATTGGAACCTCTCCTGTGAGTCCAGTTTTAGATTCCGATGCTTCACTTCAAGTTTACTGTATCCATTGGACCTTCTTATTGACGATGAAACACAGAAACTACATCCGAATTTAATACAGAAGGCACAATGTCGACTGAAGTAAAAAAGGACAGACACTATCACATTCTATGATTTGAACTTCACCTGTGTGTCCAGTTTTAGATTCCGATGCTTCACTTCAGGTTTACTGTATCCCTTGGACCTTCTTATTGACGATGAAACACAGAATTTGCATACGAATTTAATACAAAGGGCACAATACCGACTTAAGTACAGGAGGAGTGAAACTCTAACTTTCCATGATTTGAACCTCTCCTGTGAGTCCAGTTTTAGATTCCGATGCTTCACTTATGGTTTACTGTATCCCTTGGACCTTCTTATTGACGATGAAACACAGGAATTGCATCCGAATTTAATACAAATAGCACAATGCCGACTAAAGCACAAGAGGACTGACACTCTCACTTTCTATGATTTGAACCTCTCCTTTAAGTCCAGTTTTAGA
The DNA here is from genome assembly GCF_023864345.2 of Schistocerca serialis cubense. Lineage (NCBI taxonomy): Eukaryota > Metazoa > Arthropoda > Insecta > Orthoptera > Acrididae > Schistocerca > Schistocerca serialis. The sequence continues at coordinate 803,004,363 of NC_064642.1, forward strand.
TTCCGATGCTTCACTTCAGGTTTACTGTATACCTTGCACCATCTTATTGACAATGAAACACAAAAATTGCATCGAAATTTAATACAAAAGGTAAAATGCCGACTTACGTAAAAGGGGACTGACACTCTAACTTTCTATGATTTGAACCTCTCCTGTGAGTCCAGTTTTGGATTCTGATGCTTCATTTCAGGTTTACTGTATCCCTTGGACTTTCTTATTGACGATGAAACACAGAAATTTAATCCGAATTTAATACAAAAGGCACAATGCCGACTTAAGTACAAGAGGACTGACACTCTCACTTTCTATGATTTGAACCTCTCCTGTAAGTCCAGTTTTAGATTCCGATGCTTGACTTCAGATTGACTGTATACCTTGGACCTTCTTAATGACAATGAAACACAGAAATTGCACTCGAATTTAATACAAATGGCACAATGCCGACTTAAGTACAAGAGGACTGACACTCTCTCTTTCTATGATTTGAACCTCTCCTGTGAGTCCACTTTTAGATTCCGATGCTTCACTTCAGGTTTACTGTATCCATTGGACCTTCTTATTGACGATGAAACACAGAAATTGAATCCGAATTTAATACAGAAGGCACAATGTCGACTGAAGTAAAAAAGGACTCACATTCTCACATTCTATGATTTGAACCTCCCCTGTGTGTCCAGTTTTAGATTCCGATGCTTCACTTCAGGTTTACTGTATCCCTTGGACCTTCTAATTGACGATGAAACACAGAAATTGCACCCGAATTTAATACTAAGGGCACAATTCCGACTTAAGTACTGGAGGAGTGAAACTCTAACATCCTATGATTTGAACCTCTCCCGTGAGTACAGTTTTAGATTCACTTCAGATTTACTGTATACCTTGCACCTTCTTATTAACAATGAAACACAGAAATTGCATCGGAATTAAATTCAAAAGCCACAATAACGACTTAAGTACAAGAGGACTGACACTCTCACTTACTATGATTTGAACCTGTCCTGTGAGTCCAGTTTTAGATTCCGATGCGTCACTTTAGGTTTACTGTATCCCTTGGAACTTCTTATTGACGATGAAACACAGAAATTGCATCCGAATCTAATACAAATGCCACAATGCCGACTTAAGTACAAGAGGACAGACACTCTCACCTCCTGTGATTAGAACCTCTCCTGTAAGTCCAGTTTTAGATTCCGATTCTTCACTTCAGGTTTACTGTATACCTTGCACCTTCTTATGGACGATCAAACACAGAAATTGCATCCGAATTAAATTCAAAAGCCACAATGCCGTGTTAAGTACAAGAGGACTGACATTCTAACTTTCAATGATTTTAACCTCTCCTGTGAGTCCAGGTTTAGATTCCGATGCTTCACTTCAGGTCTACTGTATCCCTTGGACCTTCTAATTGACGATGAAACACAGAAATTGCACCCGAATTTAATACAAATGGCACAATGCCGACTTAAGTACAAGAGGACTGACACTCTCACTTTCTATGATTTGAACCTCTCCTGTGAGTAGTTTTAGATTCCGATGTTTCACTTCAGGTTTACTGTATCCCTTGTACCTTCTTATTGACGATGAAACACAGAAATTGCATCGGAATTAAATTCAAAAGGCACAATGCCGACTTAAGTAAAAGAGGACTGACACTCTCACTTTCTATGATTCGAACCTCTCTTGTGAGTCCAGTTTTAGATTTCGATGCTTCACTTCAGGTTTACTGTATACCCTGGACCTTCTTATTGACGATGAAACACAGAAATTATATCAGAATTTAATACAAATGGCACAATGCCGTCTTAAGTAACAGAGGACTGACACTCTAACATTCTATGATTTAAACCTCTCCTGCGAGTCCAGTTTTAGATTCTGATGCCTCACTTATGGTTTACTGTATGCCTTGGACCTTCTTATTGACAATGAAACACAGAAATTGCATCCGAATTTAATACAAAATGCACAATACCGACTTAAGTACAAGCGGAGTGACACTCAAACTTTCTATGATTTGAATCTCTCCTGTGAGTCCAGTTTTAGATTCCGATGCTTCACTTCAGGTTTACTGTATCCCTTGGCCCTTCTTATTGACGATGAAACACAGAAATTGCATCCGAATTTAATACAAGATGCACAATACCGACTTAAGTACAAGAGGAGTGACACTCAAACTTTCTATGATTTGAATCTCTCCTGTGAGTCCAGTTTTAGATTCCGATGCTTCACTTCAGGTTTACTGTATCCATTGGACCTTCGTATTGACGATAAAACACAGAAATTGCATCCGAATTTAATACAGAAGGCACAATGTCGACTGAAGTAAAAAGGTACTGACACTCTCACATTCTATGATTTGAAGCTCCCCTGTGTGCCCAGTTTTAGATTCCGAAGCTTCACTTCAGGTTTACTGTATCCCTTGGACCTTCTTCTTGACGATGAAACACAGAATTTGCATCCGAATTTAATACAAAGGGCACAATACCGACTTAAGTACAGGAGGAGTGAAACTCTAACTTTCTATGATTTGAACGCTCCTGTGAGTCCAGTTTTAGATTCCGATGCTTCACTTCAGGTTTACTGAATCCCTTGGTCCTTCTTATTGACGATGAAACACAGAAATTATATCAGAATTTAATACAAATGGCACAATGCCGACTTAGGTAAAAGAGAACTGACACTCTAACATTCTATGATTTAAACCTCTAATGCGAGTTCAGTTTTAGATTCCAATGCCCCACTTATGGTTTACTGTATCCCTTGGACCTTCGTATTGACGATGAAACACAGAAATTGCATCCGAATTTAATACAAAAGGCACAAAACCGCCTTAAGTACAAGAGGAGTGTCACTCTAACTTTCTATGATTTGAATCTCTCCTGTGAGTCCAGTTTTAGATTCCGATGCTTCACTTCAGATTTACTGTATCCCTTGGACCTTCTTATTGACGATGAAACACAGGAATAACATCCGAATTTAATACAAATAGCACAATGCCGTCTAAAGTACAAGAGGACTGACACTCTCGCTTTCTATGATTTGAACCTCTCCTGTAAGTCCAGTTTTAGATTCCGATGCTTCACTTCAGGTTTACTGTATCCCTTGGACTTCCTTCTTGACGATGAAACACAGAAATTGCATTCGAATTTAATACAAAAGACACAATGCCGTCTTAAGTACAAAAAGGCTGACAGTCTAACATTCTATGATTTTAACCTCTCCTGTGAGTCCAGTTTTAGATTCCGATGCTTCACTTCAGGTCTACTGTATCCCTTGGACCTCCTTATTGACGATGGAACACAGAAATTGCATCCGAATTTAATACAAAAAGCACAATGGCAACTTAAGTAAAAGAAGACTGACACTCTCACTTTCTATTATTTGAACCTCTCATGTGGGTCCAGTTACAGATTCCGATGCTTCACTTCAGGTTTACTGTGTACCTTGCACCTTCTTATTGACGATGAAACACAGATATTGCATCAGAATCAAATTCAAAAATGCGCAATGCTGATTTAAGCACAAGAGGACTGACACTCTAACTTTCTATGATTTAAACCTCTCCTCTGAGTCCAGTTTTACATTCCGATGCTTCACTTCAGGTTTACTGTATCTCCTGGACCTTCTTATTCACGATGAAACACAGAAATTGCATCCGAATGTAATACAAAAGGCACAATACCGACTTTAGTACAAGAGGAGTGACACTCTAACTCTCTATGATTTGAACTTCTCTTGTTAGTCCAGTTTTAAATTCTGATGCTTCACTTCAGGTTTAATGTATCCCTTTGACCTTCTTATTGACGATGAAACACAGAAATTGCAGCCGAATTAAATACAAAAGGCACAATGCCGACTTAAGTACAAGCGGACTGACACTCTCACTTTCTACGATTGGAACATCTCCTGTGAGTCCAGTTTTAGGTTCCGATGCTTCACTTCAGGTTTACTGTATCTATTGGACCTTCTTATTGACGATGAAACACAGATATTGCATCCGAATTTAATACAGAAGGCACAATGTCGACTGAAGTAAGAAAGGACTGACACTCTCACATTCTAGGATTTTTACCTGTCCTGTGAGTCCAGTTTTAGATTCCGATGCTTCACTTCAGGTCTACTGTATCCCTTGGACCTTCTTATTGACGATGAAATACAGAAATTGCGTCGGAATTAAATTGAAAAGGCACAATGCCGACTTAAGTAAAAGAGGACTGACACTCTCACTTTCTATGATTTGAACCTCTCCAGTGAGTCCAGTTTTAGATTCCCATGCTTCACTTCAGGTTTACTGTATCCCTTGGACCTTCTTAATGACTATGAAACACAGAAACTGCATCCGAATTTAATACAAAAGGCACAAGGCCGTCTTAAGTACAAGAGGACTGACATTTTAACTTTCTATGATTTTAACCTCTCCTGTGAGTCCAGTTTTAGATTCCGATGCTTCACTTCAGGTTTACTGTATCCCTTGGACTTTCTTATTGACGATGAAACACAGAAATTGCAGCCGAATTAAATACAAAAGGCACAATGCCGACTTAAGTACAAGCGGACTGACACTCTCACTTTCTACGATTGGAACCTCTCATGTGAGTCCAGTTTTAGATTCCAATGCTTCACTTCAGGTTTACTGTATTTATTGGACCTTCTTATTGACGAGGAAACACTGAGTTTGCATCCGAATTTAATACAAAAGGCAGAATGCCGACTTAAGTGCAAGTGGACTGACACTCTAACTTTCTATGATTTGAATCTCTCCTCTGAGTCCAGTTTTAGAATCCGATGCTTCACTTGAAGTTTACTGTATCCCTTGGACCTTCTTATTGACGATGAAACACAGAAATTGCATCCGAATTTAATACAAAAGGCACAATGGCGACTTAAGAACAAGAGGAATGACACTCTCACTTCTAGTATTTGAACCACTCATGTGAGTCCAGTTACAGATTCCGATGCTTCACTTCAGGTTTACTGTATCCCTTGGACCCTCTTATTGACGATGAAACATAGAAATTGCATCCGAATCTAATACAAAAGGCACAATACCGACTTAAGTACAAGAGGAGTGACACTCTAACTCTCTATGATTTGAACCTCTCTTGTTAGTCCAGTTTTAGATTCTGATGCTTCACGTCAGGTTTACTGTATCCCTTGGACTTTCTCATTGACGATGAAACACAGAAATTGCAGCCGAATTTAATACAAAAGGCACAATGCCGACTTAAGTACAAGCGGACTGACACTCTCACTTTCTATGATTGGAACCTCTCCTGTGAGTCCAGTTTTAGATTCCGATGCTTCACTTCAAGTTTACTGTATCCATTGGACCTTCTTATTGACGATGAAACACAGAAACTACATCCGAATTTAATACAGAAGGCACAATGTCGACTGAAGTAAAAAAGGACAGACACTATCACATTCTATGATTTGAACTTCACCTGTGTGTCCAGTTTTAGATTCCGATGCTTCACTTCAGGTTTACTGTATCCCTTGGACCTTCTTATTGACGATGAAACACAGAATTTGCATACGAATTTAATACAAAGGGCACAATACCGACTTAAGTACAGGAGGAGTGAAACTCTAACTTTCCATGATTTGAACCTCTCCTGTGAGTCCAGTTTTAGATTCCGATGCTTCACTTATGGTTTACTGTATCCCTTGGACCTTCTTATTGCCGATGAAACACAGAAATTGCACCCGAATTTAATACTAAGGGCACAATTCCGACTTAAGTACTGGAGGAGTGAAACTCTAACATCCTATGATTTGAACCTCTCCCGTGAGTACAGTTTTAGATTCACTTCAGATTTACTGTATACCTTGCACCTTCTTATTAACAATGAAACACAGAAATTGCATCGGAATTAAATTCAAAAGCCACAATAACGACTTAAGTACAAGAGGACTGACACTCTCACTTACTATGATTTGAACCTGTCCTGTGAGTCCAGTTTTAGATTCCGATGCGTCACTTTAGGTTTACTGTATCCCTTGGAACTTCTTATTGACGATGAAACACAGAAATTGCATCCGAATTTAATACAAATGCCACAATGCCGACTTAAGTACAAGAGGACAGACACTCTCACCTCCTGTGATTAGAACCTCTCCTGTAAGTCCAGTTTTAGATTCCGATTCTTCACTTCAGGTTTACTGTATACCTTGCACCTTCTTATGGACGATCAAACACAGAAATTGCATCCGAATTAAATTCAAAAGCCACAATGCCGTGTTAAGTACAAGAGGACTGACATTCTAACTTTCAATGATTTTAACCTCTCCTGTGAGTCCAGTTTTAGATTCCGATGCTTCACTTCAGGTCTACTGTATCCCTTGGACCTTCTAATTGACGATGAAACACAGAAATTGCACCCGAATTTAATACAAATGGCACAATGCCGACTTAAGTACAAGAGGACTGACACTCTCACTTTCTATGATTTGAACCTCTCCTGTGAGTAGTTTTAGATTCCGATGTTTCACTTCAGGTTTACTGTATCCCTTGTACCTTCTTATTGACGATGAAACACAGAAATTGCATCGGAATTAAATTCAAAAGGCACAATGCCGACTTAAGTAAAAGAGGACTGACACTCTCACTTTCTATGATTCGAACCTCTCTTGTGAGTCCAGTTTTAGATTCCGATGCTTCACTTCAGGTTTACTGTATACCCTGGACCTTCTTATTGACGATGAAACACAGAAATTATATCAGAATTTAATACAAATGGCACAATGCCGACTTAAGTAAAAGAGGACTGACACTCTAACATTCTATGATTTAAACCTCTCCTGCGAGTCCAGTTTTAGATTCTGATGCCTCACTTATGGTTTACTGTATGCCTTGGACCTTCTTATTGACAATGAAAAACAGAAATTGCATCCGAATTTAATACAAAATGCACAATACCGACTTAAGTACAAGCGGAGTGACACTCAAACTTTCTATGATTTGAATCTCTCCTGTGAGTCCAGTTTTAGATTCCGATGCTTCACTTCAGGTTTACTGTATCCCTTGGCCCTTCTTATTGACGATGAAACACAGAAATTGCATCCGAATTTAATACAAGATGCACAATACCGACTTAAGTACAAGAGGAGTGACACTCAAACTTTCTATGATTTGAATCTCTCCTGTGAGTCCAGTTTTAGATTCCGATGCTTCACTTCAGGTTTACTGTATCCATTGGACCTTCTTATTGACGATAAAACACAGAAATTGCATCCGAATTTAATACAGAAGGCAGAATGTCGACTGAAGTAAAAAGGTACTGACACTCTCACATTCTATGATTTGAAGCTCCCCTGTGTGCCCAGTTTTAGATTCCGAAGCTTCACTTCAGGTTTACTGTATCCCTTGGACCTTCTTCTTGACGATGAAACACAGAATTTGCATCCGAATTTAATACAAAGGGCACAATACCGACTTAAGTACAGGAGGAGTGAAACTCTAACTTTCTATGATTTGAACGCTCCTGTGAGTCCAGTTTTAGATTCCGATGCTTCACTTCAGGTTTACTGAATCCCTTGGTCCTTCTTATTGACGATGAAACACAGAAATTATATCAGAATTTAATACAAATGGCACAATGCCGACTTAGGTAAAAGAGGACTGACACTCTAACATTCTATGATTAAAACCTCTAATGCGAGTTCAGTTTTAGATTCCGATGCCCCACTTATGGTTTACTGTATCCCTTGGACCTTCGTATTGACGATGAAACACAGAAATTGCATCCGAATTTAATACAAAAGGCACAATACCGCCTTAAGTACAAGAGGAGTGTCACTCTAACTTTCTATGATTTGAATCTCTCCTGTGAGTCCAGTTTTAGATTCCGATGCTTCACTTCAGGTTTACTGTATCCCTTGGACCTTCTTATTGAGGATGAAACACAGAAATTGCATCCGAATTTAATATAAATGGCACACTGCCGACTTAAATACAAGAAGACTGACACCCTCACTTTCTATGATTTGTACCTCTCCTGTGAGTCCAGTTTTAGATTCCGATGCTTCACTTCAGATTTACTGTATCCCTTGGACCTTCTTATTGACGATGAAACACAGGAATAACATCCGAATTTAATACAAATAGCACAATGCCGTCTAAAGTACAAGAGGACTGACACTCTCGCTTTCTATGATTTGAACCTCTCCTGTAAGTCCAGTTTTAGATTCCGATGCTTCACTTCAGGTTTTCTGTATACCTTGCACCTTCTTATTGACAATGAAACACAAATATTGCATCGGAATTTAATACAAAAAGCACTGTGGCGACTTAAGTAAAAGGTGACTGACATTCAAATCTTCTATGATTTAAACCTCTCCTGTGAGTCCAGTTTTAGATTCCGATGCTTCACTTCAGGTTTACTGTATCCCTTGGACTTTCTTCTTGACGATGAAACACAGTATTTGCATCCGAATTTAATACAAAGGGCACAATACCGACTTAAGTACAGGAAGAGTGAAACTCTAACTTTCTATGATTTGAACCTCTCCTGTGAGTCCAGTTTTAGATTCCGATGCTTCACATCAGGTTTACTGAATCCCTTGGACCTTCTTATTGACGATGAAACACAGAAATTGCGTCGGAATTAAATTCAAAAGGCACAATCCTGACCTATGTAGAAGAGGACTGACACTCTCACTTTCTATGATTTGCGCCTCTCCTGTGAGTCCAGTTTTAGATTAACTTCAGGTTTACTGTATACCTTGCACCTTCTTATTAACGATGAAACACAGAAATTGCATCGGATTTAAATTCAAAAGCCACAATGCCGACTTAAGTACAAGAGTACTGACACTCTCACATTCTATGATTTGAACCTGTCCTGTGAGTCCAGTTTTAAATTCCAATGCTTCACTTCAGGTTTACTGTATCCCTTGGATCTTCTTATTGACGATGAAACACAGAAATTGCATCCGAATTTAATACAAATGCCACAATGCCGACCTAAGTACAAGAGGCCAGACACTCTCACTTTCTGTGATATGAACCTCTCCTGTAAGTCCAGTTTTAGATTCCGATGCTTCACTTCAGGTTTACTGTATACCTTGCACCTTCTTATGGACGATGAAACACAGAAATTGCATTCGAATTTAATACAAAAGACACAATGCCGTCTTAAGTACAAAAGTACTGACAGTCTAACATTCTATGATTTCAACCTCTCCTGTGAGTCCAGTTTTAGATTCCGATGCTTCACTTCAGGTCTACTGTATCCCTTGGACCTCCTTATTCACGATGAAACACAGAAATTGCATCCGAATGTAATACAAAAGGCACAATACCGACTTTAGTACAAGAGGAGTGACACTCTAACTCTCTATGATTTGAACTTCTCTTGTTAGTCCAGTTTTAAATTCTGATGCTTCACTTCAGGTTTAATGTATCCCTTTGCCTTCTTATTGACGATGAAACACAGAAATTGCAGCCGAATTAAATACAAAAGGCACAATGCCGACTTAAGTACAAGCGGACTGACACTCTCACTTTCTACGATTGGAACATCTCCTGTGAGTCCAGTTTTAGGTTCCGATGCTTCACTTCAGGTTTACTGTATCTATTGGACCTTCTTATTGACGATGAAACACAGATATTGCATCCGAATTTAATACAGAAGGCACAATGTCGACTGAAGTAAGAAAGGACTGACACTCTCACATTCTAGGATTTTTACCTGTCCTGTGAGTCCAGTTTTAGATTCCAATGCTTCACTTCAGGTCTACTGTATCCCTTGGACCTTCTTATTGACGATGAAATACAGAAATGGCGTCGGAATTAAATTGAAAAGGCACAATGCCGACTTAAGTAAAAGAGGACTGACACTCTCACTTTCTATGATTTGAACCTCTCCAGTGAGTCCAGTTTTAGATTCCCATGCTTCACTTCAGGTTTACTGTATCCCTTGGACCTTCTTAATGACTATGAAACACAGAAACTGCATCCGAATTTAATACAAAAGGCACAAGGCCGTCTTAAGTACAAGAGGACTGACATTTTAACTTTCTATGATTTTAACCTCTCCTGTGAGTCCAGTTTTAGATTCCGATGCTTCACTTCAGGTTTACTGTATCCCTTGGACTTTCTTATTGACGATGAAACACAGAAATTGCAGCCGAATTAAATACAAAAGGCACAATGCCGACTTAAGTACAAGCGGACTGACACTCTCACTTTCTACGATTGGAACCTCTCATGTGAGTCCAGTTTTAGATTCCGATGCTTCACTTCAGGTTTACTGTATCTATTGGACCTTCTTATTGACGAGGAAACACTGAGTTTGCATCCGAATTTAATACAAAAGGCAGAATGCCGACTTAAGTGCAAGTGGACTGACACTCTAACTTTCTATGATTTGAATCTCTCCTCTGAGTCCAGTTTTAGAATCCGATGCTTCACTTGAAGTTTACTGTATCCCTTGGACCTTCTTATTGACGATGAAACACAGAAATTGCATCCGAATTTAATACAAAAGGCACAATGGCGACTTAAGTACAAGAGGAATGACACTCTCACTTCTAGTATTTGAACCACTCATGTGAGTCCAGTTACAGATTCCGATGCTTCACTTCAGGTTTACTGTATCCCTTGGACCCTCTTATTGACGATGAAACATAGAAATTGCATCCGAATCTAATACAAAAGGCACAATACCGACTTAAGTACAAGAGGAGTGACACTCTAACTCTCTATGATTTGAACCTCTCTTGTTAGTCCAGTTTTAGATTCTGATGCTTCACGTCAGGTTTACTGTATCCCTTGGACTTTCTCATTGACGATGAAACACAGAAATTGCAGCCGAATTTAATACAAAAGGCACAATGCCGCCTTAAGTACAAGCGGACTGACACTCTCACTTTCTATGATTGGAACCTCTCCTGTGAGTCCAGTTTTAGATTCCGATGCTTCACTTCAAGTTTACTGTATCCATTGGACCTTCTTATTGACGATGAAACACAGAAACTACATCCGAATTTAATACAGAAGGCACAATGTCGACTGAAGTAAAAAAGGACAGACACTATCACATTCTATGATTTGAACTTCACCTGTGTGTCCAGTTTTAGATTCCGATGCTTCACTTCAGGTTTACTGTATCCCTTGGACCTTCTTATTGACGATGAAACACAGAATTTGCATACGAATTTAATACAAAGGGCACAATACCGACTTAAGTACAGGAGGAGTGAAACTCTAACTTTCCATGATTTGAATCTCTCCTGTGAGTCCAGTTTTAGATTCCGATGCTTCACTTATGGTTTACTGTATCCCTTGGACCTTCTTATTGACGATGAAACACAGGAATTGCATCCGAATTTAATACAAATAGCACAATGCCGACTAAAGCACAAGAGGACTGACACTCTCACTTTCTATGATTTGAACCTCTCCTTTAAGTCCAGTTTTAGATTCCGATGCTTCACTTCAGGTTTACTGTATACCTTGCACCTTCTTATTGACAATGAAACACAAAAATTGCATCGAAATTTAATACAATAGGTAAAATGCCGACTTACGTAAAAGGGGACTGACACTCTAACTTTCTATGATTTGAACCTCTCCTGTGAGTCCAGTTTTGGATTCCGATGCTTCATTTCAGGTTTACTGTATCCCTTGGACTTTCTTATTGACGATGAAACACAGAAATTTAATCCGAATTTAATACAAAAGGCACAATGCCGACTTAAGTACAAGAGGACTGACACTCTCACTTTCTATGATTTGAACCTCTCCTGTAAGTCCAGTTTTAGATTCCGATGCTTGACTTCAGATTGACTGTATACCTTGGACCTTCTTAATGACAATGAAACACAGAAATTGCACTCGAATTTAATACAAATGGCACAATGCCGACTTAAGTAAAAGAGGACTGACACTCTCTCTTTCTATGATTTGAACCTCTCCTGTGAGTCCACTTTTAGATTCCGATGCTTCACTTCAGGTTTACTGTATCCATTGGACCTTCTTATTGACGATGAAACACAGAAATTGAATCCGAATTTAATACAGAAGGCACAATGTCGACTGAAGTAAAAAAGGACTCACATTCTCACATTCAATGATTTGAACCTCCCCTGTGTGTCCAGTTTTAGATTCCGATGCTTCACTTCAGGTTTACTGTATCCCTTGGACCTTCTAATTGACGATGAAACACAGAAATTGCACCCGAATTTAATACTAAGGGCACAATTCCGACTTAAGTACTGGAGGAGTGAAACTCTAACATCCTATGATTTGAACCTCTCCCGTGAGTACAGTTTTAGATTCACTTCAGATTTACTGTATACCTTGCACCTTCTTATTAACAATGAAACACAGAAATTGCATCGGAATTAAATTCAAAAGCCACAATAACGACTTAAGTACAAGAGGACTGACACTCTCACTTACTATGATTTGAACCTGTCCTGTGAGTCCAGTTTTAGATTCCGATGCGTCACTTTAGGTTTACTGTATCCCTTGGAACTTCTTATTGACGATGAAACACAGAAATTGCATCCGAATTTAATACAAATGCCACAATGCCGACTTAAGTACAAGAGGACAGACACTCTCACCTCCTGTGATTAGAACCTCTCCTGTAAGTCCAGTTTTAGATTCCGATTCTTCACTTCAGGTTTACTGTATACCTTGCACCTTCTTATGGACGATCAAACACAGAAATTGCATCCGAATTAAATTCAAAAGCCACAATGCCGTGTTAAGTACAAGAGGACTGACATTCTAACTTTCAATGATTTTAACCTCTCCTGTGAGTCCAGTTTTAGATTCCGATGCTTCACTTCAGGTCTACTGTATCCCTTGGACCTTCTAATTGACGATGAAACACAGAAATTGCACCCGAATTTAATACAAATGGCACAATGCCGACTTAAGTACAAGAGGACTGACACTCTCACTTTCTATGATTTGAACCTCTCCTGTGAGTCTAGTTTTAGATTCCGATGTTTCACTTCAGGTTTACTGTATCCCTTGTACCTTCTTATTGACGATGAAACACAGAAATTGCATCGGATTTAAATTCAAAAGCCACAATGCCGACTTAAGTACAAGAGTACTGACACTCTCACATTCTATGATTTGAACCTGTCCTGTGAGTCCAGTTTTAGATTCCGATGCTTCACTTCAGGTTTACTGTATACCTTGCACCTTCTTATGGACGATGAAACACAGAAATTGCATTCGAATTTAATACAAAAGACACAATGCCGTCTTAAGTACAAAAGTACTGACAGTCTAACATTCTATGATTTTAACCTCTCCTGTGAGTCCAGTTTTAGATTCCGATGCTTCACTTCAGGTCTACTGTATCCCTTGGACCTCCTTATTGACGATGGAACACAGAAATTGCATCCGAATTTAATACAAAAAGCACAATGGCAACTTAAGTAAAAGAAGACTGACACTCTCACTTTCTATTATTTGAACCTCTCATGTGAGTCCAGTTACAGATTCCGATGCTTCACTTCAGGTTTACTGTGTACCTTGCACCTTCTTATTGACGATGAAACACAGATATTGCATCAGAATCAAATTCAAAAATGCACAATGCTGATTTAAGCACAAGAGGACTGACACTCTAACTTTCTATGATTTAAACCTCTCCTCTGAGTCCAGTTTTACATTCCGATGCTTCACTTCAGGTTTACTGTATCTCCTGGACCTTCTTATTCACGATGAAACACAGAAATTGCATCCGAATGTAATACAAAAGGCACAATACCGACTTTAGTACAAGAGGAGTGACACTCTAACTCTCTATGATTTGAACTTCTCTTGTTAGTCCAGTTTTAAATTCTGATGCTTCACTTCAGGTTTAATGTATCCCTTTGCCTTCTTATTGACGATGAAACACAGAAATTGCAGCCGAATTAAATACAAAAGGCACAATGCCGACTTAAGTACAAGCGGACTGACACTCTCACTTTCTACGATTGGAACATCTCCTGTGAGTCCAGTTTTAGGTTCCGATGCTTCACTTCAGGTTTACTGTATCTATTGGACCTTCTTATTGACGATGAAACACAGATATTGCATCCGAATTTAATACAGAAGGCACAATGTCGACTGAAGTAAGAAAGGACTGACACTCTCACATTCTAGGATTTTTACCTGTCCTGTGAGTCCAGTTTTAGATTCCAATGCTTCACTTCAGGTCTACTGTATCCCTTGGACCTTCTTATTGACGATGAAATACAGAAATTGCGTCGGAATTAAATTGAAAAGGCACAATGCCGACTTAAGTACAAGCGGACTGACACTCTCACTTTCTATGATTGGAACCTCTCCTGTGAGTCCAGTTTTAGATTCCGATGCTTCACTTCAAGTTTACTGTATCCATTGGACCTTCTTATTGACGATGAAACACTGAAACTACATCCGAATTTAATACAGAAGGCACAATGTCGACTGAAGTAAAAAAGGACAGACACTATCACATTCTATGATTTGAACTTCACCTGTGTGTCCAGTTTTAGATTCCGATGCTTCACTTCAGGTTTACTGTATCCCTTGGACCTTCTTATTGACGATGAAACACAGAATTTGCATACGAATTTAATACAAAGGGCACAATACCGACTTAAGTACAGGAGGAGTGAAACTCTAACTTTCCATGATTTGAACCTCTCCTGTGAGTCCAGTTTTAGATTCCGATGCTTCACTTATGGTTTACTGTATCCCTTGGACCTTCTTATTGACGATGAAACACAGGAATTGCATCCGAATTTAATACAAATAGCACAATGCCGACTAAAGCACAAGAGGACTGACACTCTCACTTTCTATGATTTGAACCTCTCCTTTAAGTCCAGTTTTAGATTCCGATGCTTCACTTCAGGTTTACTGTATACCTTGCACCTTCTTATTGACAATGAAACACAAAAATTGCATCGAAATTTAATACAAAAGGTAAAATGCCGACTTACGTAAAAGGGGACTGACACTCTAACTTTCTATGATTTGAACCTCTCCAGTGAGTCCAGTGTTAGATTCCGATGCTTCACTTTAGGTTTACTGCATCCCTTGGACCTTGTTATTGACGGTGAAACACAGAAATTGCATCGGAATTAAATTCAAAAGGCACAATGCCGACTTAAGTAAAAGAGGACTGACACTCTCACTTTCTATGATTTGAACCTCTCCAGTGAGTCCAGTGTTAGATTCCGATGCCTCACTTCAGGTTTACTGTATCCCTTGGACATTCTTATTGACGATGAAACACAGAAATTGCATCGGAATTTAATACAAAAGGCACAATGCCGACTTAAGTACAAGAGGACTGACACTCTAACTTTCTATGATTTGAAACTCTCCTGTGAGTCCAGTTACAGATTCCGATGCTTCACTTCAGGTTTACTGTATACCTTGCACCTTCTTATTGACGATGAAACACAGATATTGCATCGGAATTAAATTCAAAAGGCACAATGCCGATTTAAGTACAAGAGGACTCACACTCTAACTTGCTATGATTTAAACCTCTCCTCGGGGTCCAGTTTTAGATTCCGATGCTTCACTTCAGGTTTACTGTATCCCTTGGACCTTCTTATTGACGTTGAAACACAGAAATTGCATCCGAATTTAATACAAAAGGCACAATACCGACTTAAGTACAAGAGGAGTGACACTCAAACTCTCTATGATTTGAACCTCTCTTGTTAGTCCAGTTTTAGATTCTGATGCTTCACTTCAGGTTTACTGTATCCCTTGGACCTTCTTATTGACGATGAAACACAGAAATTGCATCCGAATTTAATACAAAAGGCACAATGCCAACTTAAGTACAAGAGGACTAACAATCTAACTTTCTATGATTTGAACCTCTCCTGTGAGTCCAGTTTTAGATTCCGATGCTTCACTTCAGGTTTACTGTTTCCCTTGGACCTTCTTACTGACGATGAAACACAGAAATTGCATCCTTATTTAACACAAATCGCACAATGCCGACTTAAGTACAAGAGTACTGACACTCTCACTTTCTATGATTCGAACCTCTCCTGTGAGGTCAGTTTTAGATTCCGATGCTTCTTTTCAGATTTACTATATCCCTTGGACCTTCTTATTGACGATAAAAAACAGAAATTGCATCCGAATTTAATACAAAAAGCACAATACCGACATAAGTACAAGAGTAGTGACACTCTAACTATCTATATTTTGAACCTCTCCTGTGAGTCCAGTTTTAGATTCCGATGCTTCACTTCAGGTTTACTGTATCCGTTGGATCTTCTTATTGACGATGAAACACAGAAATTGCATCGGAATTAAATTCAAAAGGCACAATGCCGACTTAAGTAAAAGAGGACTGACACTCTCACTTTCCATGATTCGAACCTCTCTTGTGAGTCCAGTTTTAGATTCTGATGCTTCACTTCAGGTTTACTGTATACCCTGGACCTTCTTATTGACGATGAAACACAGAAATTATATCAGAATTTAATACAAATGGCACAATGCCGACTTAAATAAAAGAGGACTGACACTCTAACATCCTATGATTTGAACCTCTCCCGTGAGTACAGTTTTAGATTCACTTCAGATTTACTGTATACCTTGCACCTTCTTATTAACAATGAAACACAGAAATTGCATCGGAATTAAATTCAAAAGCCACAATAACGACTTAAGTACAAGAGGACTGACACTCTCACTTACTATGATTTGAACCTGTCCTGTGAGTCCAGTTTTAGATTCCGATGCGTCACTTTAGGTTTACTGTATCCCTTGGAACTTCTTATTGACGATGAAACACAGAAATTGCATCCGAATTTAATAAAAATGCCACAATGCTGACTTAAGTACAAGAGGACAGACACTCTCACCTCCTGTGATTAGAACCTCTCCTGTAAGTCCAGTTTTAGATTCCGATTCTTCACTTCAGGTTTACTGTATACCTTGCACCTTCTTATGGACGATCAAACACAGAAATTGCATCCGAATTAAATTCAAAAGCCACAATGCCGTGTTAAGTACAAGAGGACTGACATTCTAACTTTCAATGATTTTAACCTCTCCTGTGAGTCCAGTTTTAGATTCCGATGCTTCACTTCAGGTCTACTGTATCCCTTGGACCTTCTAATTGACGATGAAACACAGAAATTGCACCCGAATTTAATACAAATGGCACAATGCCGACTTAAGTACAAGAGGACTGACACTCTCACTTTCTATGATTTGAACCTCTCCTGTGAGTCTAGTTTTAGATTCCGATGTTTCACTTCAGGTTTACTGTATCCCTTGTACCTTCTTATTGACGATGAAACACAGAAATTGCATCGGAATTAAATTCAAAAGGCACAATGCCGACTTAAGTACAAGAGGACTGACACTCTCACTTTCTATGATTTGAACCTCTCCTGTGAGTCCAGTTTTAGATTCCGATGCATCAATTCAGGTTTACTGTACAACTTGGACCTTCTTATTGACGATGAAACACAGAAATTGCATCCGAATGTAATACAAAATGCACAATACCGACTTAAGTACAAGAGGAGTGACACTCAAGCTTTCTATGACATGAATCTCTCCAGTGAGTCCAGTTTTAGAATCCGATGCTTCACTTGAAGTTTACTGTATCCCTTGGACCTTCTTATTGACGATGAAACACAGAAATTGCATCCGAATTTAATACAAAAGGCACAATGGCGACTTAAGTACAAGAGGAATGACACTCTCACTTCTAGTATTTGAACCACTCATGTGAGTCCAGTTACAGATTCCGATGCTTCACTTCAGGTTTACTGTATCCCTTGGACCCTCTTATTGACGATGAAACATAGAAATTGCATCCGAATCTAATACAAAAGGCACAATACCGACTTAAGTACAAGAGGAGTGACACTCTAACTCTCTATGATTTGAACCTCTCTTGTTAGTCCAGTTTTAGATTCTGATGCTTCACGTCAGGTTTACTGTATCCCTTGGACTTTCTCATTGACGATGAAACACAGAAATTGCAGCCGAATTTAATACAAAAGGCACAATGCCGACTTAAGTACAAGCGGACTGACACTCTCACTTTCTATGATTGGAACCTCTCCTGTGAGTCCAGTTTTAGATTCCGATGCTTCACTTCAAGTTTACTGTATCCATTGGACCTTCTTATTGACGATGAAACACAGAAACTACATCCGAATTTAATACAGAAGGCACAATGTCGACTGAAGTAAAAAAGGACAGACACTATCACATTCTATGATTTGAACTTCACCTGTGTGTCCAGTTTTAGATTCCGATGCTTCACTTCAGGTTTACTGTATCCCTTGGACCTTCTTATTGACGATGAAACACAGAATTTGCATACGAATTTAATACAAAGGGCACAATACCGACTTAAGTACAGGAGGAGTGAAACTCTAACTTTCCATGAATTGAATCTCTCCTGTGAGTCCAGTTTTAGATTCCGATGCTTCACTTATGGTTTACTGTATCCCTTGGACCTTCTTATTGACGATGAAACACAGGAATTGCATCCGAATTTAATACAAATAGCACAATGCCGACTAAAGCACAAGAGGACTGACACTCTCACTTTCTATGATTTGAACCTCTCCTTTAAGTCCAGTTTTAGATTCCGATGCTTCACTTCAGGTTTACTGTATACCTTGCACCTTCTTATTGACAATGAAACACAAAAATTGCATCGAAATTTAATACAATAGGTAAAATGCCGACTACGTAAAAGGGGACTGACACTCTAACTTTCTATGATTTGAACCTCTCCTGTGAGTCCAGTTTTGGATTCCGATGCTTCATTTCAGGTTTACTGTATCCCTTGGACTTTCTTATTGACGATGAAACACAGAAATTTAATCCGAATTTAATACAAAAGGCACAATGCCGACTTAAGTACAAGAGGACTGACACTCTCACTTTCTATGATTTGAACCTCTCCTGTAAGTCCAGTTTTAGATTCCGATGCTTGACTTCAGATTGACTGTATACCTTGGACCTTCTTAATGACAATGAAACACAGAAATTGCACTCGAATTTAATACAAATGGCACAATGCCGACTTAAGTACAAGAGGACTGACACTCTCTCTTTCTATGATTTGAACCTCTCCTGTGAGTCCACTTTTAGATTCCGATGCTTCACTTCAGGTTTACTGTATCCATTGGACCTTCTTATTGACGATGAAACACAGAAATTGAATCCGAATTTAATACAGAAGGCACAATGTCGACTGAAGTAAAAAAGGACTCACATTCTCACATTCTATGATTTGAACCTCCCCTGTGTGTCCAGTTTTAGATTCCGATGCTTCACTTCAGGTTTACTGTATCTATTGGACCTTCTTATTGACGAGGAAACACTGAGTTTGCATCCGAATTTAATACAAAAGGCAGAATGCCGACTTAAGTGCAAGTGGACTGACACTCTAACTTTCTATGATTTGAATCTCTCCTCTGAGTCCAGTTTTAGAATCCGATGCTTCACTTGAAGTTTACTGTATCCCTTGGACCTTCTTATTGACGATGAAACACAGAAATTGCATCCGAATTTAATACAAAAGGCACAATGGCGACTTAAGTACAAGAGGAATGACACTCTCACTTCTAGTATTTGAACCACTCATGTGAGTCCAGTTGCAGATTCCGATGCTTCACTTCAGGTTTACTGTATCCCTTGGACCCTCTTATTGACGATGAAACATAGAAATTGCATCCGAATCTAATACAAAAGGCACAATACCGACTTAAGTACAAGAGGAGTGACACTCTAACTCTCTATGATTTGAACTTCTCTTGTTAGTCCAGTTTTAGATTCTGATGTTTCACGTCAGGTTTACTGTATCCCTTGGACTTTCTCATTGACGATGAAACACAGAAATTGCAGCCGAATTTAATACAAAAGGCACAATGCCGACTTAAGTACAAGCGGACTGACACTCTCACTTTCTATGATTGGAACCTCTCCTGTGAGTCCAGTTTTAGATTCCGATGCTTCACTTCAAGTTTACTGTATCCATTGGACCTTCTTATTGACGATGAAACACTGAAACTACATCCGAATTTAATACAGAAGGCACAATGTCGACTGAAGTAAAAAAGGACAGACACTATCACATT
Source organism: Schistocerca serialis cubense (assembly GCF_023864345.2). Lineage (NCBI taxonomy): Eukaryota > Metazoa > Arthropoda > Insecta > Orthoptera > Acrididae > Schistocerca > Schistocerca serialis. The sequence goes on from NC_064642.1 coordinate 803,024,448, forward strand.
CTATGATTTGAACTTCACCTGTGTGTCCAGTTTTAGATTCCGATGCTTCACTTCAGGTTTACTGTATCCCTTGGACCTTCTTATTGACGATGAAACACAGAATTTGCATACGAATTTAATACAAAGGGCACAATACCGACTTAAGTACAGGAGGAGTGAAACTCTAACTTTCCATGATTTGAACCTCTCCTGTGAGTCCAGTTTTAGATTCCGATGCTTCACTTATGGTTTACTGTATCCCTTGGACCTTCTTATTGACGATGAAACACAGGAATTGCATCCGAATTTAATACAAATAGCACAATGCCGACTAAAGCACAAGAGGACTGACACTCTCACTTTCTATGATTTGAACCTCTCCTTTAAGTCCAGTTTTAGATTCCGATGCTTCACTTCAGGTTTACTGTATACCTTGCACCTTCTTATTGACAATGAAACACAAAAATTGCATCGAAATTTAATACAAAAGGTAAAATGCCGACTTACGTAAAAGGGGACTGACACTCTAACTTTCTATGATTTGAACCTCTCCAGTGAGTCCAGTGTTAGATTCCGATGCTTCACTTTAGGTTTACTGCATCCCTTGGACCTTGTTATTGACGGTGAAACACAGAAATTGCATCGGAATTAAATTCAAAAGGCACAATGCCGACTTAAGTAAAAGAGGACTGACACTCTCACTTTCTATGATTTGAACCTCTCCAGTGAGTCCAGTGTTAGATTCCGATGCCTCACTTCAGGTTTACTGTATCCCTTGGACATTCTTATTGACGATGAAACACAGAAATTGCATCGGAATTTAATACAAAAGGCACAATGCCGACTTAAGTACAAGAGGACTGACACTCTAACTTTCTATGATTTGAAACTCTCCTGTGAGTCCAGTTACAGATTCCGATGCTTCACTTCAGGTTTACTGTATACCTTGCACCTTCTTATTGACGATGAAACACAGATATTGCATCGGAATTAAATTCAAAAGGCACAATGCCGATTTAAGTACAAGAGGACTCACACTCTAACTTGCTATGATTTAAACCTCTCCTCGGGGTCCAGTTTTAGATTCCGATGCTTCACTTCAGGTTTACTGTATCCCTTGGACCTTCTTATTGACGTTGAAACACAGAAATTGCATCCGAATTTAATACAAAAGGCACAATACCGACTTAAGTACAAGAGGAGTGACACTCAAACTCTCTATGATTTGAACCTCTCTTGTTAGTCCAGTTTTAGATTCTGATGCTTCACTTCAGGTTTACTGTATCCCTTGGACCTTCTTATTGACGATGAAACACAGAAATTGCATCCGAATTTAATACAAAAGGCACAATGCCAACTTAAGTACAAGAGGACTAACAATCTAACTTTCTATGATTTGAACCTCTCCTGTGAGTCCAGTTTTAGATTCCGATGCTTCACTTCAGGTTTACTGTTTCCCTTGGACCTTCTTACTGACGATGAAACACAGAAATTGCATCCTTATTTAACACAAATCGCACAATGCCGACTTAAGTACAAGAGTACTGACACTCTCACTTTCTATGATTCGAACCTCTCCTGTGAGGTCAGTTTTAGATTCCGATGCTTCTTTTCAGATTTACTATATCCCTTGGACCTTCTTATTGACGATAAAAAACAGAAATTGCATCCGAATTTAATACAAAAAGCACAATACCGACATAAGTACAAGAGTAGTGACACTCTAACTATCTATATTTTGAACCTCTCCTGTGAGTCCAGTTTTAGATTCCGATGCTTCACTTCAGGTTTACTGTATCCGTTGGATCTTCTTATTGACGATGAAACACAGAAATTGCATCGGAATTAAATTCAAAAGGCACAATGCCGACTTAAGTAAAAGAGGACTGACACTCTCACTTTCCATGATTCGAACCTCTCTTGTGAGTCCAGTTTTAGATTCTGATGCTTCACTTCAGGTTTACTGTATACCCTGGACCTTCTTATTGACGATGAAACACAGAAATTATATCAGAATTTAATACAAATGGCACAATGCCGACTTAAATAAAAGAGGACTGACACTCTAACATTCTATGATTTAAACCTCTCCTGCGAGTCCAGTTTTAGATTCTGATGCCTCACTTATGGTTTACTGTATGCCTTGGACCTTCTTATTGACAATGAAACACAGAAATAGCATCCGAATTTAATACAAAATGCACAATACCGACTTAAGTACAAGCGGAGTGACACTCAAACTTTCTATGATTTGAATATCTCCTATGAGTCCAGTTTTAGATTCCGATGCTTCACTTCAGGTTTACTGTATCCCTTGGCCCTTCCTCTTGACGATGAAACACAGAAATTGCATCCGAATTTAATACAAGATGCACAATACCGACTTAAGTACAAGAGGAGTGACACTCAAACTTTCTATGATTTGAATCTCTCCTGTGAGTCCAGTTTTAGATTCCGATGCTTCACTTCAGGTTTACTGTATCCATTGGACCTTCTTATTGACGATGAAACACAGAAATTGAATCCGAATTTAATACAGAAGGCACAATGTCGACTGAAGTAAAAAAGGACTCACATTCTCACATTCTATGATTTGAACCTCCCCTGTGTGTCCAGTTTTAGATTCCGATGCTTCACTTCAGGTTTACTGTATCCCTTGGACCTTCTAATTGACGATGAAACACAGAAATTGCACCCGAATTTAATACTAAGGGCACAATTCCGACTTAAGTACTGGAGGAGTGAAACTCTAACATCCTATGATTTGAACCTCTCCCGTGAGTACAGTTTTAGATTCACTTCAGATTTACTGTATACCTTGCACCTTCTTATTAACAATGAAACACAGAAATTGCATCGGAATTAAATTCAAAAGCCACAATAACGACTTAAGTACAAGAGGACTGACACTCTCACTTACTATGATTTGAACCTGTCCTGTGAGTCCAGTTTTAGATTCCGATGCGTCACTTTAGGTTTACTGTATCCCTTGGAACTTCTTATTGACGATGAAACACAGAAATTGCATCCGAATTTAATAAAAATGCCACAATGCTGACTTAAGTACAAGAGGACAGACACTCTCACCTCCTGTGATTAGAACCTCTCCTGTAAGTCCAGTTTTAGATTCCGATTCTTCACTTCAGGTTTACTGTATACCTTGCACCTTCTTATGGACGATCAAACACAGAAATTGCATCCGAATTAAATTCAAAAGCCACAATGCCGTGTTAAGTACAAGAGGACTGACATTCTAACTTTCAATGATTTTAACCTCTCCTGTGAGTCCAGTTTTAGATTCCGATGCTTCACTTCAGGTCTACTGTATCCCTTGGACCTTCTAATTGACGATGAAACACAGAAATTGCACCCGAATTTAATACAAATGGCACAATGCCGACTTAAGTACAAGAGGACTGACACTCTCACTTTCTATGATTTGAACCTCTCCTGTGAGTCTAGTTTTAGATTCCGATGTTTCACTTCAGGTTTACTGTATCCCTTGTACCTTCTTATTGACGATGAAACACAGAAATTGCATCGGAATTAAATTCAAAAGGCACAATGCCGACTTAAGTACAAGAGGACTGACACTCTCACTTTCTATGATTTGAACCTCTCCTGTGAGTCCAGTTTTAGATTCCGATGCATCAATTCAGGTTTACTGTACAACTTGGACCTTCTTATTGACGATGAAACACAGAAATTGCATCCGAATGTAATACAAAATGCACAATACCGACTTAAGTACAAGAGGAGTGACACTCAAGCTTTCTATGACTTGAATCTCTCCAGTGAGTCCAGCTTTAGATTCCGATGCTTCACTTCAGGTTTACTGTATCCATTGGACCTTCTTATTGACGATGAAACACAGAAATTGAATCCGAATTTAATACAGAAGGCACAATGTCGACTGAAGTAAAAAAGGACTCACATTCTCACATTCTATGATTTGAACCTCCCCTGTGTGTCCAGTTTTAGATTCCGATGCTTCACTTCAGGTTTACTGTATCCCTTGGACCTTCTAATTGACGATGAAACACAGAAATTGCACCCGAATTTAATACTAAGGGCACAATTCCGACTTAAGTACTGGAGGAGTGAAACTCTAACATCCTATGATTTGAACCTCTCCCGTGAGTACAGTTTTAGATTCACTTCAGATTTACTGTATACCTTGCACCTTCTTATTAACAATGAAACACAGAAATTGCATCGGAATTAAATTCAAAAGCCACAATAACGACTTAAGTACAAGAGGACTGACACTCTCACTTACTATGATTTGAACCTGTCCTGTGAGTCCAGTTTTAGATTCCGATGCGTCACTTTAGGTTTACTGTATCCCTTGGAACTTCTTATTGACGATGAAACACAGAAATTGCATCCGAATTTAATACAAATGCCACAATGCCGACTTAAGTACAAGAGGACAGACACTCTCACCTCCTGTGATTAGAACCTCTCCTGTAAGTCCAGTTTTAGATTCCGATTCTTCACTTCAGGTTTACTGTATACCTTGCACCTTCTTATGGACGATCAAACACAGAAATTGCATCCGAATTAAATTCAAAAGCCACAATGCCGTGTTAAGTACAAGAGGACTGACATTCTAACTTTCAATGATTTTAACCTCTCCTGTGAGTCCAGTTTTAGATTCCGATGCTTCACTTCAGGTTTACTGTATCCCTTGGACCTTCTTCTTGACGATGCAACACAGAATTTGCATCCGAATTTAATACAAAGGGCACAATACCGACTTAAGTACTGGAGGAGTGAAACTCTAACTTTCTCTGATTTGAACGCTCCTGTGAGTCCAGTTTTAGATTCCGATGCTTCACTTCAGGTTTACTGAATCCCTTGGTCCTTCTTATTGACGATGAAACACAGAAATTATATCAGAATTTAATACAAATGGCACAATGCCGACTTAGGTAAAAGAGGACTGACACTCTAACATTCTATGATTTAAACCTCTTATGCGAGTTCAGTTTTAGATTCCGATGCCCCACTTATGGTTTACTGTATCCCTTGGACCTTCGTATTGACGATGAAACACAGAAATTGCATCCGAATTTAATACAAAAGGCACAATACCGCCTTAAGTACAAGAGGAGTGTCACTCTAACTTTCTATGATTTGAATCTCTCCTGTGAGTCCAGTTTTAGATTCCGATGCTTCACTTTAGGTTTACTGTATCCCTTGGACCTTCTTATTGAGGATGAAACACAGAAATTGCATCCGAATTTAATATAAATGGCACACTGCCGACTTAAATACAAGAAGACTGACACCCTCACTTTCTATGATTTGAACCTCTCCTGTGAGTCCAGTTTTAGATTCCGATGCTTCACTTCAGATTTACTGTATCCCTTGGACCTTCTTATTGACGATGAAACACAGGAATAACATCCGAATTTAATACAAATAGCACAATGCCGTCTAAAGTACAAGAGGACTGACACTCTCGCTTTCTATGATTTGAACCTCTCCTGTAAGTCCAGTTTTAGATTCCGATGCTTCACTTCAGGTTTTCTGTATACCTTGCACCTTCTTATTGACAATGAAACACAAATATTGCATCGGAATTTAATACAAAAAGCACTGTGGCGACTTAAGTAAAAGGGGACTGACATTCAAATCTTCTATGATTTAAACCTCTCCTGTGAGTCCAGTTTTAGATTCCGATGCTTCACTTCAGGTTTACTGTATCCCTTGGACTTTCTTCTTGACGATGAAACACAGTATTTGCATCCGAATTTAATACAAAGGGCACAATACCGACTTAAGTACAGGAAGAGTGAAACTCTAACTTTCTATGATTTGAACCTCTCCTGTGAGTCCAGTTTTAGATTCCGATGCTTCACATCAGGTTTACTGAATCCCTTGGACCTTCTTATTGACGATGAAACACAGAAATTGCATCCGAATTTAATAAAAATGCCACAATGCCCACTTAAGCACAAGAGGACTGACACTCTCACTTTCTATTATTTGAACCTCTACTGTGAGTCCAGTTTTAGATTTCGATGCTTCACTTCAGGTTTACTGTATCCCTTGGATCTTCTTATTGACGATGAAACACAGAAATTGCATCCGAATTTAATACAAATGCCACAATGCCGACCTAAGTACAAGAGGCCAGACACTCTCACTTTCTGTGATATGAACCTCTCCTGTAAGTCCAGTTTTAGATTCCGATGCTTCACTTCAGGTCTACTGTATCCCTTGGATCTCCTTATTGACGATGGAACACAGAAATTGCATCCGAATTTAATACAAAAAGCACAATGGCAACTTAAGTAAAAGAAGACTGACACTCTCACTTTCTATTATTTGAACCTCTCATGTGAGTCCAGTTACAGATTCCGATGCTTCACTTCAGGTTTACTGTGTACCTTGCACCTTCTTATTGACGATGAAACACAGATATTGCATCAGAATCAAATTCAAAAATGCACAATGCTGATTTGAGCACAAGAGGACTGACACTCTAACTTTCTATGATTTAAACCTCTCCTCTGAGTCCAGTTTTAAATTCCGATGCTTCACTTCAGGTTTACTGTATCTCCTGGACCTTCTTATTCACGATGAAACACAGAAATTGCATCCGAATGTAATACAAAAGGCACAATACCGACTTTAGTACAAGAGGAGTGACACTCTAACTCTCTATGATTTGAACTTCTCTTGTTAGTCCAGTTTTAAATTCTGATGCTTCACTTCAGGTTCAATGTATCCCTTTGACCTTCTTATTGACGATGAAACACAGAAATTGCAGCCGAATTAAATACAAAAGGCACAATGCCGACTTAAGTACAAGCGGACTGACACTCTCACTTTCTACGATTGGAACATCTCCTGTGAGTCCAGTTTTAGGTTCCGATGCTTCACTTCAGGTTTACTGTATCTATTGGACCTTCTTATTGACGATGAAACACAGATATTGCATCCGAATTTAATACAGAAGGCACAATGTCGACTGAAGTAAGAAAGGACTGACACTCTCACATTCTAGGATTTTTACCTGTCCTGTGAGTCCAGTTTTAGATTCCGATGCTTCACTTCAGGTCTACTGTATCCCTTGGACCTTCTTATTGACGATGAAATACAGAAATTGCGTCGGAATTAAATTGAAAAGGCACAATGCCGACTTAAGTAAAAGAGGACTGAAACTCTCACTTTCTATGATTTGAACCTCTCCAGTGAGTCCAGTTTTAGATTCCCATGCTTCACTTCAGGTTTACTGTATCCCTTGGACTTTCTTATTGACGATGAAACACAGAAATTGCAGCCGAATTAAATACAAAAGGCACAATGCCGACTTAAGTACAAGCGGACTGACACTCTCACTTTCTACGATTGGAACCTCTCATGTGAGTCCAGTTTTAGATTCCGATGCTTCACTTCAGGTTTACTGTATCTATTGGACCTTCTTATTGACGAGGAAACACTGAGTTTGCATCCGAATTTAATACAAAAGGCAGAATGCCGACTTAAGTGCAAGTGGACTGACACTCCAACTTTCTATGATTTGAATCTCTCCTCTGAGTCCAGTTTTAGAATCCGATGCTTCGCTTGAAGTTTACTGTATCCCTTGGACCTTCTTATTGACGATGAAACACAGAAATTGCATCCGAATTTAATACAAAAGGCACAATGGCGACTTAAGTACAAGAGGAATGACACTCTCACTTCTAGTATTTGAACCACTCATGTGAGTCCAGTTACAGATTCCGATGCTTCACTTCAGGTTTACTGTATCCCTTGGACCCTCTTATTGACGATGAAACATAGAAATTGCATCCGAATCTAATACAAAAGGCACAATACCGACTTAAGTACAAGAGGAGTGACACTCTAACTCTCTATGATTTGAACCTCTCTTGTTAGTCCAGTTTTAGATTCTGATGCTTCACGTCAGGTTTACTGTATCCCTTGGACTTTCTCATTGACGATGAAACACAGAAATTGCAGCCGAATTTAATACAAAAGGCACAATGCCGACTTAAGTACAAGCGGACTGACACTCTCACTTTCTATGATTGGAACCTCTCCTGTGAGTCCAGTTTTAGATTCCGATGCTTCACTTCAAGTTTACTGTATCCATTGGACCTTCTTATTGACGATGAAACACAGAAACTACATCCGAATTTAATACAGAAGGCACAATGTCAACTGAAGTAAAAAAGGACAGACACTATCACATTCTATGTTTGAACTTCACCTGTGTGTCCAGTTTTAGATTCCGATGCTTCACTTCAGGTTTACTGTATCCCTTGGACCTTCTTATTGACGATGAAACACAGAATTTGCATACGAATTTAATACAAAGGGCACAATACCGACTTAAGTACAGGAGGAGTGAAACTCTAACTTTCCATGATTTGAACCTCTCCTGTGAGTCCAGTTTTAGATTCCGATGATTCACTTATGGTTTACTGTATCCCTTGGACCTTCTTATTGACGATGAAACACAGGAATTGCATCCGAATTTAATACAAATAGCACAATGCCGACTAAAGCACAAGAGGACTGACACTCTCACTTTCTATGATTTGAACCTCTCCTTTAAGTCCAGTTTTAGATTCCGATGCTTCACTTCAGGTTTACTGTATACCTTGCACCTTCTTATTGACAATGAAACACAAAAATTGCATCGAAATTTAATACAAAAGGTAAAATGCCGACTTACGTAAAGGGGGACTGACACTCTAACTTTCTATGATTTGAACCTCTCCTGTGAGTCCAGTTTTGGATTCCGATGCTTCATTTCAGGTTTACTGTATCCCTTGGACTTTCTTATTGACGATGAAACACAGAAATTTAATCCGAATTTAATACAAAAGGCACAATGCCGACTTAAGTACAAGAGGACTGACACTCTCACTTTCTATGATTTGAACCTCTCCTGTAAGTCCAGTTTTAGATTCCGATGCTTGACTTCAGATTGACTGTATACCTTGGACCTTCTTAATGACAATGAAACACAGAAATTGCACTCGAATTTAATACAAATGGCACAATGCCGACTTAAGCACAAGAGGACTGACACTCTCTCTTTCTATGATTTGAACCTCTCCTGTGAGTCCACTTTTAGATTCCGATGCTTCACTTCAGGTTTACTGTATCCATTGGACCTTCTTATTGACGATGAAACACAGAAATTGAATCCGAATTTAATACAGAAGGCACAATGTCGACTGAAGTAAAAAAGGACTCACATTCTCACATTCTATGATTTGAACCTCCCCTGTGTGTCCAGTTTTAGATTCCGATGCTTCACTTCAGGTTTACTGTATCCCTTGGACCTTCTAATTGACGATGAAACACAGAAATTGCACCCGAATTTAATACTAAGGGCACAATTCCGACTTAAGTACTGGAGGAGTGAAACTCTAACATCCTATGATTTGAACCTCTCCCGTGAGTACAGTTTTAGATTCACTTCAGATTTACTGTATACCTTGCACCTTCTTATTAACAATGAAACACAGAAATTGCATCGGAATTAAATTCAAAAGCCACAATAACGACTTAAGTACAAGAGGACTGACACTCTCACTTACTATGATTTGAACCTGTCCTGTGAGTCCAGTTTTAGATTCCGATGCGTCACTTTAGGTTTACTGTATCCCTTGGAACTTCTTATTGACGATGAAACACAGAAATTGCATCCGAATTTAATACAAATGCCACAATGCCGACTTAAGTACAAGAGGACAGACACTCTCACCTCCTGTGATTAGAACCTCTCCTGTAAGTCCAGTTTTAGATTCCGATTCTTCACTTCAGGTTTAATGTATACCTTGCACCTTCTTATGGACGATCAAACACAGAAATTGCATCCGAATTAAATTCAAAAGCCACAATGCCGTGTTAAGTACAAGAGGACTGACATTCTAACTTTCAATGATTTTAACCTCTCCTGTGAGTCCAGTTTTAGATTCCGATGCTTCACTTCAGGTCTACTGTATCCCTTGGACCTTCTAATTGACGATGAAACACAGAAATTGCACCCGAATTTAATACAAATGGCACAATGCCGACTTAAGTACAAGTGGACTGACACTCTCACTTTCTATGATTTGAACCTCTCCTGTGAGTCTAGTTTTAGATTCCGATGTTTCACTTCAGGTTTACTGTATCCCTTGTACCTTCTTATTGACGATGAAACACAGAAATTGCATCGGAATTAAATTCAAAAGGCACAATGCCGACTTAAGTAAAAGAGGACTGACACTCTCACTTTCTATGATTCGAACCTCTCTTGTGAGTCCAGTTTTAGATTCCGATGCTTCACTTCAGGTTTACTGTATACCCTGGACCTTCTTATTGACGATGAAACACAGAAATTATATCAGAATTTTATACAAATGGCACAATGCCGACTTAAGTAAAAGACGACTGACACTCTAACATTCTATGATTTAAACCTCTCCTGCGAGTCCAGTTTTAGATTCTGATGCCTCACTTATGGTTTACTGTATGCCTTGGACCTTCTTATTGACAATGAAACACAGAAATTGCATCCGAATTTAATACAAAATGCACAATACCGACTTAAGTACAAGCGGAGTGACACTCAAACTTTCTATGATTTGAATCTCTCCTGTGAGTCCAGTTTTAGATTCCGATGCTTCACTTCAGGTTTACTGTATCCCTTGGCCCTTCTTATTGACGATGAAACACAGAAATTGCGTCCGAATTTAATACAAGATGCACAATACCGACTTAAGTACAAGAGGAGTGACACTCAAACTTTCTATGATTTGAATCTCTCCTGTGAGTCCAGTTTTAGATTCCGATGCTTCACTTCAGGTTTACTGTATCCATTGGACCTTCTTATTGACGATAAAACACAGAAATTGCATCCGAATTTAATACAGAAGGCACAATGTCGACTGAAGTAAAAAGGTACTGACACTCTCACATTCTATGATTTGAAGCTCCCCTGTGTGCCCAGTTTTAGATTCCGAAGCTTCACTTCAGGTTTACTGTATCCCTTGGACCTTCTTCTTGACGATGAAACACAGAATTTGCATCCGAATTTAACACAAAGGGCACAATACCGACTTAAGTACAGGAGGAGTGAAACTCTAACTTTCTATGATTTGAACGCTCCTGTGAGTCCAGTTTTAGATTCCGATGCTTCACTTCAGGTTTACTGAATCCCTTGGTCCTTGTTATTGACGATGAAACACAGAAATTATATCAGAATGTAATACAAATGGCACAATGCCGACTTAGGTAAAAGAGGACTGACACTCTAACATTCTATGATTTAAACCTCTAATGCGAGTTCAGTTTTAGATTCCGATGCCCCACTTATGGTTTACTGTATCCCTTGGACCTTCGTATTGACGATGAAACACAGAAATTGCATCCGAATTTAATACAAAAGGCGCAATACCGCCTTAAGTACAAGAGGAGTGTCACTCTAACTTTCTATGATTTGAATCTCTCCTGTGAGTCCAGTTTTAGATTCCGATGCTTTACTTCAGGTTTACTGTATCCCTTGGACCTTCTTATTGAGGATGAAACACAGAAATTGCATCCGAATTTAATATAAATGGCACACTGCCGACTTAAATACAAGAAGACTGACACCCTCACTTTCTATGATTTGAACCTCTCCTGTGAGTCCAGTTTTAGATTCCGATGCTTCACTTCAGATTTACTGTATCCCTTGGACCTTCTTATTGACGATGAAACACAGGAATAACTTCCGAATTTAATACAAATAGCACAATGCCGTCTAAAGTACAATAGGACTGACACTCTCGCTTTCTATGATTTGAACCTCTCCTGTATGTCCAGTTTTAGATTCCGATGCTTCACTTCAGGTTTTCTGTATACCTTGCACCTTCTTATTGACAATGAAACACAAATATTGCATCGGAATTTAATACAAAAAGCACTGTGGCGACTTAAGTAAAAGGGGACTGACATTCAAACCTTCTATGATTTAAACCTCTCCTGTGAGTCCAGTTTTAGATTCCGATGCTTCACTTCAGGTTTACTGTATCCCTTGGACTTTCTTCTTGACGATGAAACACAGTATTTGCATCCGAATTTAATACAAAGGGCACAATACCGACTTAAGTACAGGAAGAGTGAAACTCTAACTTTCTATGATTTGAACCTCTCCTGTGAGTCCAGTTTTAGATTCCGATGCTTCACATCAGGTTTACTGAATCCCTTGGACCTTCTTATTGACGATGAAACACAGAAATTGCGTCGGAATTAAATTCAAAAGGCACAATCCTGACCTATGTAGAAGAGGACTGACACTCTCACTTTCTATGATTTGAGCCTCTCCTGTGAGTCCAGTTTTAGATTAACTTCAGGTTTACTGTATACCTTGCACCTTCTTATTAACGATGAAACACAGAAATTGCATCGGATTTAAATTCAAAAGCCACAATGCCGACTTAAGTACAAGAGTACTGACACTCTCACATTCTATGATTTGAACCTGTCCTGTGAGTCCAGTTTTAAATTCCAATGCTTCACTTCAGGTTTACTGTATCCCTTGGATCTTCTTATTGACGATGAAACACAGAAATTGCATCCGAATTTAATACAAATGCCACAATGCCGACCTAAGTACAAGAGGCCAGACACTCTCACTTTCTGTGATATGAACCTCTCCTGTAAGTCCAGTTTTAGATTCCGATGCTTCACTTCAGGTTTACTGTATACCTTGCACCTTCTTATGGACGATGAAACACAGAAATTGCATTCGAATTTAATACAAAAGACACAATGCCGTCTTAAGTACAAAAGTACTGACAGTCTAACATTCTATGATTTTAACCTCTCCTGTGAGTCCAGTTTTAGATTCCGATGCTTCACTTCAGGTCTACTGTATCCCTTGGACCTCCTTACTGACGATGGAACACAGAAATTGCATCCGAATTTAATACAAAAAGCACAATGGCAACTTAAGTAAAAGAAGACTGACACTCTCACTTTCTATTATTTGAACCTCTCATTTGAGTCCAGTTACAGATTCCGATGCTTCACTTCAGGTTTACTGTGTACCTTGCACCTTCTTATTGACGATGAAACACAGATATTGCATCAGAATCAAATTCAAAAATGCACAATGCTGATTTAAGCACAAGAGGACTGACACTCTAACTTTCTATGATTTAAACCTCTCCTCTGAGTCCAGTTTTACATTCCGATGCTTCACTTCAGGTTTACTGTATCTCCTGGACCTTCTTATTCACGATGAAACACAGAAATTGCATCCGAATGTAATACAAAAGGCACAATACCGACTTTAGTACAAGAGGAGTGACACTCTAACTCTCTATGATTTGAACTTCTCTTGTTAGTCCAGTTTTAAATTCTGATGCTTCACTTCAGGTTTAATGTATCCCTTTGACCTTCTTATTGACGATGAAACACAGAAATTGCAGCCGAATTAAATACAAAAGGCACAATGCCGACTTAAGTACAAGCGGACTGACACTCTCACTTTCTACGATTGGAACATCTCCTGTGAGTCCAGTTTTAGGTTCCGATGCTTCACTTCAGGTTTACTGTATCTATTGGACCTTCTTATTGACGATGAAACACAGATATTGCATCCGAATTTAATACAGAAGGCACAATGTCGACTGAAGTAAGAAAGGACTGACACTCTCACATTCTAGGATTTTTACCTGTCCTGTGAGTCCAGTTTTAGATTCCGATGCTTCACTTCAGGTCTACTGTATCCCTTGTACCTTCTTATTGACGATGAAATACAGAAATTGCGTCGGAATTAAATTGAAAAGGCACAATGCCGACTTAAGTAAAAGAGGACTGACACTCTCACTTTCTATGATTTGAACCTCTCCAGTGAGTCCAGTTTTAGATTCCCATGCTTCACTTCAGGTTTACTGTATCCCTTGGACCTTCTTAATGACTATGAAACACAGAAACTGCATCCGAATTTAATACAAAAGGCACAAGGCCGTCTTAAGTACAAGAGGACTGACATTTTAACTTTCTATGATTTTAACCTCTCCTGTGAGTCCAGTTTTAGATTCCGATGCTTCACTTCAGGTTTACTGTATCCCTTGGACTTTCTTATTGATGATGAAACACAGAAATTGCAGCCGATTTAGATACAAAAGGCACAATGCCGACTTAAGTACAAGCGGACTGACACTCTCACTTTCTACGATTGGAACCTCTCATCTGAGTCCAGTTTTAGATTCCGATGCTTCACTTCAGGTTTACTGTATCTATTGGACCTTCCTATTGACGAGGAAACACTGAGTTTGCATCCGAATTTAATACAAAAGGCAGAATGCCGACTTAAGTGCAAGTGGACTGACACTCTAACTTTCTATGATTTGAATCTCTCCTCTGAGTCCAGTTTTAGAATCCGATGCTTCACTTGAAGTTTACTGTATCCCTTGGACCTTCTTATTGACGATGAAACACAGAAATTGCATCCGAATTTAATACAAAAGGCACAATGGCGACTTAAGTACAAGAGGAATGACACTCTCACTTCTAGTATTTGAACCACTCATGTGAGTCCAGTTACAGATTCCGATGCTTCACTTCAGGTTTACTGTATCCCTTGGACCCTCTTATTGACGATGAAACATAGAAATTGCATCCGAATCTAATACAAAAGGCACAATACCGACTTAAGTACAAGAGGAGTGACACTCTAACTCTCTATGATTTGAACCTCTCTTGTTAGTCCAGTTTTAGATTCTGATGCTTCACGTCAGGTTTACTGTATCCCTTGGACTTTCTCATTGACGATGAAACACAGAAATTGCAGCCGAATTTAATACAAAAGGCACAATGCCGACTTAAGTACAAGCGGACTGACACTCTCACTTTCTATGATTGGAACGTCTCCTGTGAGTCCAGTTTTAGATTCCGATGCTTCACTTCAAGTTTACTGTATCCATTGGACCTTCTTATTGACGATGAAACACAGAAACTACATCCGAATTTAATACAGAAGGCACAATGTCGACTGAAGTAAAAAAGGACAGACACTATCACATTCTATGATTTGAACTTCACCTGTGTGTCCAGTTTTAGATTCCGATGCTTCACTTCAGGTTTACTGTATCCCTTGGACCTTCTTATTGACGATGAAACACAGAATTTGCATACGAATTTAATACAAAGGGCACAATACCGACTTAAGTACAGGAGGAGTGAAACTCTAACTTTCCATGATTTGAACCTCTCCTGTGAGTCCAGTTTTAGATTCCGATGCTTCGCTTATGGTTTACTGTATCCCTTGGACCTTCTTATTGACGATGAAACACAGGAATTGCATCCGAATTTAATACAAATAGCACAATGCCGACTAAAGCACAAGAGGACTGACACTCTCACTTTCTATGATTTGAACCTCTCCTTTAAGTCCAGTTTTAGATTCCGATGCTTCACTTCAGGTTTACTGTATACCTTGCACCTTCTTATTGACAATGAAACACAAAAATTGCATCGAAATTTAATACAAAAGGTAAAATGCCGACTTACGTAAAAGGGGACTGACACTCTAACTTTCTATGATTTGAACCTCTCCTGTGAGTCCAGTTTTGGATTCCGATGCTTCACTTCAGGTTTACTGTATCCCTTGGACCTTCGTATTGACGATGAAACACAGAGATTGCATCGGAATTAAATTCAAAAGGCACAATGCCGACTTAAGTAGAAGAGGACTGACACTCTCACTTTCTATGATTTGAACCTCTCCAGTGAGTCCAGTGTTAGATTCCGATGCTTCACTTTAGGTTTACTGCATCCCTTGGACCTTGTTATTGACGGTGAAACACAGAAATTGCATCGGAATTAAATTCAAAAGGCACAATGCCGACTTAAGTAAAAGAGGACTGACACTCTCACTTTCTATGATTTGAACCTCTCCAGTAAGTCCAGTGTTAGATTCCGATGCCTCACTTCAGGTTTACTGTATCCCTTGGACATTCTTATTGACGATGAAACACAGAAATTGCATCGGAATTTAATACAAAAGGCACAATGCCGACTTAAGTACAAGAGGACTTACACTCTAACTTTCTATGATTTGAAACTCTCCTGTGAGTCCAGTTACAGATTCCGATGCTTCACTTCAGGTTTACTGTATACCTTGCACCTTCTTATTGACGATGAAACACAGATATTGCATCGGAATTAAATTCAAAAGGCACAATGCCGATTTAAGTACAAGAGGACTCACACTCTAACTTGCTATGATTTAAACCTCTCCTCGGAGTCCAGTTTTAGATTCCGATGCTTCACTTCAGGTTTACTGTATCCCTTGGACCTTCTTATTGACGTTGAAACACAGAAATTGCATCCGAATTTAATACAAAAGGCACAATACCGACTTAAGTACAAGAGGAGTGACACTCAAACTCTCTATGATTTGAACCTCTCTTGTTAGTCCAGTTTTAGATTCTGATGCTTCACTTCAGGTTTACTGTATCCCTTGGACCTTCTTATTGACGATGAAACACAGAAATTGCATCCGAATTTAATACAAAAGGCACAATGCCAACTTAAGTACAAGAGGACTAACAATCTAACTTTCTATGATTTGAACCTCTCCTGTGAGTCCAGTTTTAGATTCCGATGCTTCACTTCAGGTTTACTGTTTCCCTTGGACCTTCTTACTGACGATGAAACACAGAAATTGCATCCAAATTTAACACAAATCGCACAATGCCGACTTAAGTACAAGAGTACTGACACTCTCACTTTCTATGATTCGAACCTCTCCTGTGAGGTCAGTTTTAGATTCCGATGCTTCTTTTCAGATTTACTATATCCCTTGGACCTTCTTATTGACGATAAAAAAAAGAAATTGCATCCGAATTTAATACAAAAAGCACAATACCGACATAAGTACAAGAGTAGTGACACTCTAACTATCTATATTTTGAACCTCTCCTGTGAGTCCAGTTTTAGATTCCGATGCTTCACTTCAGGTTTACTGTATCCGTTGGATCTTCTTATTGACGATGAAACACAGAAATTGCATCCGAATTTAATACAAATGCCACAATGCCGACTTAAGTACAAGAGGACTGATACTCTCACTTTCTATGATTTGAACCTCTCCTGTTAGTCCAGTTTTAGATTCCGATGCTTCACTTCAGATTTACTGTATCCCTTGGACCTTCTTAATGACGATGAAACACAGAAATTGCATCCGAATTTAATACAAATGCCACAATGGCGACTTAAGTACAAGAGACTGACACTCTCACTGTCTATGATTTGAACCTTTCCTGTGAGTACAGCTTTAGATTCCGATGCTTCACTTCAGGTCTGCTGTATCCCTTGGACCTTCTTATTGACGGTGAAACACAGAAATTGCATCCGAATTTAATACAATTAGCACAATGCCGACTTAAGTACAAGAGGACTGACACTCTAACTTTCTATGATTTGAATCTCTCTTCTGAGTCCAGTTTTAGATTCCGATGCTTCACTTGAGGTTTATCGTATCCCTTGGACCTTCTTTTTGACGATGAAACACAGAATTTGAATCCGAATTTAATACAAAAGGCACAATGGCGACTTAAGTACAAGACAACTGACACTCTCACTTTCTATGATTTGAACCTGTCCTGTGAGTCCAGTTACAGATTCCGATGCTTCACTTCAGGTTTACAGTATACATTGCACTTTCTTATTGACGATGAAACACAGATATTGCATCGGAATTAAATTCAAAATGCCCAATGGGGATTTAAGTACAAGAGGACGGACACTCTAACTTTCTATGATTTAAACCTCTCCTCTGAGTCCAGTTTTAGATTCCGATGCTTCACTTCAGGTTTACTGTATCCCTTGGACCTTCTTATTGACGTTGAAACACAGAAATTGCATGTGAATTTAATACAAAAGGCACAATACCGGCTTAAGTACAAGAGGAGTGACACTAACTCTCTATGATTTGAACCTCTCTTGTTAGTCCAGTTTTAGATTCCGATGCTTCACTTCAGGTTTACTGTATCCCTTGGACCTACTTATTGAAGATGAAACACAGAAATTGCATCCGAATTTAATACAAAAGGCACAATGCCGACTTAAGTACGAGCGGACTGACACTCTCACTTTCTATGATTGGAACCTCTCCTGTGAGTCCAGTTTTAGATTCCGAAGCTTTACTTCAGGTTTACTGTATCCCTTGGACCTTCTTATTGACGATGAAACACAGAAATTGCATCCGAACTTAATACAAATGGCACAGTGCCGACTTAAATACAAGAGGACTGACACTCTCACTTTCTATGGTTTGAACATCACCTGTGAGTCCAGTTTTAAATTCCGATGCTTCACTTCAGGTTTACCGTTTACCTTGCACCTTCTTATTGACGATGAAACATAGAAATTGCATCGGAATTTAATACAAAAGGCACAATACCGACTTCAGTAAAAGAGGACTGACATTCTAACTTTCTATGAATTGAACCTCTCCTGTGAGTTCAGTTTTAGATTCCGATGCATCACTTCAGGTTTACTGTATCCCTTGGACCTTCTTTTTGACGATGAAACACAGAAAGTGCATCCGAATAAAATACAAATGGCACAATGTCGACTTAAGTACAAGAGGACTGACACTCTCACTTTCTATGATTTGATCCTCTCCTGTGAGTCCAGTTTTAGATTCCGATACTTCACTTCAGGTTTACTGTGTACCTTGCACCTTCTTATTGACGATGAAACCCAGAAATTGCATCCGAATTTAATACAAATGGCACAATGCCGACTTAAGTACTAGAGGACTGACACTCTCACCTTCTATGATTCGAACCTCTCCAGTGAGGTCAGTTTTAGATTCCGATGCTTCACTTCTGATTTACTGTATCCCTTGGACCTTTTTATTCACGATAAAACACAGAAATCGCATCCGAATTTAATACAAACAGCACAATACCGACTTAAGTACAAGAGGAGGGACACTCTAACTTTCTATGATTTTAACCCCTCCTGTAAGTCCAGTTTTAGATTCCGATGTTTCACTTCAGGTTTACTGTATCCCTTGGACCTTCTAATTGACGATGAAACACAGAAATTGCATCGAAATTAAATTCAAAAGGCACAATGCCGACATAAGTATAAGACGACTGACACTCTAACTTTCTATGAATTGAACCACTCCTGTGAGTCCAGTTTTAGATTCCGATGCTTCACTTCAGGTTTACTGTATCCCTTGGACCTTCTTATTGACGATGAAACACAGAGTTTGCATCCGAATTTAATACAAAAGGCACAATGCCGACTTAAGTACAAGAGGACTGACACTCTAACTTTCTATGATTTGAATCTCCCCTCTGAGTCCAGTTTTAGATTCCGATGCTTCACTTGAGGTTTACTGTATCCCTTGGACCTTCTTATTGGCGATGAAACACAGAAATTGCATCCGAATTTAATACAAAAGGCACAATGGCGACTTAAGTACAAGAGAACTGACACTCACACTTTCTATGATTTGAACCTCTCCTGTGAGTCCAGTTACAGATTCCGATGCTTCACTTCAGGTTTACTGTATACCTTGCACCTTCTTATTGACGATGAAACACAGATATTGCATCGGAATTAAATTCAAAATGCACAATGGGGATTTAAGTACAAGAGGACTGACACTCTAACTTTCTATGATTTAAACCTTTCCTCTGAGTCCAGTTTTAGATTCCGATGCTTCACTTCAGGTTTACTGTATCCCTTGGACCTTCTTATTGACGTTGAAACACAGAAATTGCATCTGAATTTAATACAAAAGGCACAATACCGACTTAAGTACAAGAGGAGTGACACTAACTCTCTATGATTTGAACCTCTCTTGTTAGTCCAGTTTTAGATTCCGATGCTTCACTTCAGGTTTACTGTATCCCTTGGACCTTCTTATTGAAGATGAAACACAGAAATTGCATCCGAATTTAATACAAAAGGCACAATGCCGACTTAAGTACGAGCGGACTGACACTCTCACTTTCTATGATTGGAACCTCTCCTGTGAGTCCAGTTTTAGATTCCGAAGCTTTACTTCAGGTTTACTGTATCCCTTGGACCTTCTTATTGACGATGAAACACAGAAATTTCATCCGAACTTAATACAAATGGCACAGTGCCGACTTAAATACAAGAGGACTGACACTCTCACTTTCTATGATTTGAACCTCTCCTGTGAGTCCAGTTTTAGATTCAGATGCTTCACTTCAGGTTTACTGTATCCCTTGGACATTCTTATTGACGATGAAACACAGAAATTGCATCCGAAATTAATACAAATGGCACAATGCCGACATAAGTACAAGAGGACTGACACTCTAACTTTCTATGATTTGAACCTCTAATGTGAGCCCAGTTTTAGATTCCGATGCCTCACTTCAGGTTTACTGTTTCCCTTGGACCTTCTTATTGACGATGAAACACAGAAATTGCATTCGAATTTAACACAAATCGCACAATGCCGACTTAAGTACAAGATGACTGACACTCTCACTTTCTATGATTCGAACCTCTCCTGTGTGGTCAGTTTTAGATTCCGATGCTTCACTTCAGATTTACTGTATCCCTTGGACCTTCGTATTGACGATAAAACACAGAAATTGCATCCGAATGTAATACAAAAGGCACATTACCGACATAAGTACAAGAGGAGTGACACTCTAACTTTCTATGATTGGAACCTCTCCTGTGAGTCCAGTTTTAGATTCCGATGTTTCACTTCAGGTTTAGTGTATCCGTTGGACCTTCTTATTGACTTTGAAACACAGGAATTGCATCCGCATTTAATACAAATGGCACAATGCCGACTTAAGTACAAGAGGACTGACACTCTCACTTTCTATGGTTTGAACATCACCTGTGAGTCCAGTTTTAAATTCCGATGCTTCACTTCAGGTTTACTGTTTACCTTGCACCTTCTTATTGACGATGAAACATAGAAATTGCATCGGAATTTAATACAAAAGGCACAATACCGACTTAAGTAAAAGAGGACTGACACTCTAACTTTCTATGAATTGAACCTCTCCTGTGAGTTCAGTTTTAGATTCCGATGCATCACTTAAGGTTTACTGTATCCCTTGGACCTTCTTTTTGACGATGAAACACAGAAAGTGCATCCGAATAAAATACAAATGGCACAATGTCGACTTAAGTACAAGAGGACTGACACTCTCACTTTCTATGATTTGATCCTCTCCTGTGAGTCCAGTTTTAGATTCCGATACTTCACTTCAGGTTTACTGTGTACCTTGCACCTTCTTATTGACGATGAAACCCAGAAATTGCATCCGAATTTAATACAAATGGCACAATGCCGACATAAGTACAAGGGGACTGACACTCTCACCTTCGATGATTCGAACCTCTCCTGTGAGGACAATTTTAGATTCCGTTGTTTCACTTCAGGTTTACTGTATCCCTTGGACCTTCATATTGACGAAAAAACACAGAAATTGCATCCTAATTCAATACAAAAGGCACAATACCGACTTAAGTATAAGAGGAGTGACACTCTAAGTTTCTATGATTTGAATCTCCCCTCTGAGTCCAGTTTTAGATTCCGATGCTTCACTTGAGGTTTACTGTATCCCTTGGACCTTCTTATTGGCGATGAAACACAGAAATTGCATCCGAATTTAATACAAAAGGCACAATGGCGACTTAAGTACAAGAGAACTGACACTCACACTTTCTATGATTTGAACCTCTCCTGTGAGTCCAGTTACAGATTCCGATGCTTCACTTCAGGTTTACTGTATACCTTGCACCTTCTTATTGACGATGAAACACA
The DNA here is from genome assembly GCF_023864345.2 of Schistocerca serialis cubense. Classification (NCBI taxonomy): domain Eukaryota; kingdom Metazoa; phylum Arthropoda; class Insecta; order Orthoptera; family Acrididae; genus Schistocerca; species Schistocerca serialis. The sequence continues at coordinate 803,046,220 of NC_064642.1, forward strand.
GATATTGCATCGGAATTAAATTCAAAACGCACAATGCCGATTTAAGTACGAGAGGACTGACACTCTAACTTTCTATGATTTAAACCTCTCCTCTGAGTCCAGTTTTAGATTCCGATGCTTCACTTCAGGTTTACTGTATCCCTTGGACCTTCTTATTGACGTTGAAACACAGAAATTGCATCTGAATTTAATACAAAAGGCACAATACCGACTTAAGTACAAGACAACTGACACTCTCACTTTCTATGATTTGAACCTGTCCTGTGAGTCCAGTTACAGATTCCGATGCTTCACTTCAGGTTTACAGTATACATTGCACTTTCTTATTGACGATGAAACACAGATATTGCATCGGAATTAAATTCAAAATGCACAATGGGGATTTAAGTACAAGAGGACTGACACTCTAACTTTCTATGATTTAAACCTCTCCTCTGAGTCCAGTTTTAGATTCCGATGCTTCACTTCAGGTTTACTGTATCCCTTGGACCTTCTTATTGACGTTGAAACACAGAAATTGCATCTGAATTTAATACAAAAGGCACAATACCGACTTAAGTACAAGAGGAGTGACACTAACTCTCTATGATTTGAACCTCTCTTGTTAGTCCAGTTTTAGATTCCGATGCTTCACTTCAGGTTTACTGTATCCCTTGGACCTTCTTATTGAAGATGAAACACAGAAATTGCATCCGAATTTAATACAAAAGGCACAATGCCGACTTAAGTACGAGCGGACTGACACTCTCATTTTCTATGATTGGAACCTCTCCTGTGAGTCCAGTTTTAGATTCCGAAGCTTTACTTCAGGTTTACTGTATCCCTTGGACCTTCTTATTGACGATGAAACACAGATATTTCATCCGAACTTAATACAAATGGCACAGTGCCGACTTAAATACAAGAGGACTGACACTCTCACTTTCTATGATTTGAACCTCTCCTGTGAGTCCAGTTTTAGATTCAGATGCTTCACTTCAGGTTTACTGTATCCCTTGGACATTCTTATTGACGATGAAACACAGAAATTGCATCCGAAATTAATACAAATGGCACAATGCCGACATAAGTACAAGAGGACTGACACTCTAACTTTCTGTGATTTGAACCTCTAATGTGAGCCCAGTTTTAGATTCCGATGCCTCACTTCAGGTTTACTGTTTCCCTTGGACCTTCTTATTGACGATGAAACACAGAAATTGCATTCGAATTTAACACAAATCGCACAATGCCGACTTAAGTACAAGATGACTGACACTCTCACTTTCTATGATTCGAACCTCTCCTGTGTGGTCAGTTTTAGATTCCGATGCTTCACTTCAGATTTACTGTATCCCTTGGACCTTCGTATTGACGATAAAACACAGAAATTGCATCCGAATGTAATACAAAAGGCACAATACCGACATAAGTACAAGAGGAGTGACACTCTAACTTTCTATGATTGGAACCTCTCCTGTGAGTCCAGTTTTAGATTCCGATGTTTCACTTCAGGTTTAGTGTATCCGTTGGACCTTCTTATTGACTTTGAAACACAGGAATTGCATCCGAATTTAATACAAATGGCACAATGCCGACTTAAGTACAAGAGGACTGACACTCTCACTTTCTATGGTTTGAACATCACCTGTGAGTCCAGTTTTAAATTCCGATGCTTCACTTCAGGTTTACTGTTTACCTTGCACCTTCTTATTGACGATGAAACATAGAAATTGCATCGGAATTTAATACAAAAGGCACAATACCGACTTAAGTAAAAGAGGACTGACACTCTAACTTTCTATGAATTGAACCTCTCCTGTGAGTTCAGTTTTAGATTCCGATGCATCACTTAAGGTTTACTGTATCCCTTGGACCTTCTTTTTGACGATGAAACACAGAAAGTGCATCCGAATAAAATACAAATGGCACAATGTCGACTTAAGTACAAGAGGACTGACACTCTCACTTTCTATGATTTGATCCTCTCCTGTGAGTCCAGTTTTAGATTCCGATACTTCACTTCAGGTTTACTGTGTACCTTGCACCTTCTTATTGACGATGAAACCCAGAAATTGCATCCGAATTTAATACAAATGGCACAATGCCGACTTAAGTACAAGTGACCGACACTCTCACCTTCTATGATTCGAACCTCTCCAGTGAGGTCAGTTTTAGATTCCGATGCTTCACTTCTGATTTACTGTATCCCTTGGACCTTTTTATTCACGATAAAACACAGAAATCGCATCCGAATTTAATACAAACAGCACAATACCGACTTAAGTACAAGAGGAGGGACACTCTAACTTTCTATGATTTTAACACCTCCTGTGAGTCCAGTTTTAAATTCCGATGTTTCACTTCAGGTTTACTGTATCCCTTGGACCTTCTAATTGACGATGAAACACAGAAATTGCATCGGAATTAAATTCAAAAGGCACAATGCCGACATAAGTATAAGAGGACTGACACTCTAACTTTCTATGAATTGAACCACTCCTGTGAGTCCAGTTTTAGATTCCGATGCTTCACTTCAGGTTTACTGTATCCCTTGGACCTTCTTATTGACGATGAAACACAGAGTTTGCATCCGAATTTAATACAAAAGGCACAATGCCGACTTAAGTACAAGAGGACTGACACTCTAACTTTCTATGATTTGAATCTCCCCTCTGAGTCCAGTTTTAGATTCCGATGCTTCACTTGAGGTTTACTGTATCCCTTGGACCTTCTTATTGGCGATGAAACACAGAAATTGCATCCGAATTTAATACAAAAGGCACAATGGCGACTTAAGTACAAGAGAACTGACACTCACACTTTCTATGATTTGAACCTCTCCTGTGAGTCCAGTTACAGATTCCGATGCTTCACTTCAGGTTTACTGTATACCTTGCACCTTCTTATTGACGATGAAACACAGATATTGCATCGGAATTAAATACAAAAGGCACAATGTCGACTTAAGTACAAGCGGACTGACACTCTCACTTTCTATGATTTGAACCTCTCCTGTGAGACCAGTTTTAGATTCAGACGCTTCACTTCAGGTTTAGTGTATCCCTTGGACATTCTTATTGACGATGAAACACAGAAATTGCATCCGAAATTAATACAAATGGCACAATGCCGACATAAGTACAAGAGGACTGACACTCTCACCTTCGATGATTCGAACCTCTCCTGTGAGGACAATTTTAGATTCCGTTGTTTCACTTCAGGTTTACTGTATCCCTTGGACCTTCATATTGACGAAAAAACACAGAAATTGCATCCTAATTCAATACAAAAGGCACAATACCGACTTAAGTATAAGAGGAGTGACACTCTAAGTTTCTATGATTTGAACCTCTCCTGTGAGTCCAGTTTTAGATTCCGATGTTTCACTTCAGGTTTACTGTATCCCTTGGACCTTCTTATTGACGATGAAACACGGAAATTGCATCCGAAATTAATACAAATGCCACAATGCCGACTTAAGTACAAGAGGACTGACACTCTCATGTTCTATGATTAGAACCTCTCCTGTGAGTCCAGTTTTAGATTCCGATGCTTCACTTCAGGTTTACTGTATCCCTTGGACAATCTTATTGACGATTAAACACAGAAATTGCATCCGAATTTAATACAAAAGGCACAATGCCGACTTAAGTACAAGAGGACTGACTCTCTAACTTTCTATGATTTGAACCTCTCCTGTGAGCCCAGTTTTAGATTCCAATGCTTCACTTCAGGTTTACTGTATACCTTGCACCTTCTTATTGACGATGAAACACAGAAATTGCATCGGAATTAAATTCAAAAGGCACAATGCCGACTTAAGTACAAGAGGACTGACACTCTAACTTTCTATGATTCGAACCTCTAATGTGAGTCCAGTTTTAGATTCCGATGCTTCACTTCAGGTTTACTGTTTCCCTTGGACCTTCTTATTGACGATGAAACACAGAAATTGCATTCGAATTTAACACAAATCGCACAATGCCGACTTAAGTACAAGAGGACTGACACCCTCACTTTCTATGATTCGAACCTCTCCTGTGAGGTCAGTTTTAGATTCCGATGCTTCACTTCAGATTAACTGTATCCCTTGGACCTTCTTATTGACGATTAAACACAGAAATTGCATCCTAATTCAATACAAAAGGCACAATACCGACTTAAGTATAAGAGGAGTGACACTCTAAGTTTCTATGATTTGAACCTCTCCTGTGAGTCCAGTTTTAGATTCCGATGTTTCACTTCTGATTTACTGTATCCCTTGGACCATCTTATTCACGATAAAACACAGAAATTGCATCCGAATTTAATACAAACGGCACAATACCGACTTAAGTACGAGAGGAGTGACACTCTAACTCTCTGTGATTTGAACCTCTCCTGTGAGTCCAGTTTTAGATTCTGATGCTTCACTTCAGGTTAACTGTATCCCTTGGACCTTCTTATTGACGATGTAACACAGAAATTGCATCCGAATTTAATACAAATGGCACAATGCCGACTTAAGTACAAGAGGACTGACACTCTCACTTTCTATGATTGGAACCTCTCCTGTGAGTCCAGTTTTAGGTTCCGATGCTTCCCTTCAGGTTTACTGTATCTCTTGGACCTTCTTATTGGCGATGAAACTCAGAAATTGCATCCGAATTTAGTAGAAATGGCAGAATGCCGACTTAAGCACAAGAGGACTGACACTCTCATTTTCTATGATTTGAACCTCTCCTGTGAGTCCAGTTTTAGATTCCGATGTTCACTTCAGGTTTAGTGTATGCCTTGGACCTTCTTATTGACTTTGAAACACAGAAATTGCTTCCGAATTTAATACAAATGGCACAATACCGACTTAAGTACAAGAGGAATGACACTCTAACTTTCTATGATTTGAACCTCTCCTGTGAGTCCAGTTTTAGATTCCGATGTTTCACTTCAGGTTTACTGTATCCCTTGGACCTTCTTATTGACGATGAAACACAGAAATTGCATCCGAATTTAATTCAGAAGCACAATACCGACTTAAGTACAAGAGGATTGACACTCTAACTCCCTATGATTTGAACCTCTTCTGTGAGCCAAGTTTTAGATTCCGATGCTTCACTTCAGGTTTACTGTATCTCTTGGACCTTCTTATTGACGATGAAACACTGAAAGTGCATCCGAATTTAATACAAATGGCACAATGTCGACTTAAGTACAAGAGGACTGACACTCTCACTTTCTATGATTTGAACCTCTCCTGTGAGTCCAGTTTTAGATTCCGATGTTCACTTCAGGTTTAGTGTATGCCTTGGACCTTCTTATTGACTTTGAAACACAGAAATTGCTTCCGAATTTAATACAAATGGCACAATACCGACTTAAGTACAAGAGGAATGACACTCTAACTTTCTATGATTTGAACCTCTCCTGTGAGTCCAGTTTTAGATTCCGATGTTTCACTTCAGGTTTAGTGTATGCCTTGGACCTTCTTATTGACTTTGAAACACAGGAATTGCTTCCGAATTTAATACAAATGGCACAATGTCGACTTAAGTACAAGAGGACTGACACTCTATCTTTCTATGGTTTGAACATCTCCTGTGAGTCCAGTTTCAAATTCCGCTGCTTCACTTCAGGTTTACTGTATACCTTGCACCTTCTTATTGACAATGAAACATAGAAATTGCATCGGAATTTAATACAAAAGGCACAATACCGACTTAAGTAAAAGAGGACTGACACTCTAACTTTCTAAGAATTGAACCTCTCCTGTGAGTCCAGTTTTAGATTCCGATGCATCACTTCAGGTTTACTGTATCCCTTGGACCTTCTAATTGACGATGAAACACTGAAATTGCATCCGAATTTAATACAAATGGCACAATGTCGACTTAAGTACAAGAGGACTGACACTCTCACTTTCTATGATTTGAACATCTCCTGTGAGTCCAGTTTCAAATTCCGCTGCTTCCCTTCAGGTTTACTGTATACCTTGCACCTTCTTATTGACGATGAAACATAGAAATTGCATCGGAATTTAATACAAAAGGCACAATACCGACTTAAGTAAAAGAGGACTGACACTCTAACTTTCTATGAATTGAACCTCTCCTGTGAGTCCAGTTTTAGATTCCGATGCATCACTTCAGGTTTACTGTATCCCTTGGACCGTCTTATTGACGAGGAAACACAGAAATTGCATCCGAATATAATACAAATGGCACAATGTCGACTTAAGTACAAGAGGACTGACACACTAACTTACTATGATTTGAACCTCTCTTGTGACCCCAGTTTTAGATTCCGATGCTTCACTTCATGTTTACTGTATCCCTTGGACCTTCTTATTCACGATGAAACACAGAAATAGCATCGGAATTAAATTCAAAAGGCACAATGCCGACTTAAGTACAAGAGGACTGACACTCTAACTTTCTATGATTTGAACCTCTCCTGTGAGTCCAGTTTTAGATTCTGATGCTTCACTTCAGGTTTACTGTATCCCTTGGACCTTCTTATTGACGATGTAACACAGAAATTGCATCCGAAATTAATACAAATGGCACAATGCCGACTTAAATACAAGAGGACTGACTCTCTCTATGATTGGAACCTCTCCTGTCAGTCCAGTTTTAGATTCCGATGCTTCCCTTCAGGTTTACTGTATCCCTTGGTCCTTCTTATTGACGATGAAACACAGAAATTGCATCCGAATTTAATAGAATGGCACAATGCCGACAGAAGTACAAGCGGACTGACACACTAATTTTCTATGATTTGATCCTCTCCCGTGTGTCCAGTTTTAGATTTCGATGCTTCACTTCAGGTTTACTGTATCCCTTGGACCTTCTTATTGACGATGAAACACAGAAATTGCATCGGCATTAAATTTCAAAACGCACAATGCCGACTTAAGCAAAAGAGGACTGGCACTATCACTTTCTATGATTTGAACCTCTACTGTGAGTCCAGTTTTAGATTCCGATGCTTCACTTCAGGTTTACTGTACCCCTTGGACCTTGTTATTGACGATGAAACACAGAAATTGCATCCGAATTTAATTCAAAAGGCACAATTCCGACTTAAGTACAAGAGGAGTGACACTCTAACTCCCTATAATTTGAACCTCTCCTGTGAGCCCAGTTTTAGATTCCGATGCTTCACTTCAGGTTTTCTGTATCCCTTTTACCTTCTTATTGACGATGAAACACAGAAATTGCATCCGAATGTAATACAAATGGCACAATGCCGACTTAAGTACAAGAGGACTGACACTCTAACTTTCTATGATTGGAACCTCTCCTGTGAGTCCAGTTTTAGATTCCGATGCTTCCCTTCAGGTTTACTGTATCCCTTGGACCTTCTTATTGACGTTGAAACACAGAAATAGCATCCAAATTTAATAGAAATGGCACAATGCCGCTTTAAGTACAAGAGGACTGATACTCTCACTTTCTATGATTTGAACCTCTCCTGTGAGTCCAGTTTTAGATTACGATGCTTCACTTCAGGTTTACTGTATCCCTTGGACCTTCTTATTGAGGATGAAACACAGATATTGCATCCGAATGTAACACAAATCGCACAATGCCGTCTTAAGTACAAGAGGACTGACACTCTCACATTCTATGGTTTGAACCTCTCCTGTGAGTCCAGTTTTAGATTCCGAAGCTTCACTTCAGGTTTACTGTATCCCGTGAACCTTCTTATTAACGATAAATCACAGAAATTGCATCTGAATTTAATACAAAAGGTACAATACCGACTTAAGTACAAGAGGAGTGACACTGTAACTTTCTATGATTTGAACCTCTCCTGTCAGTCCAGTTTTAGATTCCGATGCTTCATTTCAGGTTTACTGTATCCCTTGGACCTTCTAATTGACGATGAAACACAGGAATTGCATCCGAATTTAATACAAAAAGCACAATGCCGACTTAAGTACAAGAGGACTGACACTCTCACTTTCTGTGATTTGAACCTCTCCTGTGAGTCCAGTTTTAGATTCCGATGCTTCACTTCAGGTTTACTGTATCCCTTGGACATTCTTATTGAGGATGAAACCCAGAAATTGCATCCGAATTTTACACAAATCGCACAACGCCGACTTAAGTACAAGAGGACTGACACTTTCACTATCTATGATTCAAACCTCTCCTGTAAGGTCAGTTTTAGATTCCGATATTTGACTTCAGGTTTACTGTATCCCTTGGACCATCTTATTGACGATAAATCACAGAAATAGCATCCGAATTTAATACAAAAGGCACAATGCCGACTTAAGTACAAGAGGACTGACATTCTAACATTCTATGATTTGTACCTCTCCTCTGAGTCCAGTTTTAGATTCCGATGCTACACTTCAGGTTTACTGTATCTCTTGGACCTTCTTATTGACGATCAAACATAGAAATTGCATCCGAATTTAATACAAACGCCACAATGCCGACTTAAGTACAAGAGGACTGACACTCTCACTTTGTATGATTTGAACCTTTCCTGTGAGTCCAGTTTTAGATTCCGATGCTTCACTTCGGGTTTACTGTATCCCTTGGACCTTCTTATTGACGATGAAAAACAGAAATTGCACCCGAATTTAATACAAATGGCACAATGCCGACTTAAGTACAAGAGGACTGACACTCTCACTTTTTATGATGTGAACCTCTCCTGTGAGTCTAGTTTTAGATTCCGATGCTTCACTTCAGGTTTTTGTATCCCTTGGACCTTCTTATTGACGATGAAACGCAGAAATTGCATCGGAACTAAATTCAAGACGCACATTGCCGACTTAAGTAAAAGAGGACTGACACTCTCACTTTCTATGATTTGAACCTCTCCTGTGAGTCCAGTTTTAGATTCCGATGCTTCACTTCAGGTTTACTGTATCCCTTGGATCTTCTTATTGACGATGAAACACAGAAATTGCATCGGAATTAAATTCAAAACGCACAATGCCGACTTAAGTAAAAGAGGACTGACACTCTCACTTTCTATGATTTGAACCTCTCCTGTGAGTCCAGTTTTAGATTCCGATGCTTCACTTCAGGTTTACTGTACCCCTTGGTCCCTCTTATTGACGTTCAAACTCAGAAATAGCATCCGAAATTAATAGAAATGGCACAATGCCGACTTAAGTACAAGAGGACTGACACTCTCACTTTCTATGATTTGAACCTCTCCTGTGAGTCCAGTTTTAGATTCCGATGCTTCACTCCAGGTTTACTGTATCCCTTGGACCTTCTTATTGAGGATGAAACACAGAAATTGCATCCGAATTTAACACAAATCGCACAATGCCGACTTAAGTACAAGTGGACTCACACTCTCACTTTCTATGATTCGAACCACTCCTGTGAGGTCAGTTTTCGATTCCGATGCTTCACTTCAGGTTTATTGTATCCCTTGGACCTTCTTATTGACGATAAAACACAGATATTGCATCCGAATTTAATACAAATGGCACAATGTCGACTTAAGTACAAGAGGACTGACACTCTCACTTTCTATGATTTGAACCTCTCCTGTGAGCCCAGTTATAGATTCCGATGCTTCACTTCAGGTTTACTTTATCCCTTGGACCTTCTTATTGACGATGAAACACAGAAATTGCATCCGAATTTAATACAAATGGCACAATGTCGACTTAAGTACAATAGGACTGACACTATCACTTTCTATGATTTGAACCTCTCCTGTGAGTCCAGATTTAGATTCCGATGCTTCACTTCAGGTTTACTGTATACCTTGCACCTTCTTATTGACGATGAAACACAGAAATAGCATCCGAATTTAATACAAAAGGCACAATGCCGACTTAAGTACAAGAGGACTGACATTCTAACATTCTATGATTTGAACCACTCCTGTGAGTCCAGTTTTAGATTCCGATGCTTCACTTCAGGTTTACTGTATCCCTTGGACTTTCTTATTGACGATGAAACACAGAAATTGCATCCAAATTTTATACAAATGGCACAATACCGACTAAAGTTCAAGAGGAGTAACACTCTAACTTTCTATGAGTCGTACCTCTCCTGTGAGTCCAGTTTTAGATTCCGATGCTTCACTTCAGGTTTACTGTATACCTTGGACCATCTTATTGACTATGAAACACAGAAATTGCATCCGCATTTAATACAAATGGCACAATGCCGACTTAAGTACAAGAGGACTGACACTCTCTTTTTCTATGATTTGAACCTCTCCTGTGAGTCCAGTTTTAAATTCCGATGCTTCACTTCAGGGTTACTGTATACCTTGCACCTTCTTATTGACGATGGAACACAGAAATTGCATCGGAATTAAATTCAAAATGCACAATGCCGACTTAAGTACAAGAGGACTGACACACTCACTTTCTATGATTGGAACCTCTCCTGTGAGTCCAGTTTTAGATTCCGATGCTTCATTTCAGGTTTACTGTATCCCTTGGACCTTCTAATTGACGATGAAACACAGGAATTGCATCCGAATTTAATACAAATGGCACAATGGCGACTTAAGTACAAGAGGACTGACACTCTCACTTTCTGTGATTTAAACCTCTCCTGTGAGTCCAGTTTTAGATTGCGATGCTTCACTTCAGGTTCACTGTATCCCTTGGACCTTCTTATTGAGGATGAAACACAGGAATTGCATCCGAATTTAATACAAATGGCACAATGCCGACTTAAGTACAAGAGGACTGACACTCTCACTTTCTGTGATTTGAACCTCTCCTGTGAGTCCAGTTTTAGATTCCGATGCTTCATTTCAGGTTTACTGTATCCCTTGGACCTTCTAATTGACGACGAAACACAGAGTTTGCATCCGAATTTAATGCCAAAGGTACAATGCCGACTAAAGTACAAGCGGTTTGCCACTCTAACTTTCTATGATTTGATCCTCTCCTGTGTGTCCAGTTTTAGATTCCGATGCTACACTTCAGGTTTACTGTATCCCTTGGACCTTCTTATTGACGATCAAACATAGAAATTGCATCCGAATTTAATACAAACGCCACAATGCCGACTTAAGTACAAGAGGACTGACACTCTCACTTTGAATGATTTGAACCTTTCCTGTGAGTCCAGTTTTAGATTCCGATGCTTCACTTCAGGTTTACTGTATCCCTTGGACCATCTTAATGACGATGAAAAACAGAAATTGCACCCGAATTTAATACAAATGGCATAATGCCGACTTAAGTACAAGAGGAGTGACACTCTCACTTTTTATGATGTGTACCTCTCCTGTGAGTCTAGTTTTAGATTCCGATGCTTCACTTCAGGTTTTTGTATCCCTTGGACCTTCTTATTGACGATGAAACACAGAAATTGCATCGGAATTAAATTCAAGACGCACATTGCCGAATTAAGTAAATGAGGACTGACACTCTCACTTTCTATGATTTGAACCTCTCCTGTGAGTCCAGTTTTGGATTCCGATGCTTCACTTCAGGTTTAGTGTATCCCTTGGACCTTCTTAATAACGATGAAACACAGAAATTGCATCCGAATTTAATTCAAAAGCACAATACCGACTTAAGTATAAGAGGAGTGACACTGTAACTCCCTATGATTTGAACCACTCCTGTGTGCCCAGTTTTAGATTCCGATGCTTCACCTCAGGTTTACTGTATCCCTTGGACCTTCTTATTGACGATGAAACACAGAAATTGCATGCGAATTTAATACAAATGGCACAATGCCGACTTAAGTACAAGAGGACTGACACTATCACTTTTTATGATTGGAACCTCTCCTGTGAGTCTAGTTTTAGATTCCGATGCTTCATTTCAGGTTTTTGTGTCCCTTGGACCTTCTTATTGACGATGAAACACAGAAATTGCATCGGAATTAAATTTAAAACGAAAATTGCCGACTTAAGTAAAAGAGGACTGACACTCTCACTTTCTAAGATTTGAACCTCTCCTGTGAGTCCAGTTTTAGATTCCGATGCTTCACTTCAGGTTTACTGTATCCCTTGGACCTTCTTATTGACGATGAAACACAGAAATTGCATCGGATTTAAATTCAAAACGCACAATGCCGACTTAAGTAAAAGAGGTCTGACACTCTCACTTTCTATGATTTGAAACTCTCCTGTGAGTCCAGTTTTAGATTCCGATGCTTCACTTGAGGTTTACTGTATCCCTTGGACCTTCTTATTGACGATGAAACACAGAAATTGCATCCGAATTTAATTCAAAAGCACAATACCGGCTTAAGTACAAGAGGAGTGACACTCTAACTCCCTATGATTTGAACCTCTCCTGTGAGCCCAGTTTTAGATTTCGATGCTTCACTTCAGGTTTACTGTATCCCTTGGACCTTCTTATTGACGATGAAACACAGAAATTGCATGCGAATTTAATACAAATGGCACAATGCCGACTTAAGTACAAGAGGACTGACACTCTCACTTTCTATGATTGGAACCTCTCCTGTGAGCCCAGTTTTAGATTCCGATGCTTCACTTCAGGGTAACTGTATCCCTTGAACCTTCTTATTGAGGATGAAACACAGAAATTGCATCCGAATTTAACACAAATCGCACAATGACGACTTAAGTACAAGTGGAATGACACTCTCACTTTCTATGATTCGAACCACTCCTGTGTGGTCAGTTTTGGATTCCGATGCTTCACTTCAAGTTTATTGTATCCCTTGGACCTTCTTATTGACGATAAAACACAGATATGGCATCAGAATTTAATACAAATGGCACAATGTCGACTTAAGTACAAGAGGACTGACACTCTCACTTTCTATGATTTGAACCTCTCCTGTGAGCCCAGTTTTAGATTCCGATGCTTCACTTCAGGTTTACTGTTTCCCTTGGACCTTCTTATTGACGATGAAACACAGAAATTGCATCCGAATTTAATACAAATGGCACAATGTCGACTTAAGTACGAGAGGACTGACACTCTCACTTTCTATGATTGGAACCTCTCCTGTGAGCCCAGTTTTAGATTCCGATGCTTCACTTCAGGGTAACTGTATCCATTGAACATTCTTATTGAGGATGAAACACAGAAATTGCATCCGAATTTAACACAAATCGCACAGTGACGACTTAAGTACAAGTGGAATGACACTCTCACTTTCTATGATTCGAACCACTCCTGTGTGGTCAGTTTTGGATTCCGATGCTTCACTTCAAGTTTATTGTATCCCTTGGACCTTCTTATTGACGATAAAACACAGATATGGCATCAGAATTTAATACAAATGGCACAATGCCGACTTGAGTAAAAGAGGACTGACACTCTCACTTTCTATGATTTGAACCTCTCCTGTGAGTCCAGTTGTAGATACCGATGTTTCACTTCAGGTTTAGTGTATCCCTAGGACCTTCTTATTGACTATGAAACACAGAATTTGCATCCGAATTTAATACAAAAGGCACAATACCGACTTAAGTACAAGAGGAGTGCCACTCTAATTTTCTATGATTTGAACCTCTCCTGTGAGTCCAGTTTTAGTTTCCGATGTTTCACTTCAGGTTTAGTGTATCCCTTGGACCTTCTTATTGACTATGAAACACAGGAATTGCATCGGAATTTAATACAAATGGCACGATGCCGACTAATGTACAAGAGGAGTGACACTCTCACTTTCTATGATTTGAACCTCTCCTGTGAGTCCAGTTTTAGATTCCGATGCTTCACTTCAGATTTACTGTGTCCCTTGGACCTTCATATTGAGGATGCAACACAGAATTTCATCCGAATTTAACACAAATCGCACAATGCCGACTTAAGTACAAGAGGACAGACACTCTCACTTTCTATGATTTGAACCTCTCCAGTGCGTCCAGTTTTAAATTCCGATGCTTCACTTCAGGTTTACAGTATACCTTGCACCTTGTTATTGACGATGAAACTCAGAAATTGCATCGGAATTAAATTCAAAAGGCACAATAACGACTTAAGTACAAGAGGACTGACACTCTCACTTTCTATGATTTGAACCTCTCCTGTGCGTCCAGTTTAAAATTCCGATGCTTCACTTCAGGTTTACTGTATACCTTGCACCTTCTTATTGACGATGAAACACAGAAATAGCATCCGAATTTAATAGAAATGGAACAATGCCGACTTAAGTACAAGAGGACTGACACTCTCACTTTCTATGATTTGAACCTCCCCTGTGAGTCCAGTTTTAGATTCCGATGCTTCACTTCAGGTTTACTGTATCCCTTGGACCTTCTTATTGAGGATGAAACACAGAAATTGCATCCGAATTTAACACAAAACGTACAATGCCGACTTAAGTACAAGAGGACTGACACTATCACCTAATATGATTCGTACCTCTCCTGTGAGGTCAGTTTTAGATTCCGTTGATTCACTTCAGGTTTACTGTATAACTTGGACCTTCTTATTGACGATAAATCACAGAAATTGCATCCGAATTAAATACAAAAGGCATAATACCAACTTAAGTACAAGAGGAGTGACACTCTAACTTTCTATGATTTGAACATCTCCTGCTCTCCTGTGAGACCAGTTTTAGATTCCGATGTTTCACTTCAGTTTCATTGTATCCCTTGGACCTTCTTATTGACTATGAAACACAGGAATTGCATCCGAATTTAATACAAATGGCACGATGCCGACTTCAGTACAAGAGGACTGACACTCTCACTTTCTATGATTTGAACCTCTCCTGTAAGTCCAGTTTTAAATTCCGATGCTTCACTTCAGGTTTGCTGTATACCTTGCACCTTCTTATTGACGAGGAAACACTGAAATTCAATCGGAAATAAATTCAAAAGGCACAATGCCGACTTAAGTACAAGGGGACTGACACTCTCACTTTCTATGATTTGAAACTCTCCTGTGAGTCCAGTTTTAGATTCCGATGCTTCACTTCAGGTTTACTGTATACCTTGGACCTTCTTATTGAGTATGTAACACAGAAATTACATCCGAATTTAACACAAATGGAACAATGTCGACTTAAGTACAAGAGGACTGACACTCTCACTTTCTATGATTTGAAACTCTCCTGTGAGTCCAGTTTTAGATTCCGATTCTTCACTTCAGGTTTACTGTATCCCTTCGACCTTCTTATTAACGTTGAAACACAGAAATAGCATCCAAATTTAATAGAAATGGAACAATGCCGACTTAAGTACAAGAGGACTGACACTCTCACTTTCTATGATTCGAACCTCTCCTGTGGGGTCAGTTTTATAGTCCGATGCTTCACTTCAGGTTTACTGTATCCCTTGGACCATCTTATTGACGATAAATCACAGAAATTGTTTCCGAATTTAATACAAAGGGCACATTACGGACTTAAGTACAAGAGGAGTGACACTCTAACTTTCTATGATTTGAACCTCTCCTGTGAGTCCAGTTTTAGATTCCGATGTCTCACTTCATGTTTAGTGTATCCCTTGGACCTTCTCATTGACTATGAAACACAGGAATTGCATCCGAATTGATTACAAATGGCACGATGCCGACATAAGTACAAGAGGTCTGACACTCTCACTTTCTATGATTTGAACCTCTCCTGTGAGTCCAGTTTTAAATTCTGATGCTTCACTTCAGGTTTACTGTATACCTTGCAAATTCTTATTGACGATGAAACACAGAAATTGCATCGAAATTTAATTCAAAAGGCACAATGCCGACATAAGTACAAGAGGACTGACACTCTCACTTTCTATGATTTGAACCTCTCCTGTGAGTCCAGTTTTACATTCCGATGCTTCATTTCAGGTTTACTGTATCCCTTGGACCTTCTTATTGACGATGAAACACCGAGTTTGCATCCGAATTTAATGCAAAAGGTACAATGCCGACTTAAGTTCAAGCGGACTGACACTCTAACTTTCTATGATGTGAAACTCTCCTGTGAGTCCAATTTTAGATTCCGATGCTTTACTTGAAGTTTTTCAATCCCTTGGACCTTCTTGTTGACGGTGAAACACAGAAATTGCATCGGAATTAAATTCAAAACGCACAATGCCGACTTAAGTAAAAGTGGACTGACACTCTCACTTTCTATGATTTGAACCTCTCCTGTGAGTCCAGTTTTAGATTCCGATGCTTTACTTCAGGTTAACTGTATCCCTTGAACCTTCTTATTGATGATGAAACACAGAAATTGCATCGGAATTAAATTCAAAACGTACAATGCCGACTGAAGTAAAAGAGGACTGACACTATCACTTTCTATGATTTGAACCTCTCCTGTGAGTCCAGTTTTAGATTCCATTGCTTCACATCAGGTTTACTGTATCCCTTGAACCTTCTTATTGACGATGAAACACAGAAATTGCATCCGAATTTAATTCAAAAGGCACAATACCGACTTAACTACAATAGAAGTGACACTTTAACTCTCTATGATTTGAACCTCTCCTGTGAGCCCAGTTTTAGATTCCGATGTTTCACTTCAGGTTTACTGTATCCCTTGGACCTTCTTATTGACGATGAAACACAGAAAATGCATCCGAATTTAATACAAATGGCACAATGCCGTCTTGAGTACAAGAGGACTGACACTCTCACTTTCTATGATTGGAACCTCTCCGATGAGTCCAGTTTTAGATTCCGATGCTTCACTTCAGGTTTACTGTATCCCTTGGACCTTCTTATTGACGTTGAAACACAGAAAAAGCATCCTAATATAATAGAAATGTCACAATGCCGACTTAAGTACAAGAGGACTGACACTCTCACTTTCTATGATTTGTACCTCTCCTGTGAGTCCAGTTTTAGATTCCGATGCTTCACTTCAGGGTTACTGTATCCCTTGGACCATCTTATTGACGATGAAACACAGAAACTGCATCCGAATTTAATACAAATGGCACAATGTCGACTTAAGTACAAGAGGACTGACACTCTCACTTTCTATGATTTGAACCTCTCCTGTGAGTCCAGATTTAGATTCTGATGCTTCACTTCAGGTTTACTGTATACCTTGCACCTTCTTATTGACGATGAAACACAGAAATTGCATCCAAATTGAATACAAAGGGCACAATGCCGACTTAAGTTCAAGAGGACTGACATTTTAACATTCTATGATTTGAACCACTCCTGTGAGTCCAGTTTTAGATTCCGATGCTTCACTTCAGGTTTACTGTATCCCTTGGACTTTCTTATTGACGATGAAACACAGAAATTGCATCGGAACTTAATACAAAAGGCACAATACCGACTTAAGTAAAAGAGGACTGACACTCTAACTTTCTATGAATTGAACCTCTCCTGTGAGTCCAGTTTTAGATTCCGATGCTTCACTTCAGGTTTACTGTATCCCTTGGACCTTCTTATTGACGACGAAACACAGAAATTGCATCGGAATTAAATTCAAAAAGCACAATGTCGACTTGAGTACAAGTGGACTGACAGCCTAACTTTCTATGATTTGAACCTTTCCTGTGGGTTCAGTTTTAGATTCCGAAGCTTCACTTCAGGTTTACTGTATCCCTTGGACCTTCTAATTGACGATGAAACACAGAGTTTGCATCCGAATTTAATACAAAAGGCAGAATGCCGACTTAAGTACAAGGGGACTGACACTCTAACTTTCTATGATTTCAACCTCTCCTGTGAGTCCAGTTTTAGATTCCGATGCTTCACTTCAAGTTTACTGTATCCCGTGGACCTTCTCATTGTCGATGAAACACAGAGTTCGCATCCGAATTTAATACAAATGGTACAATGCCGACTTAAGTACAAGAGGACTGACACTCTCACTTTCTATGATTTGAATCTCCCCTGTGAGTCCAGTTTTAGATTCCGATGCTTCGCTTCAGGTGTACTGTATCCCTTGCGCCTTCTTTTTGATGATGAAACACAGAAATTGCATCGGAATTAAATTCAAAAGGCACGATGCCGACCTAAATAGAAGTGGACTGACACTCACACTTTCTATGATTTGAACCTCTCCTGTGAGTCCAGTTTTAGATTCCGATGCTTCACTTCAGGTTTACTGTATAGCTTGCACCTTCTTATTGACGATGAAACATAGAAATAGCATCGGAATTACATTTAAAAGGCACAATGCCGACTTAAGTACAAGAGGACTGACACTCTCACTTTCTGTGATTTGAACCTCTATTGTGAGTCCAGTTTTACATTCCGATGCTTCACTTCAAGTTTACTGTATCCCGTGGACCTTCTCATTGTCGATGAAACACTGAGTTCGCATCCGAATTTAATACAAATGGTACAATGGCGACTTAAGTACAAGAGGACTGACACTCTCACTTTCTATGATTTGAACCACTCCTGTGGGTCCAGTTTTAGATTCCGATGCTTCACTTCGGGTTTACTGTATACCTTGCACCTTCTTAATGACGATGAAACACAGAAATTGCATCGGAATTAAATTCAAAAGCCACAATGCCGACTTCAGTACAAAAGGACTGACACTTTTACTTTCTATGACTTGAACCTCTCCTGTGAGTCCAGTTTTAGATTACGATGCTTCATTTAAGGTTTACTGTATCCCTTGGACCTTCTAATTGACGATTAAACACAGAGTTTGCATCCGAACTTAATACTAAAGGTACAATTCCGACTTAAGTACAAGAGGACTGACACTCTAACTTTCTATGATTTGAACCTCTCCTGTGAGTCCAGTTTTAGATTCCGATGCTTCACTTCAGGTTTACTGTATCCCTTGGACTTTCTTATTGACGATGAAACACAGAAATTGCATCCAAATGTAATACAAATGGCACAATACCGACATAAGTACAAGAGGAGTAACACTCTAACTTTCTATGATTTGTACCTCTCCTGTGGGTCCAGTTTTAGATTCCGATGCTTCACTTCGGGTTTACTGTATACCTTGCACCTTCTTAATGACGATGAAACACAGAAATTACATCGGAATTAAATTCAAAAGCCACAATGCCGACTTCAGTACAAAAGGACTGACTCTTTTACTTTCTATGACTTGAACCTCTCCTGTGAGTCCAGTTTTAGATTACAATGCTTCATTTAAGGTTTACTGTATCCCTTGGACCTTCTAATTGACGATTAAACACAGAGTTTGCATCCGAACTTAATACTAAAGGTACAATTCCGACTTAAGTACAAGAGGACTGACACTCTAACTTTCTATGATTTGAACCTCTCCTGTGAGTCCAGTTTTAGATTCCGATGCTTCACTACAGGGTTACTGTGTCCTTTGGACCTTCTTATTGAGGATGAAACACAGAAATTGAATCCAAATTTAATACAAAGGGCACAATGCCGACTTAAGTTCAAGAGGACTGACGTTCTAACATTCTATGTTTTGAACAACTCCTGTGAGTCCAGTTTTAGATTCCGATGCTTCACTTCAGGTTTACTGTATCCCTTGGACTTTCTTATTGACGATGAAACACAGAAATTGCATCCAAATTTAATATAAATGAAACAATACCGACTTAAGTACAAGAGGAGTAACACTCTAACATTCTATGATTTGTACCTCTCCTGTGAGTCCAGTTTTAGAGTCCGATGCTTCACTTCAGGTTTACTGTATCCCTTGGACCTTCTTATTGACGATGAAACACAGAGTTTGCATCCGAATTTAATACAAAAGGCAGAATGCCGACTTAAGTACAAGGGGACTGACACTCTAACTTTCTATGATTTCAACCTCTCCTGTGAGTCCAGTTTTAGATTCCGATGCTTCACTTAAGGTTTACTGTATCCCGTGGACCTTCTCACTGTCGATGAAACACAGAATTCGCATCCGAATTTAATACAAATGGTACAATGCCGACTTAAGTACAAGAGGACTGACACTCTCACTTTCTATGATTTGAATCTCCCCTGTGAGACCAGTTTTAGATTCCGATACTTCACTTCAGGTGTACTGTATCCCTTGCACCTTCTTTTTGACGATGAAACACAGAAATTGCATCTTAATTAAATTCAAAAGGCACAATGCCGACCTAAATAGAAGTGGACTGACACTCACACTTTCTATGATTTGAACCTCTGCTGTGAGTCCAGTTTTAGATTCCGATGCTTCACTTCAGGTTTACTGTATACCTTGCACCTTCTTATTGACGATGAAACATAGAAATAGCATCGGAATTACATTTAAAAGGCACAATGCCGACTTAAGTACAAGAGGACTGACACTCTCACTTTCCATGATTTGAACCTCTATTGTGAGTCCAGTTTTACATTCCGATGCTTCGCTTCAAGTTTACTGTATCCTGTGGACCTTCTCATTGTCGATGAAACACAGAGTTCGCATCCGAATTTAATACAAATGGTACAATGCCGACTTAAGTTCAAGATTACTGACACTCTAACTTTCTATGATTTAAACCTCTCCTTTGAGTCCAGTTTAAGATTCCGATGCTTCACTTCTGGTTTACTGTATCCCTTGGACCTTCTTATTGACGATGAATCACAGAAATTGCATCCGAATTTAATACAAAAATCACAATGGCGACTTAAGTACAAGAGGACTGACACTCTCACTTTCTATGATTTGAACCTCTCCTGTGGGTCCAGTTTTAGATTCCGATGCTTCACTTCAGGTTTACTGTATCCCTTGGAACTTCTTATTGACGATGAAACACAGAAATTGCATCAGAATTTAATAGAAATGCCACAATGCCGACTTAAGTACAAGAGGACTGACACTCTATCTTTCTATGATTTGAACCTCTCCTGTAAGTCCAGTTTTAGATTCCAATGCTTCACTACAGGTTCACTTTATACTTTGCACCTTCGTATTGAAGATGAAACACAGAAATTGCATCCGAATTTAACACAAATCGCACAATGCCGACTTAAGTACAAGAGGACTGACACTCTCACTTTCTATGATTTGAACCTCTCCTGTGAGCCCGGTTTTAGATTCCGATGCTTCACTTCAGGTTTACTATATCCCTTGGACCTTCTTATTGACGATGAAACACAGAAATTGCATCCGAATTTAATACAAATGGCACAATGTCGACTTAAGTACAAGAGGACTGACACTCTCACTTTCTATGATTTGAACCTCTCCTGTGAGTCCAGATTTAGATTCTGATGCTTCACTTCAGGTTTACTGTATACCTTGCACCTTCTTATTGACGATGAAACACAGAAATTGCATCCAAATTTAATACAAAGGGCACAATGCCGACTTAAGTTCAAGAGGACTGACATTCTAACATTCTATGATTTGAACCACTCCTATGAGTCCAGTTTTAGATTCCGATGCTTCACTTCAGGTTTACTGTATCCCTTGGACTTTCTTATTGACGATGAAACACAGAAATTGCATCCAAATTCAATACAAATGGCACAATACTGACTTAAGTACAAGAGGGGTAACACTTTAACTTTCTATGATTTGTACCTCTCCTGTGAGTCCATTTTTAGATTCCGATGCTTCACTTCAGGTTTACTGTATACCTTGGACCTTCTTATTGACTATGAAACACAGAAATTGCATCCGAATTTAATACAAATGGCACAATGATGACTTAAGTACAAGAGGACTGACACTCTCACTTTCTATGATTTGAACCTCTCCTGTGAGTCCAGTTTTAGATTCCGATGCTTCACTTCGGGTTTACTGTATACCTTGCACCTTCTTATTGACGATGAATCACAGAAATTTCATCGTAATTAAATTCAAAAGCCACAATGCCGACTTCAGTACAAAAGGACTGACACTTTTAATTTCTATGATTTGAACCTCTCCTGTGAGTCCAGTTTTAGATTCCGATGCTTCATTTCAGGTTTACTGTTTCCCTTGGACCTTCTAATTGACGATTAAACACAGAGTTTGCATCCGAATTTAATACTAAAGGTACAATTCCGACTTAAGTACAAGAGGACTGACACTCTAACTATCTATGATTTGAACCTCTCCTGTGAGTCCAGGTTTAGATTCCGATGCTTCACTTCAGGTTTACTGTATACCTTGAACCTTCTTATTGACGATGAAACACAGAAATTGCACCCGAATTTAATACAAAAGGCACAATACCGACTCAAGTACAACGGGACAGACACTCTAACTTTCTATGATTTGAACCTCTCCTGTGAGTCCAGTTTTAGATTCCGATGCCTCACATCAGGTTTACTGTATCCCTTTTACCTTCTTATTGACGCTGAAACACAGAAATTGCATCGGAATTAAATTCAAAACGCACAATGCCGACCTAAGTAAAAGAGGACTGAAACTCTCACTTTCCATGATTTGAACCTCTCCTGTGAGTTCAGTTTTAGATTCCGATGCTTCACTTCAGGTTTACTGTATCCCTTGGACCTTCGTATTCACGATGAAACACAGACATTGCATCCGAATTTAATAAAAATGCCACAATGCCGACATAAGCACAAGAGGACTGACACTCTCACTTTCTATTATTTGAACCTCTCCTGTGAGTCCAGTTTTAGATTTCAATGCTTCACTTCAGGTTTACTGTATACCTTGCACCTTCTTATTGACGATGAAACACAGAAATTGCATCCGAATTTAATACAAAATGCACAATGAAGACTTAAGTACAAGGGGACTGACATTCTAACTTTCTATGATTTGAACCTCTCCTGTGAGTCCAGTTTTAGATTCCGATGCTTCACTTCAGGTTTACTGTATCCCTTGGACCTTCTTATTGACGATGAAACACAGAAATTGCATCCGAATTTAATACAAATGCCGAATTAAGTACAAGAGGACTGACACTCTCACTTTCTATTATTTGAACCTCTAGTGTGAGTCCAGTTTTAGATTCCGATGCTTCACTTAAGGTTTACTGTATCCCTTGGACCTTTTTATTGACGATGAAACACAGAAATTGCACCCGAATTTAATACAAAAGGTACAATACCGACTCAAGTACAAGAGGAGTGACACTCTAATTTTCTATGATTTGAACCTCTCCTTTGAGTCCAGTTTTAGAATCCGATGCTTCACTTCTGGTTTACTGTATCCCTTGGACCTTCTTATTGACGATGAAACACAGAAATAGCATCCGAATTTAATACAAATGCCACAAAGCCGACTTAAGTACAAGAGGACTGACACTCTCACTTTCTATGATTTGAACTTCTCCTGTGAGTCCAGTTTTAGATTCCGAAGCTTCACTTCAGGTTTACTGTATACCTTGCACCTTCTTATTGACGATGAAACACATAAATTGCCCCCGAATTTAATACAAAAGGCACAATACCGACTCAAGTACAAGTGGACAGACACTCTAACTTTCTATGATTTGAACCTCTCCTGTGAGTCAAGTTTTAAATTCCGATGCTTCACATCTGGTTTACTGTATCCCTTTTACCTTCTTATTGGCGATCAAACACAGATATTGCATCGGAATTAAATTCAAAACGCACAATGCCGACTTAAGTAAAAGAGGACTGACACTCTCACTTTCTATGATTTGAACCTCTCCTGTGAGTCCAGTTTTAGATTCCGATGCTTCATTTCAGGTTAACTGTATCCCTTGGACCTTCGTATTGACGATGAAACACAGAAATTGCATCCGAATTTAATAAAAATGCCACAATGCCCACTTAAGCACAAGAGGACTGACACTCTCACTTTCTATTATTTGAACCTCTACTGTGAGTCCAGTATTAGATTTCGATGCTTCACTTCAGGTTTACTGTATATCTTGCACCTTCTTATTGACGATGAAACACAGAAATTGCACCCGAATTTAATACAAAAGGCACAATACCGACTCAAGTACAAGTGGACAGACACTCTAACTTTCTATGATTTGAACCACTCCTGTGAGTCCAGTTTTAAATTCCGATGCTTCACATCAGGTTCACTGCATCCCTTTTACCTTCTTATTGGCGATGAAACACAGAAATTGCATCGGAATTAAATTCAAAACGCACAATGCCGACTTAAGTACAAGAGGACTGACACTCTAACTTTCTATGATTTAAACCTCTCCTGTGAGTTCAGTTTAAGATTCCGATGCTTTACTTCAGGTTTACTGTATCCCTTGGACCTTCTTATTGACGATGAAACACAGAAATTGCATCCGAATTTAATACAAAAATCACAATTGGCGACTTAAGTACAAGAGGAATGACACTCTCATTTTCTATGATTCGAACCTCTCCTGTGAGTCCAGTTTTAAATTCCGATGCTTCACTTCAGGTTTACTGTATCCCTTGGACCTTCTTATTGAAGATGAAACACAGAAATAGCATCCGAATGTAATACAAATGCCACAA
Organism: Schistocerca serialis cubense; assembly: GCF_023864345.2. Taxonomy (NCBI): domain Eukaryota; kingdom Metazoa; phylum Arthropoda; class Insecta; order Orthoptera; family Acrididae; genus Schistocerca; species Schistocerca serialis. The sequence goes on from NC_064642.1 coordinate 803,070,347, forward strand.
AGCCGACTTAAGTACAAGAGGACTGACACTCTCACTTTCTATGATTTGAACCTCTCCTGTGAGTCCAGTTTTAGATTCCGATGCTTCACTTCAGGTTTACTGTATACCTTGCACCTTCTTATTGATGATGAAACGCAGAAATTCCATCCGAATTTAACACAAAAGGCACAATGCCGACTTAAGTACGAGAGGACTGACATTCTAACTTTCTATGATTTGAACCTCTCCTGTGAGTAAAGATTCAGATTCCGATGCTTCACTTCAGGTTTACTGTATCCCTTGGACCTTCTTATTGACGATGAAACACAGAAATTGCACCCGAATTTAATACAAAAGGCACAATACCGACTCAAAGTACAAGGGGACAGACACTCTAACTTTCTATGATTTGAACCTCTCCTGTGAGTCCAGTTTTAGATTCCGATACTTCACATCAGGTTTACTGTATCCCTTTTACCTTCTTATTGACGATGAAACACAGAAATTGCATCGGAATTAAATTCAAAACGCACAATGCCGACTTAAGTAAAAGAGGACTGAAACTCTCACTTTCTATGATTTGAACCTCTCCTGTGAGTCCAGTTTTAGATTCCGATGCTTCACTTCAGGTTTACTGTATCCCTTGGACCGTCGTATTGACGATGAAACACAGAAATTGCATCCGAATTTAATAAAAATGCCACAATGCCGACTTAAGCACAAGAGGACTGACACTCTCACTTTCTATTATTTGAACCTCTCCTGTGAGTCCAGTTTTAGATTTCAATGCTTCACTTCAGGTATACTGTATACCTTGCACCTTCTTATTGACGATGAAACACAGAAATTGCATCCGAATTTAATACAAAATGCACAATGCCGACTTCAGTACAAGAGGACTGACATTCTAACTTTCTATGATTTGAACCACTCCTGTGAGTCCAGTTTTAGATTTTGATGCTTCACTTCAGGTTTACTGTATACCTTGCACCTTCTTATTGACGATGAAACACAGAAATTGCATCCGAATTTAACACAAAATGCACAATGCCGACTTAAGTACAAGAGGACTGACACTCTAACTTTCTATGATTTAAACCTCTCCTGTGAGTCCAGTTTAAGATTCCGATGCTTTACTTCAGGTTTACTGTATCCCTTGGACCTTCTTATTGACGATGAAACACAGAAATTGCATCGGAATTTAATACAAGTGCCACAATGCCGACTTAAGTACAAGAGGACTGACACTCTCACTTTCTATGATTTGAACCTCTCCTGTAAGTCCAGTTTTAGATTCCAATGCTTCACTACAGGTTTACTTTATACTTTGCACCTTCGTGTTGACGATGAATCACAGAAATTGCACCCGAATTTAATACAATACGCACAATGCCGTCTTAAGTACAAGAGGACTGACAATCTAACTTTCTATGATTTGAACCTCTCCTGTGAGTCCACTTTTAGATTCCGATGATTCACTTGAGGTTTACTGTATCCCTTGGACCTTTTTATTGACGATGAAACACAGAAATAGCATCCGAATTTGATACAAAAGGCACAATGCCGACTTAAGTACAAGAGGACTGACATTCTAATTTTTCTATGATTTGAACCTCTCCTGTGAGTAAAGATTCAGATTCTGATGCTTCACTTCAGGTTTACTGTATCCCTTGGACCTTCTTATTGACGATGAAACACAGAAATTGCACCCGAATTTAATACAAAAGGCACAATACCGACTCAAGTACAAGGGGACAGACACTCTAACTTTCTATGATTTGAACCTCTCCTGTGAGTCCAGTTTTAGATTCCGATGCTTCTCATCAGGTTTACTGTATCCCTTTTACCTTCTTATTGACGATGAAACACAGAAATTGCATCGGAATTAAATTCAAAACGCACAATGCCGACTTATGCACAAGAGGACTGACACTCACACTTTCTATTATTTTAACCTCACCTGTGAGTCCAGTTTTAGATTTCAATGCTTCACTTCAGGTATACTGTATACCTTGCACCTTCTTATTGACGATGAAACACAGAAATTGCATCCGAATTTAATACAAAATGCACAATGCCAACTTAAGTACAAGAGGACTGACATTCTAACTTTCTATGATTTGAACCTCTCCTGTGAGTCCAGTTTTAGATTCCGATGCTTCACTTCAGGTTTACTGTATCCCTTGGTCCTTCTTATTGACGATGAAACACAGAAATTGCATCCGAATTTAATACAAATGCCGAATTAAGTACAAGAGGACTGACACTCTCACTTTCTATTATTTGAACCTCTAGTGTGAGTCCAGTTTTAGATTCCGATGCTTCACTTAAGGTTTACTGTATCCCTTGGACCATTTTATTGACGATGAAACACAGAAATTGCACCCGAATTTAATACAAAAGGTATAATACCGACTCAAGTACAAGAGGAGTGACACTCTAATTTTCTATGATTCGAACCTCTCCTTTGAGTCCAGTTTTAGAATCCGATGCTACACTTCTGGTTTACTGTATCCCTTGGACCTTCTTATTGACGATGAAACACAGAAATTGCACCCGAATTTAATACAAAAGGCACAATACCGACTCAAATACAAGAGGAGTGACACTCTAACTTTCTATGATTTGAACCTCTCCTGTGAGTCCAGTTTTAGATTCCGATGCTTCACTTCAGGTTTACTGTAACCCTTGGACCTTCTTATTGACGATAAAACACAGAAATAGCATCCGAATTTAATACAAATGCCACAAAGCCGACTTAAGTACAGGAGGACTGACACTCTCACTTTCTATGATTTGAACATCTCCTGTGAGTCCAGTTTTAGATTCCGAAGCTTCACTTCAGGTTTACTGTATACCTTGCACCTTTTTATTGACGATGAAACACAGAAATTCCATCCGAATTTAATACAAGTGGCACAATGCCGACTTAAGTACAAGAGGACTGACATTCTAACTTTCTATGATTTGAACCTCTCCTGTGAGTCCAGTTTTAGATTCCGATGCTTCACATCAGGTTTACTGTATCCCTGTTACCTTCTTATTGGCGATCAAACACAGAAATTGCATCGGAATTAAATTCAAAACGCACAATGCTGACTCAAATACAAGAGGAGTGACACTCTAACTTTCTATGATTTGAACCTCTCCTGTGAGTCCAGTTTTAGATTACGATGCTTCACTTCAGGTTTACTGTATCCCTTGGATTTTCTTATTGACGGTGAAACACAGCAATTGCATCCGAATTTAATACAAATGCCACAATGCCCACTTAAGTACAAGAGGACTGACACTCTCACTTTCTATGGTTTTAACCTTTCCTGTGTGTCCAGTTTTAGATTCCGATGCTTCACTTGTGGTTTACTGTATCCCTTGGACCTTCTTATTGACGATGAAACACAGAAATTGCATCCGAATTTAATACAAATGCCGACTTAAGTACAAGAGGACTGACACTCTCACTTTCTATTATTTGAACCACTCCTGTGAGTCCACTTTTAGATTCCAATGCTTCACTTCAGGTTTACTGTATACCTTGGACCTTCTTATTGGCGATAAAACACAGAAATTAAATCCGAATTTTATACAAAAGGCACAATGTCGACTTAAGTACAAGAGGACTGACGATCTCACTTTCTATGATTTGAACCTCTCCTGTGAGCCCAGTTTTAGATTCCGATGCTTCACTTCAGGTTTACTGTATCCCTTGGACCTTCTTATTGTCGATGAAACACAGAAATTGCATCCGAATTTATTACAATAGGCACAATGTCGACATAAGTACAAGAGGACTGACACCCTCACTTTCTATGCTTTGAACCTTTCCTGTGAGTCCAGATTTAGATACCGAGGCTTCACTTCAGGTTTACTGTATACCTTGCACCTTCTTATTAACGATAAAACACAGAAATCGCATCCGAATTTAATACAAATGGCACAATGCCGACTTACGTACAAGATGACTGACACTCTCACTTTCTATGATTTTAACCTCTCCTGTGAGTCCAGTTTTAGATTCCGAAGCTTCACTTCAGGTTTACTGTATACCTTGTACCTTCTTATTGACGATGAAACACAGAAATTTCCCCCGAATTTAATACAAAAGGCACAATACCGACTCAAGTACAAGTGGACAGACACTCTAACTTTCTATGATTTGAACCTCTCCTGTGAGTCCAGTTTTAAATTCCGATGCTTCACATCAGGTTTACTGTATCCCTTTTACCTCCTTATTGGCGATGAAACACAGATATTGCATCGGAATTAAATTCAAAACGCACAATGCCGACTTAAGTAAAAGAGGACTGACACTCTCACTTTCTATGATTTGAACCTCTCCTGTGAGTCCTGTTTTAGATTCCGATGCCTCATTTCAGGTTAACTGTATACCTTGGACCTTCGTATTGACGATGAAACACAGAAATTGCATCCGAATTTAATAAAAATGCTACAATGCCCACTTAAGCACAAGAGGACTGACACTCTCACTTTCTATTATTTGAACCTCTCCTGTGAGTCCAGTTTTAGATTTCGATGCTTCACTTCAGGTTTACTGTATACTTTGCACCTTCTTATTGACGATGAAACACGGAAATTGCACCCGAATTTAATACAAAAAGCACAATACCGACTCAAGTACAAGTGGACAGACACTCTAACTTTCTATGATTTGAACCACTCCTGTGAGTCCAGTTTTAAATTCCGATGCTTCACATCAGGTTTACTGTATCCCTTTTACCTTCTTATTGGCGATGAAACACAGAAATTGCATCGGAATTAATTTCAAAACGCACAATGCCGACTTAAGTGAAAGAGGACTGACACTCTCACTTTCTATGATTTGAACCTCTCCTGTGAGTCCAGTTTTAGATTCCGATGCTTCACTTAAGGTCAACTGTATCCCTTGGACCTTCGTATTGACGATGAAACACAGAAATTGCATCCGAATTTAATAAAAATGCCACAATGCCCACTTAAGCACAAGAGGACTGACACTCTCACTTTCAATTATTTGAACCTCTCCTGTGAGTCCAGTTTTAGATTTTGATGCTTCACTTCAGGTTTACTGTATACCTTGCACCTTCTTATTGACGATGAAACACAGAAATTGCATCCGAATTTAACACAAAATGCACAATGCCGACTTAAGTACAAGAGGACTGACACTCTAACTATCTATGATTTAAACCTCTCCTGTGAGTCCAGTTTAAGATTCCGATGCTTTACTTCAGGTTTACTGTATCCCTTGGACCTTCTTATTAACGATGAAACACAGAAATTGCATCCGAATTTAATACAAAAATCACAATGGCGACTTAAGTACTAGAGGAATGACACTCTCACATTCTATGATTTGAACCTCTCCTGTGAGTCCAGTTTTAAATTCCGATGCTTCACTTCAGGTTTACTGTATCCCTTGGACCTTCTTATTGACGATGAAACACAGAAATAGCATCCGAATTTAATACAAATGCCACAAAGCCGACTTAAGTACAAGAGGTTTGACACTCTCACTTTCTATGATTTGAACCTCTCCTGTGAGTCCAGTTTTAGATTCCGATGCTTCACTTCAGGTTTACTGTATACCTTGCACCTTCTTATTGATGATGAAACGCAGAAATTCCATCCGAATTTCATACAAAAGGCACAATGCCGACTTAAGTACAAGAGGACTGACATTCTAACTTTCTATGATTTGAACCTCTCCTGTGAGTAAAGATTCAGATTCCGATGCTTCACTTCAGGTTTACTGTATCCCTTGGACCTTCTTATTGACGATGAAACACAGAAATTGCACCCGAATTTAATACAAAAGGCACAATACCGACTCAAGTACAAGGGGACAGACACTCTAACTTTCTATGATTTGAACCTCTCCTGTGAGTCCAGTTTTAGATTCCGATGCTTCACATCAGGTTTACTGTATCCCTTTTACCTTCTTATTGACGACGAAACAGAAATTGCATCGGAATTAAATTCAAAACGCACAATGCCGACTTAAGTAAAAGAGGACTGAAACTCTCACTTTCTATGATTTGAACCTCTCCTGTGAGTCCAGTTTTAGATTCCGATGCTTCACTTCAGGTTTACTGTATCCCTTGGACCTTCGTATTGACGATGAAACACAGAAATTGCATCCGAATTTAATAAAAATGCCACAATGCCGAATTAAGCACAAGAGGACTGACACTCTCACTTTCTATTATTTGAACCTCTCCTGTGAGTCCAGTTTTTGATTTCAATGCTTCACTTCAGGTATACTGTATACCTTGCACCTTCTTATTGACGATGAAACACAGAAATTGCATCCGAATTTAATACAAAATGCACAATGCCGACTTAAGTACAAGAGGACTGACATTCTAACTTTCTATGATTAGAACCTCTCCTGTGAGTCCAGTTTTAGATTTTGAGGCTTCACTTCAGGTTTACTGTATACCTTGCACCCTCTTATTGACGATGAAACACAGAAATTGCATCCGAATTTAACACAAAATGCACAATGCCGACTTAAGTACAAGAGGACTGACACTCTAACTTTCTATGATTTAAACCTCTCCTGTGAGTCCAGTTTAAGATTCCGATGCTTTACATCACATTTACTGTATCCCTTGGACCTTCTTACTGACGATGAAACACAGAAATTGCATCGGAATTTAATACAAATGCCACAATGCCGACTTAAGTACAAGAGGACTGACACTCTCACTTTCTATGATTTGAACCTCTCCTGTAAGTCTAGTTTTAGATTCCAATGCTTCACTACAGGTTTAGTTTATACTTTGCACCTTCGTGTTGACGATGAAACACAGAAATTGCACCCGAATTTAATACAAAAGGCACAATGCCGTCTTAAGTACAAGAGGACTGACAATCTAACTTTCTATGATTTGAACCTCTCCTGTGAGTCCACTTTTAGATTCCGATGCTTCGCTTGAGGTTTACTGTATCCCTTGGACCTTTTTATTGACGATGAAACACAGAAATAGCATCCGAATTTAATACAAATGCCACAAAGCCGACTTAAGTACAAGAGGACTGACACTCTCACTTTCTATGATTTGAACCTCTCCTGTGAGTCCAGTTTTAGATTCCGATGCTTCACTTCAGGTTTACTGTATACCTTGCACCTTCTTATTGGTGATGAAACGCAGAAATTCCATCCGAATTTAATACAAAAGGCACAATGCCGACTTAAGTACAAGAGGACTGACATTCTAACTTTCTATGATTTGAACCTCTCCTGTGAGTAAAGATTCAGATTCCGATGCTTCACTTCAGGTTTACTGTATCCCTTGGACCTTCTTATTGACGATGAAACACAGAAATTGCACCCGAATTTAATACAAAAGGCACAATACCGACTCAAGTACAAGGGGACAGACACTCTAACTTTCTATGATTTGAACGTCTCCTGTGATTCCAGTTTTAGATTCCGATGCTTCACATCAGGTTTACTGTATCCCTTTTACCCTTTTATTGACGATGAAACACAGAAATTGCATCGGAATTAAATTCAAAACGCACAATGCAGACTTAAGTAAAAGAGGACTGAAACTCTCACTTTCTATGATTTGAACCTCTCCTGTGAGTCCAGTTTTAGATTCCGATGCTTCACTTCAGGTTTACTGTATCCCTTGGACCTTCGTATTGACGATGAAACACAGAAATTGCATCCGAATTTAATAAAAATGCCACAATGCCGACTTAAGCACAAGAGGACTGACACTCTCACTTTCTATTATTTGAACCTCTCCTGTGAGTCCAGTTTTAGATTTCAATGCTTCACTTCAGGTATACTGTATACCTTGCACCTTCTTATTGACGATGAAACACAGAAATTGCATCCGAATTTAATACAAAATGCACAATGCCGACTTAAGTACAAGAGGACTGACATTCTAACTTTCTATGATTTGAACCTCTCCTGTGAGTCCAGTTTTAGATTCCGATGCTTCACTTCAGGTTTACTGTATCCCTTGGTCCTTCTTATTGACGATGAAACACAGAAATTGCATCCGAATTTAATACAAATCCCGAATTAAGTACAAGAGGACTGACACTCTCACTTTCTATTATTTGAACCTCTAGTGTGAGTCCAGTTTTAGATTCCGATGCTTCACTTAAGGTTTACTGTATCCCTTGGACCTTTTTATTGACGATGAAACACAGAAATTGCACCCGAATTTAATACAAAAGGTACAATACCGACTCAAGTACAAGAGGAGTGACACTCTAATTTTCTATGATTCGAACCTCTCCTTTGAGTCCAGTTTTAGAATCCGATGCTACACTTCTGGTTTACTGTATCCCTTGGAACTTCTTATTGACGATGAAACACAGAAATTGCACCCGAATTTAATACAAAAGGCACAATACCGACTCAAATACAAGAGGAGTGACACTCTAACTTTCTATGATTTGAACCTCTCCTGTGAGTCCAGTTTTAGATTCCGATGCTTCACTTCAGGTTTACTGTAACCCTTGGACCTTCTTATTGACGATGAAACACAGAAATAGCATCCGAATTTAATACAAATGCCACAAAGCCGACTTAAGTACAAGAGGACTGACACTCTCACTTTCTATGATTTGAACCTCTCCTGTGAGTCCAGTTTTAGATTCCGATGCTTCATTTCAGGTTAACTGTATCCCTTGGACCTTCGTATTGACGATGAAACACAGAAATTGCATCCGAATTTAATAAAAATGCCACAATGCCCACTTAAGCACAAGAGGACTGACACTCTCACTTTCTATTATTTGAACCTCTCCTGTGAGTCCAATTTTAGATTTCGATGCTTCACTTCAGGTTTACTGTATACCTTGCACCTTCTTATTGACGATTAAACACAGAAATTGCACCTGAATTTAATACAAAAGGCACAATACCGACTCAAGTACAAGTGGACAGACACTCTAACTTTCTATGATTTGAACCACTCCTGTGAGTCCACTTTTAAATTCCGATGCTTCACATCAGGTTTACTGTATCCCTTTTACCTTCTTATTGACGATGAAACACAGAAATTGCACCCGAATTTAATACAAAAGGCACAATACCGACTCAAATACAAGAGGAGTGACACTCTAACTTTCTATGATTTGAACCTCTCCTGTGAGTCCAGTTTTAGATTACGATGCTTCACTTCAGGTTTACTGTATCCCTTGGATTTTCTAATTGACGGTGAAACACAGCAATTGCTACCGAATTTAATACAAATGCCACAATGCCCACTTAAGTACAAGAGGACTGACACTCTCACTTTCTATGATTTGAACCTTTCCTGTGTGTCCAGTTTTAGATTCCGATGCTTCACTTGAGGTTTACTGTATCCCTTGGACCTTCTTATTGACGTTCAAACTCAGAAATAGCATCCGAATTTAATAGAAATGGCACAATGCCGACTTAAGGACAAGAGGACTGACACTCTCACTTTCTATGATTTGAACCTCTCCTGTGAGTCCAGTTTTAGATTCCGATGCTTCACTCCAGGTTTACTGTATCCCTTGGACCTTCTTATTGAGGATGAAACACAGAAATTGCATCCGAATTTAACACAAATCGCACAATGCCGACTTAAGTACAAGTGGACTGACACTCTCACTTTCTATGATTCGAACCACTCCTGTGAGGTCAGTTTTCGATTCCGATGCTTCACTTCAGGTTTATTGTATCCCTTGGACCTTCTTATTGACGATAAAACACAGATATTGCATCCGAATTTAATACAAATGGCACAATGTCGACTTAAGTACAAGAGGACTGACACTCTCACTTTCTATGATTTGAACCACTACTGTGAGCCCAGTTATAGATTCCGATGCTTCACTTCAGGTTTACTTTATCCCTTGGACCTTCTTATTGACGATGAAACACAGAAATTGCATCCGCATTTAATACAAATGGCACAATGCCGACTTAAGTACAAGAGGACTGACACTCTCACTTTCTATGATTTGAACCTCTCCTGTGAGTCCAGTTTTAAATTCCGATGCTTCACTTCAGGTTTACTGTATACCTTGCACCTTCTTATTGACGATGGAACACAGAAATTGCATCGGAATTAAATTCAAAATGCACAATGCCGACTTAAGTACAAGAGGACTGACACACTCACTTTCTATGATTGGAACCTCTCCTGTGAGTCCAGTTTTAGATTCCGATGCTTCATTTCAGGTTTACTGTATCCCTTGGACCTTCTAATTGACGATGAAACACAGGAATTGCATCCGAATTTAATACAAATGGCACAATGGCGACTTAAGTACAAGAGGACTGACACTCTCACTTTCTGTGATTTAAACCTCTCCTGTGAGTCCAGTTTTAGATTGCGATGCTTCACTTCAGGTTCACTGTATCCCTTGGACCTTCTTATTGACGATGAAACACAGAAATTGCATCCGAATTTAATACAAATGGCACAATGTCGACTTAAGTACAAGAGGACTGACACTATCACTTTCTATGATTTGAACCTCTCCTGTGAGTCCAGATTTAGATTCCGATGCTTCACTTCAGGTTTACTGTATCCCTTGGACCTTCTAATTGACGACGAAACACAGAGTTTGCATCCGAATTTAATGCAAAAGGAACAATGCCGACTAAAGTACAAGCGGTTTGCCACTCTAACTTTCTATGATTTGATCCTCTCCTGTGTGTCCAGTTATAGATTCCGATGCTACACTTCAGGTTTACTGTATACCTTGCACCTTCTTATTGACGATGAAACACAGAAATAGCATCCGAATTTAATACAAAAGGCACAATGCCGACTTAAGTACAAGAGGACTGACATTCTAACATTCTATGATTTGAACCACTCCTGTGAGTCCAGTTTTCGATTCCGATGCTTCACTTCAGGTTTATTGTATCCCTTGGACCTTCTTATTGACGATAAAACACAGATATTGCATCCGAATTTAATACAAATGGCACAATGTCGACTTAAGTACAAGAGGACTGACACTCTCACTTTCTATGATTTGAACCTCTCCTGTGAGCCCAGTTATAGATTCCGATGCTTCACTTCAGGTTTACTTTATCCCTTGGACCTTCTTATTGACGATGAAACACAGAAATTGCATCCGAATTTAATACAAATGGCACAATGTCGACCTAAGTACAAGAGGACTGGCACTATCACTTTCTATGATTTGAACCTCTCCTGTGAGTCCAGATTTAGATTCCGATGCTTCACTTCAGGTTTACTGTATACCTTGCACCTTCTTATTGACGATGAAACACAGAAATAGCATCCGAATTTTATACAAAAGGCACAATGCCGACTTAAGTACAAGAGGACTGACATTCTAACATTCTATGATTTGAACCACTCCTGTGAGTCCAGTTTTAGATTCCGATGCTTCACTTCAGGTTTACTGTATCCCTTGGACTTTCTTATTGACGATGAAACACAGAAATTGCATCCAAATTTTATACAAATGGCACAATACCGACTAAAGTTCAAGAGGAATAACACTCTAACTTTCTATGTTTCGTACCTCTCCTGTGAGTCCAGTTTTAGATTCCGATGCTTCACTTCAGGTTTACTGTATACCTTGGACCATCTTATTGACTATGAAACACAGAAATTGCATCCGCATTTAATACAAATGGCACAATGCCGACTTAAGTACAAGAGGACTGACACTCTCACTTTCTATGATTTGAACCTCTCCTGTGAGTCCAGTTTTAAATTCCGATGCTTCACTTCAGGTTTACTGTATACCTTGCACCTTCTTATTGACGATGGAACACAGAAATTGCATCGGAATTAAATTCAAAATGCACAATGCCGACTTAAGTACAAGAGGACTGACACACTCACTTTCTATGATTGGAACCTCTCCTGTGAGTCCAGTATTAGATTCCGATGCTTCATTTCAGGTTTACTGTATCCCTTGGACCTTCTAATTGACGATCAAACACAGGAATTGCATCCGAATTTAATACAAATGGCACAATGGCGACTTAAGTACAAGAGGACTGACACTCTCACTTTCTGTGATTTAAACCTCTCCTGTGAGTCCAGTTTTAGATTGCGATGCTTCACTTCAGGTTCACTGTATCCCTTGGACCTTCTTATTGAGGATGAAACACAGGAATTGCATCCGAATTTAATACAAATGGCACAATGCCGACTTAAGTACAAGAGGACTGACACTCTCACTTTCTATGATTTGAACCTCTCCTGTGAGTCCAGTTTTAAATTCCGATGCTTCACTTCAGGTTTACTGTATACCTTGCACCTTCTTATTGACGATGGAACACAGAAATTGCATCGGAATTAAATTCAAGACGCACATTGCCGAATTAAGTAAATGAGGACTGACACTCTCACTTTCTATGATTTGAACCTCTCCTGTGAGTCCAGTTTTGGATTCCGATGCTTCACTTCAGGTTTAGTGTATCCCTTGGACCTTCTTATTGACGATGAAACACAGAAATTGCATCCGAATTTAATTCAAAAGCACAATACCGACTTAAGTATAAGAGGAGTGACACTGTAACTCCCTATGATTTGAACCACTCCTGTGTGTCCAGTTTTAGATTCCGATGCTTCACCTCAGGTTTACTGTATCCCTTGGACCTTCTTATTGACGATGAAACACAGAAATTGCATGCGAATTTAATACAAATGGCACAATGCCGACTTAAGTACAAGAGGACTGACACTCTCACTTTTTATGATTGGAACCTCTCCTGTGAGTCTAGTTTTAGATTCCGATGCTTCATTTCAGGTTTTTGTGTCCCTTGGACCTTCTTATTGACGATGAAACACAGAAATTGTATCGGAATTAAATTCAAAACGAAAATTGCCGACTTAAGTAAAAGAGGACTGACACTCTCACTTTCTAAGATTTGAACCTCTCCTGTGAGTCCAGTTTTAGATTCCGATGCTTCACTTCAGGTTTACTGTATCCCTTGGACCTTCTTATTGACGATGAAACACAGAAATTGCATCGGATTTAAATTCAAAACGCACAATGCCGACTTAAGTAAATGAGGACTGACACTCTCACTTTCTATGATTTGAAACTCTCCTGTGAGTCCAGTTTTAGATTCCGATGCTTCACTTGAGGTTTACTGTATCCCTTGGAGCTTCTTATTGACGATGAAACACAGAAATTGCATCCGAATTTAATTCAAAAGCACAATACCGGCTTAAGTACAAGAGGAGTGACACTCTAACTCCCTATGATTGGAACCTCTCCTGTGAGACCAGTTTTAGATTTCGATGCTTCACTTTTGGTTTACTGTATCCCTTGGACCTTCTTATTGACGATGAAACACAGAAATTGCATGCGAAATTAATACAAATGGCACAATGCCGACTTAAGTAAAAGAGGACTGACACTCTCACTTTCTATGATTGGAACCTCTCCTGTGAGCCCAGTTTTAGATTCCGATGCTTCGCTTCAGGGTAACTGTATCCCTTGAACTTTCTTATTGAGGATGAAACACAGAAATTGCATCCGAATTTAACACAAATCGCACAATGACGACTTAAGTACAAGTGGAATGACACTCTCACTTTCTATGATTCGAACCACTCCTGTGTGGTCAGTTTTGGATTCCGATGCTTCACTTCAAGTTTATTGTACCCCTTGGACCTTCTTATTGACGATAAAACACAGATATGGCATCAGAATTTAATACAAATGGCACAATGTCGACTTAAGTACAAGAGGACTGACACTCTCACTTTCTATGATTTGAACCTCTCCTGTGAGCCCAGTTTTAGATTCCGATGCTTCACTTCAGGTTTACTGTTTCCCTTGGACCTTCTTATTGACGATGAAACACAGAAATTGCATCCGAATTTAATACAAATGGCACAATGTCGACTTAAGTACAAGAGGACTGACACTCTCACTTTCTATGATTTGAACCTATCCTGTGAGTCCAGATTTAGATTCCGATGCTTCACTTCAGGTTCACTGTATACCTTGCACCTTCTTATTGACGATGAATCACAGAAATAGCATCCGAATTTAATACAAAAGGCACAATGCCGACTTAAGTACAAGAGGACTGACATTCTAACATTCTATGATTTTAACCACTCCTGTGAGTCCAGTTTTAGATTCCGATGCTTCACTTCAGGTTTACTGTATACCTTGGACCATCTTATTGACTATGAAACACAGAAATTGCATCCGCATTTAATACAAGTGGCACAATGCCGACTTAAGTACAAGAGGACTGACACTCTCAGTTTCTATGATTTGAACCTCTCCTGTGAGTCCAGTTGTAGGTACCGATGTTTCACTTCAGGTTTAGTGTATCCCTAGGACCTTCTTATTGACTATGAAACACAGAATTTGCATCCGAATTTAATACAAAAGGCACAATACCGACTTAAGTACAAGAGGAGTGCCACTCTAACTTTCTATGATTTGAACCTCTCCTGTGAGTCCAGTTTTAGTTTCCGATGTTTCACTTCAGGTTTAGTGTATCCCTTGGACCTTCTTATTGACTATGAAACACAGGAATTGCATCGGAATTTAATACAAATGGCACGATGCCGACTTAAGTACAAGAGGAGTGACACTCTCACTTTCTAAGATTTGAACCTCTCCTGTGAGTCCAGTTTTAGATTCCGATGCTTCACTTCAGATTTACTGTGTTCCTTGGACCTTCATATTGAGGATGCAACACAGAAATTGCATCCGAATTTAACACAAATCGCACAATTCCGACTTAAGTACAAGAGGACAGACACTCTCACTTTCTATGATTTGAACCTCTCCTGTGCGTCCAGTTTTAAATTCCGATGCTTCACTTCTGGTTTACAGTATACCTTGCACCTTGTTATTGACGATGAAACTCAGAAATTGCATCGGAATTAAATTCAAAAGGCACAATAACGACTTAAGTACAAGAGGACTGACACTCTCACTTTCTATGATTTGAACCTCCCCTGTGCGTCCAGTTTTAAATTCCGATGCTTCACTTCAGGTTTACTGTATACCTTGCACCTTCTTATTGACGATGAAACACAGAAATAGCCTCCGAATTTAATAGAAATGGAACAATGCCGACTTAAGTACAAGAGGACTGACACTCTCACTTTCTACGATTTGAACCTCCCCTGTGAGTTCACTTTTAGATTCCGATGCTTCACTTCAGGTTTACTGTATCCCTTGGACCTTCTTATTGAGGATGAAACACAGAAATTGCATCCGAATTTAACACAAATCGTACAATGCCGACTTAAGTACAAGAGGACTGACACTATCACTTAATATGATTCGTACCTCTCCTGTGAGGTCAGTTTTAGATTCCGTTGATTCACTTCAGGTTTACTGTATAACTTGGACCTTGTTATTGACGATAAATCACAGAAATTGCATCCGAATTTAATACAAAAGGCATAATACCGACTTAAGTACAAGAGGAGTGACACTCTAACTTTCTATGATTTGAACATCTCCTGCTCTCCTGTGAGACCAGTTTTAGATTCCGATGTTTCACTTCAGTTTTATTGTATCCCTTGGACCTTCTTATTGACTATGAAACACAGGAATTGCATCCGAATTTAATACAAATGGCACGATGCCGACTTCAGTACAAGAGGACTGACACTCTCACTTTCTATAATTTGAACCTCTCCTGTGAGTCCAGTTTTAAATTCCGATGCTTCACTTCAGGTTTACTGTATACCTTGCACCTTCTTATTGACGAGGAAACACTGAAATTGCATCGGAAATAAATTCAAAAGGCACAATGCCGACTTAAGTACAAGAGGACTGACACTCTCACTTTCTATGATTTGAAACTCTCCTGTGAGTCCAGTTTTAGATTCCGATGCTTCACTTCAGGTTTACTGTATACCTTGGACCTTCTTATTGAGTATGTAACACAGAAATTACATCCGAATTTAACACAAATGGAACAATGTCGACTTAAGTACAAGAGGACTGACACTCTCACTTTCTATGATTTGAAACTCTCCTGTGAGTCCAGTTTTAGATTCCGATTCTTCACTTCAGGTTTACTGTATCCCTTCGAACTTCTTATTAACGTTGAAACACAGAAATAGCATCCAAATTTAATAGAAATGGAACAATGCCGACTTAAGTACAAGAGGACTGACACTCTCACTTTCTATGATTCGAACGTCTCCTGTGGGGTCAGTTTTAGAGTCCGATGCTTCACTTCAGGTTTACTGTATCCCTTGGACCATCTTATTGACGATAAATCACAGAAATTGCTTCCGTATTTAATACAAGGGAAACAATACGGACTTAAGTACAAGAGGAGTGACACTCTAACTTTCTATGATTTGAACCTCTCCTGTGAGTCCAGTTTTAGATTCCGATGTCTCACTTCATGTTTAGTGTATCCCTTGGACCTTCTCATTGACTATGAAACGCAGGAATTGCATCCGAATTGATTACAAATGGCACGATGCCGGCATAAGTACAAGAGGTCTGACACTCTCACTTTCTATGATTTGAACCTCTCCTGTGAGTCTAGTTTTAAATTCCGATGCTTCACTTCAGGTTTACTGTATACCTTGCAAATTCTTATTGACGATAAAACACAGAAATTGCATCAGAATTTAATTCAAAAGGCACAATGCCGACATAAGTACAAGAGGACTGACACTCTCACTTTCTATGATTTGAACCTCTCCTGTGAGTCCAGTTTTACATTCCGATGCTTCATTTCAGGTTTACTGTATCCCTTTGACCTTCTTATTGACGATGAAACACCGAGTTTGCATCCGAATTTAATGCAAAAGGTACAATGCCGACTTAAGTTCAAGCGGACTGACACTCTAACTTTCTATGATGTGAACCTCTCCTGTGAGTCCAATTTTAGATTCCGATGGTTTACTTGAAGTTTTTCAATCCCTTGGACCTTCTTGTTGACGGTGAAACACAGAAATTGCATCGGAATTAAATTCAAAACGCACAATGCCGACTTAAGTAAAAGTGGACTGACACTCTCACTTTCTATGATTTGAACCTCTCCTGTGAGTCCAGTTTTAGATTCCGATGCTTTACTTCAGGTTAACTGTATCCCTTGGACCTTCTTATTGATGATGAAACACAGAAATTGCATCGGAATTAAATTCAAAACGTACAATGCCGACTGAAGTAAAAGAGGACTGACACTCTCACTTTCTATGATTTGAACCTCTCCTGTGAGTCCAGTTTTAGATTCCATTGCTTCACATCAGGTTTACTGTATCCCTTGAACCTTCTTATTGACGATGAAACACAGAAATTGCATCCGAATTTAATTCAAAAGGCACAATACCGACTTAACTACAAGAGAAGTGACACTTTAACTCTCTATGATTTGAACCTCTCCTGTGAGCCCAGTTTTAGATTCCGATGTTTCACTTCAGGTTTACTGTATCCCTTGGACCTTCTTATTGACGATGAAACACAGAAAATGCATCCGAATTTAATACAAATGGCACAATGCCGTCTTGAGTACAAGATTACTGACACTCTCACTTTCTATGATTGGAACCTCTCCTATGAGTCCAGTATTAGATTACGATGCTTCACTTCAGGTTTACTGTATCCCTTGGACCTTCTTATTGACGTTGAAACACAGAGAAAGGATCCTAATATAATAGAAATGGCACAATGCCGACTTAAGTACAAGAGGACTGACACTCTCACTTTCTATGATTTGTACCTCTCCTGTGAGTCCAGTTTTAGATTCCGATGCTTCACTTCAGGGTTACTGTATCCCTTGGACCTTCTTATTGACGATGAAACACAGAAACTGCATCCGAATTTAATACAAATGGCACAATGTCGACTTAAGTACAAGAGGACTGACACTCTCACTTTCTATGATTTGAACCTCTCCTGTGAGTCCAGATTTAGATTCTGATGCTTCACTTCAGGTTTACTGTATACTATGCACCTTCTTATTGACGATGAAACACAGAAATTGCATCCAAATTGAATACAAAGGGCACAATGCCGACTTAAGTTCAAGAGGACTGACATTTTAACATTCTATGATTTGAACCACTCCTGTGAGTCCAGTTTTAGATTCCGATGCTTCACTTCAGGTTTACTGTATCCCTTGGACTTTCTTATTGACGATGAAACACAGAAATTGCATCCAAATTTAATACAAATGGCACAATACCGACTTAAGTACAAGAGGAGTAACACTCTAACTTTCTATGATTTGTACCTCTCCTGTGAGTCCAGTTTCAGTTTCCGATGCTTCACTTCGGGTTTACTGTATACCTTGGACCTTCTAATTGACGATTAAACACAGAGTTTGCATCCGAATTTAATACTAAAGGTACAATTCCGACTTAAGTACAAGAGGACTGACACACTAACTTTCTATGATTTGAACCTCTCCTGTGAGTCCAGTTTTAGATTCCGATGCTTCACTTCAGGGTTACTGTATCCCTTGGACCTTCTTATTGAGGATGAAACACAGAAATTGCATCCGAATTTAACACAAATCGCACAATGCCGACTTAAGTACAAGAGGACTGACACACTAACTTTCTATAATTTGAACCTCTCCTGTGAGCCCGGTTTTAGTTTCCGATGCTTCACTTCAGGTTTACTGTATCCCTTGGACCTTCTTATTGACGATGAAACACAGAAATTGCATCCGAATTTAATACAAATGGCACAATGTCGACTTAAGTACAAGAGGACTGACACTCTCACTTTCTATGATTTGAACCTTTCCTGTGGGTTCAGTTTTAGATTCCGAAGCTTCACTTCAGAATTACTGTATCCCTTGGACCTTCTAATTGACGATGAAACACAGAGTTTGCATCCGAATTTAATACAAAAGGCAGAATGCCGACTTAAGTACAAGGGGACTGACACTCTAACTTTATATGGTTTCAACCTCTCCTGTGAGTCCAGTTTTAGATTCCGATGCTTCACTTCAAGTTTACTGTATCCCGTGGACCTTCTCATTGTCGATGAAACACAGAGTTCGCATCCGAATTTAATACAAATGGTACAATGCCGACTTAAGTACAAGAGAACTGACACTCTCACTTTCTATGATTTGAATCTCCCCTGTGAGTCCAGTTTTAGATTCCGATGCTTCACTTCAGGTGTACTGTATCCCTTGCGCCTTCTTTTTGACGATGAAACACAGAAATTGCATCGGAATTAAATTCAAAAGGCACTATGCCGACCTAAATAGAAGTGGACTGACACTCACACTTTCTATGATTTGAACCTCTCCTGTGAGTCCAGTTTTAGATTCCGATGCTTCACTTCAGGTTTACTGTATACCTTGCACCTTCTTATTGACGATGAAACATAGAAATAGCATCGGAATTACATTTAAAAGGCACAATGCCGACTTAAGTACAAGAGGACTGACACTCTCACTTTCTATGATTTAAACCTCTATTGTGAGTCCAGTTTTACATTCCGATGCTTCACTTCAAGTTTACTGTATCCCGTGGACCTTCTCATTGTCGATGAAACACTGAGTTCGCATCCGAATTTAATACAAATGGTACAATGGCGACTTAAGTACAAGAGGACTGACACTCTCACTTTCTATGTTTTGAACCTCTCCTGTGGATCCAGTTTTAGATTCCGATGCTTCACTTCGTTTTTACTGTATACCTTGCACCTTCTTAATGACGAAGAAACACAGAAATTGCATCGGAATTAAATTCAAAAGCCACAATGCCGACTTCAGTACAAAAGGACTGACACTTTTACTTTCTATGACTTGAACCTCTCCTGTGAGTCCAGTTTTAGATTACGATGCTTCATTTAAGGTTTACTGTATCCCTTGGACCTTCTAATTGACGATTAAACACAGAGTTTGCATCCGAACTTAATACTAAAGGTACAATTCCGACTTAAGTACAAGAGGACTGACACTCTAACTTTCTATGATTTGAACCTCTCCTGTGAGTCCAGTTTTAGATTCCGATGCTTCACTTTAGGTTTACTGTATCCCTTGGACTTTCTTATTGACGATGAAACACAGAAATTGCATCCAAATTTAATACAAATGGCACAATACCGACTTAAGTACAAGAGGAGTAACACTCTAACTTTCTATGATTTGTACCTCTCCTGTGGGTCCAGTTTTAGATTCCGATGCTTCACTTCGGGTTTACTGTATACCTTGCACCTTCTTAATGACGATGAAACACAGAAATTGCACCGGAATAAAATTCAAAAGCCACAATGCCGACTTCAGTACAAAAGGACTGACACTTTTACTTTCTATGACTTGAACCTCTCCTGTGAGTCCAGTTTTAGATTACGATGCTTCATTTAAGGTTTACTGTATCCCTTGGACCTTCTAATTGACGATTAAACACAGAGTTTGCATCCGAACTTAATACTAAAGGTACAATTCCGACTTAAGTACAAGAGGACTGACACTCTAACTTTCTATGATTTGAACCTCTCCTGTGAGTCCAGTTTTAGATTCCGATGCTTCACTTCAGGGTTACTGTGTCCCTTGGACCTTCTTATTGAGGATGAAACACAGAAATTGCATCCGAATTTAACACAAATCGCACAATGCCGACTTAAGTACAAGAGGACTGACACACTAACTTTCTATGATTTGAACCTCTCCTGTGAGCCCGGTTTTAGATTCCGATGCTTCACTTCAGGTTTACTGTATCCCTTGGACCTTCTCATTGACGATGAAACACAGAAATTGCATCCGAATTTAATACAAATGGCACAATGTCGACTTAAGTACAAGAGGACTGACACTCTCACTTTCTATGATTTGAACCTCTCCTGTGAGTCCAGATTTAGATTCTGATGCTTCACTTCAGGTTTACTGTATACCTTGCACCTTCTTATTGACGATGTAACACAGAAATTGCATCCAAATTTAATACAAAGGGCACAATGCCGACTTAAGTTCAAGAGGACTGACATTCTAACATTCTATGATTTGAACCACTCCTGTGAGTCCAGTTTTAGATTCCGATGCTTCACTTCAGGTTTACTGTATCCCTTGGACTTTCTTATTGACGATGAAACACAGAAATTGCATCCAAATTTAATATAAATGGCACAATACCGACTTAAGTACAAGAGGAGTAACACTCTAACATTCTATGATTTGTACCTCTCCTGTGAGTCCAGTTTTAGAGTCCGATGCTTCACTTCAGGTTTACTGTATCCCTTAGACCTTCTTATTGACGATGAAACACAGAAATTGCATCGGAATTAAATTCAAAAAGCACAATGTCGACTTGAGTACAAGTGGACTGACAGCCTAACTTTCTATGATTTGAACCTTTCCTGTGAGTTCAGTTTTAGATTCCGATGCTTCACTTCAGGTTTACTGTATCCCTTGGACCTTCTTGTTGACGATGAAACACAGAGTTTGCATCCGAATTTAATACAAAAGGCAGAATGCCGACTTAAGTACAAGGGGACTGACACTCTAACTTTCTATGATTTCAACCTCTCCTGTGAGTCCAGTTTTAGATTCCGATGCTTCACTTAAGGTTTACTGTATCCCGTGGACCTTCTCATTGTCGATGAAACACAGAGTTCGCATCCGAATTTAATACAAATGGTACAATGCCGACTTAAGTACAAGAGGACTGACACTCTCACTTTCTATGATTTGAATCTCCCCTGTGAGTCCAGTTTCAGATTCCGATACTTCACTTCAGGTGTCTGTATCCCTTGCACCTTCTTTTTGACGATGAAACACAGAAATTGCATCTTAATTAAATTCAAAAGGCACAATGCCGACCTAAATAGAAGTGGACTGACACTCACACTTTCTATGATTTGAACCTCTCCTGTGAGTCCAGTTTTAGATTCCGATGCTTCACTTCAGGTTTACTGTATACCTTGCACCTTCTTATTGACGATGAAACATAGAAATAGCATCGGAATTACATTTAAAAGGCACAATGCGGACTTAAGTACAAGTGGACTGACACTCTCACTTTCCATGATTTGAACCTCTATTGTGAGTCCAGTTTTACATTCCGATGCTTCACTTCAAGTTTACTGTATCCCGTGGACCTTCTCATTGTCGATGAAACATAGAGTTCGCATCCGAATTTAATACAAATGGTACAATGCCGACTTAAGTTCAAGATTACTGACACTCTAACTTTCTATAATTTAAACCTCTCCTTTGAGTCCAGTTTAAGATTCCGATGCTTCACTTCTGGTTTACTGTATCCCTTGGACCTTCTTATTGACGATGAAACACAGAAATTGCATCCGAATTTAATACAAAAATCACAATGGCGACTTAAGTACAAGAGGACTGACACTCTCACTTTCTATGATTTGAACCTCTCCTGTGGGTCCAGTTTTAGATTCCGATGCTTCACTTCAGGTTTACTGTATCCCTTGGAACTTCTTATTGACGATGAAACACAGAAATTGCATCAGAATTTAATACAAATGCCACAATGCCGACTTAAGTACAAGAGGACTGACACTCTCACTTTCTATGATTTGAACCTCTCCTGTAAGTCCAGTTTTAGATTCCAATGCTTCACTACAGGTTCACTTTATACTTTGCACCTTCGTATTGACGATGAAACACAGAAATTGCATCCGAATTTAACACAAATCGCACAATGCCGACTTAAGTACAAGAGGACTGACACTCTCACTTTCTATGATTTGAACCTCTCCTGTGAGCCCGGTTTTAGATTCCGATGCTTCACTTCAGGTTTACTGTATCCCTTGGACCTTCTTATTGACGATGAAACACAGAAATTGCATCCGAATTTAATACAAATGGCACAATGTCGACTTAAGTACAAGAGGACTGACACTCTCACTTTCTATGATTTGAACCTCTCCTGTGAGTCCAGATTTAGATTCTGATGCATCACTTCAGGTTTACTGTATACCTTGCACCTTCTTATTGACGATGAAACACAGAAATTGCATCCAAATTTAATACAAAGGGCACAATGCCGACTCAAGTTCAAGAGGACTGGCATTCTAACATTCTATGATTTGAACCACTCCTATGAGTCCAGTTTTAGATTCCGATGCTTCACTTCAGGTTTACTGTATCCCTTGTACTTTCTTATTGACGATGAAACACAGAAATTGCATCCAAATTCAATACAAATGGCACAATACCGACTTAAGTACAAGAGGGGTAACACTTTAACTTTCTATGATTTGTACCTCTCCTGTGAGTCCAGTTTTAGATTACGATGCTTCACTTCAGGTTTACTGTATACCTTGGACCTTCTTATTGACTATGAAACACAGAAATTGCATCCGAATTTAATACAAATGGCACAATGATGACTTAAGTACAAGAGGACTGACACTCTCACTTTCTATGATTTGAACCTCTCCTGTGAGTCCAGTTTTAGATTCCGATGCTTCACTTCGGGTTTACTGTATACCTTGCACCTTCTTATTGACGATGAATCACAGAAATTTCATCGTAATTAAATTCAAAAGCCACAATGCCGACTTCAGTACAAAAGGACTGACACTTTTAATTTCTATGATTTGAACCTCTCCTGTGAGTCCAGTTTTAGATTCCGATGCTTCATTTCAGGTTTACTGTTTCCCTTGGACCTTCTAATTGACGATTAAACACAGAGTTTGCATCCGAATTTAATACTAAAGGTACAATTCCGACTTAAGTACAAGAGGACTGACACTCTAACTTTCTATGATTTGAACCTCTCCTGTGAGTCCAGGTTTAGATTCCGATGCTTCACTTCTGGTTTACTGTATCCCTTGGACCTTCTTATTGACGATGAAACACAGAAATTGCATCCGAATTTAATACAAATGCCACACTGCCGACATAAGTACAAGAGGACTGACACTCTCACTTTCTATGATTTTAACCTCTCCTGTGAGTCCAGTTTTAGATTCCGATGCTTCACTTCAGTTTTTTGTATCCCTTGGACCTTATTATTGACGATGAAACACAGAAATTGCATCGGAAACAAATTCAAAGCGCAAATGCCGACTTAAGTAAAAGATGACTGACACTCTCACATTCTATGATTTGAACCTCTCCTGTGAGTCCAGTTTTAGATTCCGATGCTTCACTTCAGGTTTACTGTATCCCTTGGACCTTCTTATTGACGATGAAACACAGAAATTGCATCGGAATTAAATTCAAAAAGCACAATGTCGACTTGAGTACAAGTGGACTGACAGCCTAACTTTCTATGATTTGAACCTCTATTGTGAGTTCAGTTTTACATTGCGATGCTTGACTTCAAGTTTACCGTATCCCGTGGACCTTCTCATTGTCGATGAAACACAGGGTTCGCATCCGAATTTAATACAAATGGTACAATGCCGATTTAAGTACAAGAAGACTGACACTCTAACTTTCTAGGATTTAAACCTCTCCTGTGAGTCCAGTTTAAGATTCCGATGCTTCACTTCAGGTTTACTGTATCCCTTGGACCTTCTTATTGACGATGAAACACAGAAATTGCATCCGAATTTAATACAAAAACCACAATGGCGACTTAAGTACAAGAGGAATGACACTCTCACTTTCTATGATTTGAACCTCTCCTGTGAGTCCAGTTTTAAATTCCGATGCTTCACTTCAGGTTGACTGTATCCCTTATACCTTCTTATTGACGATGAAACACAGAAATTGCATCGGAATTTAATACAAATGCCACAATGCCGAATTAAGTACAAGAGGACTGACACTCTCTCTTTCTATGATTTGAACCTCTCCTGTGAGTCCAGTTTTAGATTCCTAAGCTTCACTTCAGGTTTACTGTATACCTTGCACCTTCTTATTGACGATGAAACACAGAAATTGCACCCGAATTTAATACAAAAGGCACAATACCGACTCAAGTACAAGGGGACAGACACTCTAACTTTCTATGATTTGAACCTCTCCTGTGAGTCCAGTTTTAGATTCCGATGCTTCACATCAGGTTTACTGTATCCCTTTTACCTTCTTATTGACGATGAAACACAGAAATTGCATCGGAATTAAATTCAAAACGCACTATGCCGACTTAAGTAAAAGAGGACTGAAACTCTCACTTTCCATGATTTGAACCTCTCCTGTGAGTCCAGTTTTAGATTCCGATGCTTCACTTCAGGTTTACTGTATCCCTTGGACCTTCGTATTGACGATGAAACACAGACATTGCATCCGAATTTAATAAAAATGCCACAATGCCGACATAAGCACAAGAGGACTGACACTCTCACTTTCTATTATTTGA
The DNA here is from genome assembly GCF_023864345.2 of Schistocerca serialis cubense. Lineage (NCBI taxonomy): Eukaryota > Metazoa > Arthropoda > Insecta > Orthoptera > Acrididae > Schistocerca > Schistocerca serialis. The sequence goes on from NC_064642.1 coordinate 803,095,510, forward strand.
ACCTCTCCTGTGAGTCCAGTTTTAGATTTCAATGCTTCACTTCAGGTTTACTGTATACCTTGCACCTTCTTATTGACGATGAAACACAGAAATTGCATCCGAATTTAATACAAAATGCACAATGAAGGCTTAAGTACAAGGGGACTGACATTCTAATTTCTATGATTTGAACCTCTCCTGTGAGTCCAGTTTTAGATTCCGAAGCTTCACTTCAGGTTTACTGTATACCTTGCACCTTCTTATTGACGATGAAACACAGAAATTGCCCCCGAATTTAATACAAAAGGCACAATACCGACTCAAGTACAAGTGGACAGACACTCTAACTTTCTATGATTTGAACCTCTCCTGTGAGTCAAGTTTTAAATTCCGATGCTTCACATCTGGTTTACTGTATCACTTTTACCTTCTTATTGGCGATCAAACACAGATATTGCATCGGAATTAAATTCAAAACGCACAATGCCGACTTAAATAAAAGAGGACTGACACTCTCACTTTCTATGATTTGAACCTCTCCTGTGAGTCCAGTTTTAGATTCCGATGCTTCATTTCAGGTTAACTGTATCCCTTGGACCTTCGTATTGACGATGAAACACAGAAATTGCATCCGAATTTAATAAAAATGCCACAATGCCCACTTAAGCACAAGAGGACTGACACTCTCACTTTCTATTATTTGAACCTCTACTGTGAGTCCAGTTTTAGATTTCGATGCTTCACTTCAGGTTTACTGTATATCTTGCACCTTCTTATTGACGATGAAACACAGAAATTGCACCCGAATTTAATACAAAAGGCACAATACCGACTCAAGTACAAGTGGACAGACACTCTAACTTTCTATGATTTGAACCACTCCTGTGAGTCCAGTTTTAAATTCCGATGCTTCACATCAGGTTTACTGTATCCCTTTTACCTTCTTATCGGCGAAGAAACACAGAAATTGCATCGGAATTAAATTCAAAACGCACAATGCCGACTTAAGTACAAGAGGACTGACACTCTAACTTTCTATGATTTAAACCTCTCCTGTGAGTCCAGTTTAAGATTCCGATGCTTTACTTCAGGTTTACTGTATCCCTTGGACCTTCTTATTGACGATGGAACACAGAAACTGCATCCGAATTTAATACAAAAATCACAATGGCGACTTAAGTACAAGAGGAATGACACTCTCACTTTCTATGATTTGAACCTCTCCTGTGAGTCCAGTTTTAGATTCCGATACTTCACATCAGGTTTACTGTATCCCTTTTACCTTCTTATTGACGATGAAACACAGAAATTGCATCGGAATTAAATTCAAAACGCACAATGCCGACTTAAGTAAAAGAGGACTGAAACTCTCACTTTCTATGATTTGAACCTCTCCTGTGAGTCCAGTTTTAGATTCCGATGCTTCACTTCAGGTTTACTGTATCCCTTGGACCTTCGTATTGACGATGAAACACAGAAATTGCATCCGAATTTAATAAAAATGCCACAATGCCGACTTAATAACAAGAGGACTGACACTCTCACTTTCTATTATTTGAACCTCTCCTGTGAGTCCAGTTTTAGATTTCAATGCTTCACTTCAGGTATACTGTATACCTCGCACCTTCTTATTGACGATGAAACACAGAAATTGCATCCGAATTTAATACAAAATGCACAATGCCGACTTAAGTACAAGAGGACTGACATTCTAACTTTCTATGATTTGAACCACTCCTGTGAGTCCAGTTTTAGATTTTGATGCTTCACTTCAGGTTTCCAGTATACCTTGCACCTTCTTATTGACGATGAAACACAGAAATTGCATCCGAATTTAACACAAAATGCACAATGCCGACTTAAGTACAAGAGGACTGACACTCTAACTTTCTATGATTTAAACCTCTCCTGTGAGTCCAGTTTAAGATTCCGATGCTTTACTTCAGGTTTACTGTATCCCTTGGACCTTCTTATTGACGATGAAACACAGTAATTGCATCGGAATTTAATACAAATGCCACAATGCCGACTTAAGTACAAGAGGACTGACACTCTCACTTTCTATGATTTGAACCTCTCCTGTAAGTCCAGTTTTAGATTCCAATGCTTCACTACAGGTTTACTTTATACTTTGCACCTTCGTGTTGACGATGAAACACATAAATTGCCCCCGGATTTAATACAAAAGGCACAACGCCGACTTAAGTACAAGAGGACTGACATTCTAATTTTTCTATGATTTGAACCTCACCTGTGAGTAAAGATTCAGATTCTGATGCTTCACTTCAGGTTTACTGTATCCCTTGGACCTTCTTATTGACGATGTAACACAGAAATTGCACCCGAATTTAATACAAAAGGCACAATACCGACTCAAGTACAAGGGGACAGACACTCTAACTTTCTATGATATGAACCTCTCCTGTGAGTCCAGTTTTAGATTCCGATGCTTCACATCAGGTTCACTGTATCCCTTTTACCTTCTTATTGACGATGAAACACAGAAATTGCATCGGAATTAAATTCAAAACGCACAATGCCGACTTAAGCACAAGAGGACTGACACTCTCACTTTCTATTATTTTAACCTCTCCTGTGAGTCCAGTTTTAGATTTCAATGCTTCACTTCAGGTATACTGTATACCTTGCACCTTCTTATTGACGATGAAACACAGAAATTGCATCCGAATTTAATACAAAATGCACAATGCCAACTTAAGTACAAGAGGACTGACATTCTAACTTTCTATTATTTGAACCTCTCCTGTGAGTCCAGTTTTAGATTCCGATGCTTCACTTCAGGTTTACTGTATCCCTTGGTCCTTCTTATTGACGATGAAACACAGAAATTGCATCCGAATTTAATACAAATGCCGACTTAAGTACAAGAGGACTGACACTCTCACTTTCTATTATTTGAACCTCTAGTGTGAGTCCAGTTTTAGATTCCGATGCTTCACTTAAGGTTTACTGTATCCCTTGGACCTTTTTATTGACGATGAAACACAGAAATTGCACCCGAATTTAATACAAAAGGTATAATACCGACTCAAGTACAAGAGGAGTGACACTCTAATTTTCTATGATTCGAACCTCTCCTTTGAGTCCAGTTTTAGAATCCGATGCTACACTTCTGGTTTACTGTATCCCTTGGACCTTCTTATTGACGATGAAACACAGAAATTGCACCCGAATTTAATACAAAAGGCACAATACCGACTCAAATACAAGAGGAGTGACACTCTAACTTTCTATGATTTGAACCTCTCCTGTGAGTCCAGTTTTAGATTCCGATGCTTCACTTCAGGTTTACTGTAACCCTTGGACCTTCTTATTGACGATGAAACACAGAAATAGCATCCGAATTTAATACAAATGCCACAAAGCCGACTTAAGTACAAGAGGACTGACACTCTCACTTTCTATGATTTGAACCTCTCCTGTGAGTCCAGTTTTAGATTCCGAAGCTTCACTTGAGGTTTACTGTATACCTTGCACCTTCTTATTGACGATGAAACACAGAAATTGCCCCCGAATTTAATAAAAATGCTACAATGCCCACTTAAGCACAAGTGGACTGACACTCTCACTTTCTATTATTTGAACCTCTCCTGTGAGTCCAGTTTTAGATTTCGATGCTTCACTTCAGGTTTACTGTATACCTTGCACCTTCTTATTGACGATGAAACACGGAAATTGCACCCGAATTTAATACAAAAGGCACAATACCGACTCAAGTACAAGTGGACAGACACTCTAACTTTCTATGATTTGAACCACTCCTGTGAGTCCAGTTTTAAATTCCGATGCTTCACATCAGGTTTACTGTATCCCTTTTACCTTCTTATTGGCGATGAAACACAGAAACTGCATCGGAATTAATTTCAAAACGCACAATGCCGACTTAAGTGAAAGAGGACTGACACTCTCACTTTCTATGATTTGAACCTCTCCTGTGAGTCCAGTTTTAGATTCCGATGCTTCACTTCAGGTCAACTGTATCCCTTGGACCTTCGTATTGACGATGAAACACAGAAATTGCATCCGAATTTAATAAAAATGCCACAATGCCCACTTAAGCACAAGAGGACTGACACTCTCACTTTCAATTATTTGAACCTCTCCTGTGAGTCCAGTTTTAGATTTTGATGCTTCACTTCAGGTTTACTGTATACCTTGCACCTTCTTATTGACGATGAAACACAGAAATTGCATCCGAATTTAACACAAAATGCACAATGCCGACTTAAGTACAAGAGGACTGACACTCTAACTTTCTATGATTTAAACCTCTCCTGTGAGTCCAGTTTAAGATTCCGATGCTTTACTTCAGGTTTACTGTATCCCTTGGACCTTCTTATTGACGATGAAACACAGAAATTGCATCCGAATTTAATACAAAAATCACAATGGCGACTTAAGTACTAGAGGAATGACACTCTCACTTTCTATGATTTGAACCTCTCCTGTGAGTCCAGTTTTAAATTCCGATGCTTCACTTCAGGTTTACTGTATCCCTTGGACCTTCTTATTGACGATGAAACACAGAAATAGCATCCGAATTTAATACAAATGCCACAAAGCCGACTTAAGTACAAGAGGACTGACACTCTCACTTTCTATGATTTGAACCTCTCCTGTGAGTCCAGTTTTAGATTCCGATGCTTCACTTCAGGTTTACTGTATACTTTGCACCATCTTATTGATGGTGAAACGCAGAAATTCCATCCGAATTTAATACAAAAGGCACAATGCCGACTTAAGTACAAGAGGACTGACATTCTAACTTTCTATGATTTGAACCTCTCCTGTGAGTAAAGATTCAGATTCCGATGCTTCACATCAGGTTTACTGTATCCCTTTTACCTTCTTATTGACGACGAAACAGAAATTGCATCGGAATTAAATTCAAAACGCACAATGCCGACTTAAGTAAAAGAGGACTGAAACTCTCACTTTCTATGATTTGAACCTCTCCTGTGAGTCCAGTTTTAGATTCCGATGCTTCACTTCAGGTTTACTGTATCCCTTGGACCTTCGTATTGACGATGAAACACAGAAATTGCATCCGAATTTAATAAAAATTCCACAATGCCGACTTAAGCACAAAAGGACTGAAACTCTCACTTTCTATTATTTGAACCTCTCCTGTGAGTCCAGTTTTTGATTTCAATGCTTCATTTCAGGTATACTGTATACCTTGCACCTTCTTATTGACGATGAAACACAGAAATTGCATCCGAATTTAATACAAAATGCACAATGCCGACTTAAGTACAAGAGGACTGACATTCTAACTTTCTATTATTTGAACCTCTCCTGTGAGTCCAGTTTTAGATTTTGAGGCTTCACTTCAGGTTAACTGTATACCTTGCACCATCTTATTGACGATGAAACACAGAAATTGCATCCGAATTTAACACAAAATGCACAATGCCGACTTAAGTACAAGAGGACTGACACTCTAACTTTATATGATTTAAACCTCTCCTGTGAGTCCAGTTTAAGATTCCGATGCTTCACATCAGGTTTACTGTATCCCTTTTACCTTCTTATTGACGACGAAACAGAAATTGCATCGGAATTAAATTCAAAACGCACTATGCCGACTTAAGTAAAAGAGGACTGAAACTCTCACTTTCCATGATTTGAACCTCTCCTGTGAGTCCAGTTTTAGATTCCGATGCTTCACTTCAGGTTTACTGTATCCCTTGGACCTTCGTATTGACGATGAAACACAGACATTGCATCCGAATTTAATAAAAATGCCACAATGCCGACATAAGCACAAGAGGACTGACACTCTCACTTTCTATTATTTGAACCTCTCCTGTGAGTCCAGTTTTAGATTTCAATGCTTCACTTCAGGTTTACTGTATACCTTGCACCTTCTTATTGACGATGAAACACAGAAATTGCATCCGAATTTAATACAAAATGCACAATGAAGGCTTAAGTACAAGGGGACTGACATTCTAATTTCTATGATTTGAACCTCTCCTGTGAGTCCAGTTTTAGATTCCGAAGCTTCACTTCAGGTTTACTGTATACCTTGCACCTTCTTATTGACGATGAAACACATAAATTGCCCCCGAATTTAATACAAAAGGCACAATACCGACTCAAGTACAAGTGGACAGACACTCTAACTTTCTATGATTTGAACCTCTCCTGTGAGTCAAGTTTTAAATTCCGATGCTTCACATCTGGTTTACTGTATCACTTTTACCTTCTTATTGGCGATCAAACACAGATATTGCATCGGAATTAAATTCAAAACGCACAATGCCGACTTAAATAAAAGAGGACTGACACTCTCACTTTCTATGATTTGAACCTCTCCTGTGAGTCCAGTTTTAGATTCCGATGCTTCATTTCAGGTTAACTGTATCCCTTGGACCTTCGTATTGACGATGAAACACAGAAATTGCATCCGAATTTAATAAAAATGCCACAATGCCCACTTAAGCACAAGAGGACTGACACTCTCACTTTCTATTATTTGAACCTCTACTGTGAGTCCAGTTTTAGATTTCGATGCTTCACTTCAGGTTTACTGTATATCTTGCACCTTCTTATTGACGATGAAACACAGAAATTGCACCCGAATTTAATACAAAAGGCACAATACCGACTCAAGTACAAGTGGACAGACACTCTAACTTTCTATGATTTGAACCACTCCTGTGAGTCCAGTTTTAAATTCCGATGCTTCACATCAGGTTTACTGTATCCCTTTTACCTTCTTATTGGCGAAGAAACACAGAAATTGCATCGGAATTAAATTCAAAACGCACAATGCCGACTTAAGTACAAGAGGACTGACACTCTAACTTTCTATGATTTAAACCTCTCCTGTGAGTCCAGTTTAAGATTCCGATGCTTTACTTCAGGTTTACTGTATCCCTTGGACCTTCTTATTGACGATGGAACACAGAAACTGCATCCGAATTTAATACAAAAATCACAATGGCGACTTAAGTACAAGAGGAATGACACTCTCACTTTCTATGATTTGAACCTCTCCTGTGAGTCCAGATTTAGATTCCGATACTTCACATCAGGTTTACTGTATCCCTTTTACCTTCTTATTGACGATGAAACACAGAAATTGCATCGGAATTAAATTCAAAACGCACAATGCCGACTTAAGTAAAAGAGGACTGAAACTCTCACTTTCTATGATTTGAACCTCTCCTGTGAGTCCAGTTTTAGATTCCGATGCTTCACTTCAGGTTTACTGTATCCCTTGGACCTTCGTATTGACGATGAAACACAGAAATTGCATCCGAATTTAATAAAAATGCCACAATGCCGACTTAAGGACAAGAGGACTGACACTCTCACTTTCTATTATTTGAACCTCTCCTGTGAGTCCAGTTTTAGATTTCAATGCTTCACTTCAGGTATACTGTATACCTTGCACCTTCTTATTGACGATGAAACACAGAAATTGCATCCGAATTTAATACAAAATGCACAATGCCGACTTAAGTACAAGAGGACTGACATTCTAACTTTCTATGATTTGAACCACTCCTGTGAGTCCAGTTTTAGATTTTGATGCTTCACTTCAGGTTTCCAGTATACCTTGCACCTTCTTATTGACGATGAAACACAGAAATTGCATCCGAATTTAACACAAAATGCACAATGCCGACTTAAGTACAAGAGGACTGACACTCTAACTTTCTATGATTTAAACCTCTCCTGTGAGTCCAGTTTAAGATTCCGATGCTTTACTTCAGGTTTACTGTATCCCTTGGACCTTCTTATTGACGATGAAACACAGTAATTGCATCGGAATTTAATACAAATGCCACAATGCCGACTTAAGTACAAGAGGACTGACACTCTCACTTTCTATGATTTGAACCTCTCCTGTAAGTCCAGTTTTAGATTCCAATGCTTCACTACAGGTTTACTTTATACTTTGCACCTTCGTGTTGACGATGAAACACATAAATTGCCCCCGGATTTAATACAAAAGGCACAACGCCGACTTAAGTACAAGAGGACTGACATTCTAATTTTTCTATGATTTGAACCTCACCTGTGAGTAAAGATTCAGATTCTGATGCTTCACTTCAGGTTTACTGTATCCCTTGGACCTTCTTATTGACGATGTAACACAGAAATTGCACCCGAATTTAATACAAAAGGCACAATACCGACTCAAGTACAAGGGGACAGACACTCTAACTTTCTATGATATGAACCTCTCCTGTGAGTCCAGTTTTAGATTCCGATGCTTCACATCAGGTTCACTGTATCCCTTTTACCTTCTTATTGACGATGAAACACAGAAATTGCATCGGAATTAAATTCAAAACGCACAATGCCGACTTAAGCACAAGAGGACTGACACTCTCACTTTCTATTATTTTAACCTCTCCTGTGAGTCCAGTTTTAGATTTCAATGCTTCACTTCAGGTATACTGTATACCTTGCACCTTCTTATTGACGATGAAACACAGAAATTGCATCCGAATTTAATACAAAATGCACAATGCCAACTTAAGTACAAGAGGACTGACATTCTAACTTTCTATTATTTGAACCTCTCCTGTGAGTCCAGTTCTAGATTCCGATGCTTCACTTCAGGTTTACTGTATCCCTTGGTCCTTCTTATTGACGATGAAACACAGAAATTGCATCCGAATTTAATACAAATGCCGACTTACGTACAAGAGGACTGACACTCTCACTTTCTGTTATTTGAACCTCTAGTGTGAGTCCAGTTTTAGATTCCGATGCTTCACTTAAGGTTTACTGTATCCCTTGGACCTTTTTATTGACGATGAAACACAGAAATTGCACCCGAATTTAATACAAAAGGTATAATACCGACTCAAGTACAAGAGGAGTGACACTCTAATTTTCTATGATTCGAACCTCTCCTTTGAGTCCAGTTTTAGAATCCGATGCTACACTTCTGGTTTACTGTATCCCTTGGACCTTCTTATTGACGATGAAACACAGAAATTGCACCCGAATTTAATACAAAAGGCACAATACCGACTCAAATACAAGAGGAGTGACACTCTAACTTTCTATGATTTGAACCTCTCCTGTGAGTCCAGTTTTAGATTCCGATGCTTCACTTCAGGTTTACTGTAACCCTTGGACCTTCTTATTGACGATGAAACACAGAAATAGCATCCGAATTTAATACAAATGCCACAAAGCCGACTTAAGTACAAGAGGACTGACACTCTCACTTTCTATGATTTGAACCTCTCCTGTGAGTCCAGTTTTAGATTCCGAAGCTTCACTTGAGGTTTACTGTATACCTTGCACCTTCTTATTGACGATGAAACACAGAAATTGCCCCCGAATTTAATAAAAATGCTACAATGCCCACTTAAGCACAAGAGGACTGACACTCTCACTTTCTATTATTTGAACCTCTCCTGTGAGTCCAGTTTTAGATTTCGATGCTTCACTTCAGGTTTACTGTATACCTTGCACCTTCTTATTGACGATGAAACACGGAAATTGCACCCGAATTTAATACAAAAGGCACAATACCGACTCAAGTACAAGTGGACAGACACTCTAACTTTCTATGATTTGAACCACTCCTGTGAGTCCAGTTTTAAATTCCGATGCTTCACATCAGGTTTACTGTATCCCTTTTACCTTCTTATTGGCGATGAAACACAGAAACTGCATCGGAATTAATTTCAAAACGCACAATGCCGACTTAAGTGAAAGAGGACTGACACTCTCACTTTCTATGATTTGAACCTCTCCTGTGAGTCCAGTTTTAGATTCCGATGCTTCACTTCAGGTCAACTGTATCCCTTGGACCTTCGTATTGACGATGAAACACAGAAATTGCATCCGAATTTAATAAAAATGCCACAATGCCCACTTAAGCACAAGAGGACTGACACTCTCACTTTCAATTATTTGAACCTCTCCTGTGAGTCCAGTTTTAGATTTTGATGCTTCACTTCAGGTTTACTGTATACCTTGCACCTTCTTATTGACGATGAAACACAGAAATTGCATCCGAATTTAACACAAAATGCACAATGCCGACTTAAGTACAAGAGGACTGACACTCTAACTTTCTATGATTTAAACCTCTCCTGTGAGTCCAGTTTAAGATTCCGATGCTTTACTTCAGGTTTACTGTATCCCTTGGACCTTCTTATTGACGATGAAACACAGAAATTGCATCCGAATTTAATACAAAAATCACAATGGCGACTTAAGTACTAGAGGAATGACACTCTCACTTTCTATGATTTGAACCTCTCCTGTGAGTCCAGTTTTAAATTCCGATGCTTCACTTCAGGTTTATGTATCCCTTGGACCTTCTTATTGACGATGAAACACAGAAATAGCATCCGAATTTAATACAAATGCCACAAAGCCGACTTAAGTACAAGAGGACTGACACTCTCACTTTCTATGATTTGAACCTCTCCTGTGAGTCCAGTTTTAGATTCCGATGCTTCACTTCAGGTTTACTGTATACCTTGCACCATCTTATTGATGGTGAAACGCAGAAATTCCATCCGAATTTAATACAAAAGGCACAATGCCGACTTAAGTACAAGAGGACTGACATTCTAACTTTCTATGATTTGAACCTCTCCTGTGAGTAAAGATTCAGATTCCGATGCTTCACATCAGGTTTACTGTATCCCTTTTACCTTCTTATTGACGACGAAACAGAAATTGCATCGGAATTAAATTCAAAACGCACAATGCCGACTTAAGTAAAAGAGGACTGAAACTCTCACTTTCTATGATTTGAACCTCTCCTGTGAGTCCAGTTTTAGATTCCGATGCTTCACTTCAGGTTTACTGTATCCCTTGGACCTTCGTATTGACGATGAAACACAGAAATTGCATCCGAATTTAATAAAAATGCCACAATGCCGACTTAAGCACAAAAGGACTGACACTCTCACTTTCTATTATTTGAACCTCTCCTGTGAGTCCAGTTTTTGATTTCAATGCTTCACTTCAGGTATACTGTATACCTTGCACCTTCTTATTGACGATGAAACACAGAAATTGCATCCGAATTTAATACAAAATGCACAATGCCGACTTAAGTACAAGAGGACTGACATTCTAACTTTCTATGATTTGAACCTCTCCTGTGAGTCCAGTTTTAGATTTTGAGGCTTCACTTCAGGTTTACTGTATACCTTGCACCATCTTATTGACGATGAAACACAGAAATTGCATCCGAATTTAGCACAAAATGCACAATGCCGACTTAAGTACAAGAGGACTGACACTCTAACTTTCTATGCTTTAAACCTCTCCTGTGAGTCCAGTTTAAGATTCCGATGCTTCACATCAGGTTTACTGTATCCCTTTTACCTTCTTATTGACGACGAAACAGAAATTGCATCGGAATTAAATTCAAAACGCACAATGCCGACTTAAGTAAAAGAGGACTGAAACTCTCACTTTCTATGATTTGAACCTCTCCTGTGAGTCCAGTTTTAGATTCCGATGCTTCACTTCAGGTTTACTGTATCCCTTGGACCTTCGTATTGACGATGAAACACAGAAATTGCATCCGAATTTAATAAAAATGCCACAATGCCGACTTAAGCACAAAAGGACTGACACTCTCACTTTCTATTATTTGAACCTCTCCTGTGAGTCCAGTTTTTGATTTCAATGCTTCACTTCAGGTATACTGTATACCTTGCACCTTCTTATTGACGATGAAACACAGAAATTGCATCCGAATTTAATACAAAATGCACAATGCCGACTTAAGTACAAGAGGACTGACATTCTAACTTTCTATGATTTGAACCTCTCCTGTGAGTCCAGTTTTAGATTTTGAGGCTTCACTTCAGGTTTACTGTATACCTTGCACCTTCTTATTGACGATGAAACACAGAAATTGCATCCGAATTTAACACAAAATGCACAATGCCGACTTAAGTACAAGAGGACTGACACTCTAACTTTCTATGATTTAAACCTCTCCTGTGAGTCCAGTTTAAGATTCCGATGCTTTACATCAGGTTTACTGTATCCCTTGGACCTTCTTATTGACGATGAAACACAGAAATTGCATCGGAATTTAATACAAATGCCACAATGCCGACTTAAGTACAAGAGGACTGACACTCTCACTTTCTATGATTTGAACCTCTCCTGTAAGTCCAGTTTTAGATTCCAATGCTTCACTACAGGTTTACTTTATACTTTGCACCTTCGTGTTGACGATGAAACACAGAAATTGCACCCGAATTTAATACAAAAAGCACAATGCCGTCTTAAGTACAAGAGGACTGACAATCTAACTTTCTATGATTTGAACCTCTCCTGTGAGTCCAGTTTTACATTCCGATGCTTCTCTTCAGGTTTACTGTATCCCTTGGACCTTCTTATTGACGATGAAACACAGATATTGCACCCAAATTTAATACAAACGGCACAATGCCGACTTAAGTACAAGAGGACTGAAACTTTCACTTTCTGTGATGCGAACCTCTCCTGTGAGTCCAGTTTTAGATTCCGATGCTTCACTTCAGGTTTACTGAATCCCTTGGACCTTCTTATTGACGATGAGACACAGCGTTTGCATCCGAATTTAATACAAAACGCAGAATGCCGACTTAAGTACAAGGGGACTGACACTCTCACTTTCTATGATTTGAACCTCTCCTGTGAGTCCAGTTTTAGATTCCGATGCTTCACTTTAGGTTTACTGTATCCCTTGGGCCTTCTTATTGACGATGAAACACAGAAATTGCTTCCAAATTTAATACAAAAGGCACAATGACGACTTAAGTACAAGAGGACTGACACTCTCACTTCCTATGATTTGAACCTCTTATGTGAGTCCAGTTTTAGATTCCGATGCTTCACTTCAGGTTTACTGTATCCGCTGGACCTTCTTATTGACGATGAAACACAGAAATTGAATCCGAATTTAATACAAATGCAGACTTAAGTACAAGAGGACTGACACTCTCACTTTTTATTATTTGAACCTCTCCTGCGAGTCCAGTTTTGGATTCCGATGCTTCACTTCAGGGTTACTGTATACCTTGGACCTTCTTATTGAGGATGAAACACAGAAATTGCATCCGAATATATCACAAATCGCACAATGCCGACTTAAGTACAAGAGGTCTGACACTCTCACTTTCTATGATTCGAACCTCTCCTGTGAGGTCAGTTTTAGATTCCGATGCTTCACTTCAGGTTTACTGTATCCCTTGGACCTTCTTATTGACGATAAAACACAGAATTTGCATCTGAATTTAATACAAAAGGCACAAGGTCGACTTAAGTACAAGAGGACTGACACTCCCACTTTCTATGATTTGAACCTCTCCTGTGAGCCCAGTTTTAGATTCCGTTGCTTCACTTCAGGTTTACTGTATCCCTTGGACATTCGTATTGACGATGAAACACAGAAATTGCATCCGAATTTAATACAAAAGGCACAATGCCGACTTAAGTAAAAGATTACTGACACTCTAACATTCTATGATTTGAACCTCACCTGCGAGTCCAGTTTCAGATTCCGATGCTTCACTTCAGGTTTACTGTATCCCTTGGACGATCTTATTGACGATGAAACACAGAAATTGCATCGGAATTAAATTCAAAAGCCACAATGCAGACTTAAGTACAAGAGGACTGACACTCTCACTTTCTATGATTTGAACCTATCCTGTGAGTCCAGTATTAGATTCCGATGCTTCATTTCAGGTTTACTGTATCCCTTGGACCTTTTAATTGACGATGTAACACAGAGTTTGCATCCGAATTTCATACAAAAGGTACAATGCCGAGTTAAGTACAAGAGGACTGACACTCTAACTTTCTATGATTTGTACCTCTCCTGTGATTCCAGTTTCAGAATCCGATGTTTCACTTCCGGTTTACTGTATCCCTTGGACCTTCTTATTGACGACGAAACACAGAAATTGCATCCGATTTTAATACAAATGCCACAATGCCGACTTAAGTACAAGAGGACTGACACTCTCACTTTCTATGATTTGAACCTCTCCTGTGAGTCCAGTTTTAGATTCCGATGCTTCATTTCAGGTTTGCTGTATCCCTTGGACCTTCTAATTGACGATGAAACACAGAGTTTGCATCCGAATTTAATACAAATGGCACAATGCCGACTTAAGTACAAGAGGACTGACACACTCACTTTCTATGATTGGAACCTCTCCTGTGAGTCCAGTTTTAGTTCCCGATGCTTCACCTCAGGTTTACTGTATCCCTTGGACCTTCTTATTGACGTTGAAACACAGAAAAAGCATCCGAATTTAATAGGAATTGCACAATGCCGATTTAAGTACAAGAGGACTGACACTCCCACTTTCTATGATTTGAACCTCTCCTGTGAGTCCAGTTTTAGATTCCGATGCTTCACTTCAGGGTTACTGTATCCCTTGGACCTTCTTATTGAGGATGAAACACAGAAATTGCATCCAAATTTAACACAAATCGCACAATGCCGACTTAAGTACAAGTGGACTGACACTCTCACTTTCTATGATTTGAACGTCTCCTGTGAGGTCAGTTTTAGATTCCGATGCTTCACTTCAGGACTACTGTATCCCTTGGACCTTCTTATTGACGATAAAACACAAATATTGCATCCGAATTTAATACAAAAGGCACAATGTCGACTTAAGTAAAACAGGACTGACACTCTGACTTTCTATGATTTGAACCTCTCCTGTTAGCCCGGTTTTAGATTCCGATGCTTCACTTCAGGTTTACTGAATCCCTTGGACCTTCGTATTGACGATGAAACACAGAAATTGCATCCGAATTTAATACAAATGGCACAATGTCGACTTAAGTACAAGAGGACTTACACTCTCACTTTCTATGATTTGAACCTCTCCTGTGAGTCTAGATTTAGATTCCGATGCTGCACTTCAGGTTTACTGTATACCTTGCACCTTCTTATTGACGATGCAACACAGAAATTGCATCCGAATTTAATACAAAAGGCAGAATGCCGACTTAAGTACAAGAGGACTGACATTCTAACATTCTATGATTTGAACCACTCCTGCGAGTCCAGTTTTAGATTCCGATGCTTCACTTCAGGTTTACTGTATACCTTGGACCTTCTTATTGACGATGAAACACAGAAATTGCATCCGAATTTAGGACAAATGGCTCAAAGCCGACTTAAGTACAAGAGGAGTAACACTCTAACTTTCTATGATTTGTACCACTCCAGTGAGTCCAGTCTCAGATTCCGATGCTTCACTTCAGGTTTACTGTATACCTTGGACCTTCTTATTGACTATGAAACACAGAAATTTCATCCGAATTTAATACAAATGGCACAATGCCGACTTAAGTACAAGAGGACTGACACTCTCACTTTCTATGATTTGAACCTCTCCTGTGAGTCCAGTTTTAGATTCCGATGCTTCACCTTGAGTTTACTGTATACCTTGCACCTTCTGATTGACGATGATACACAGAAATTGCATCCGAATTTAATTCAAAAGGCACAATGCCGACTTAAGTAAAACAGGACTGACAATCTAACATTCTATGATTTGAACCTCTCCTGCGAGTCCAGTTTCAGATTCCGATGCTTCACTTCAGGTTTACTGTATCCCTTGGACGATCTTATTGACGATGAAACACAGAAATTGCATCGGAATTAATTTCAAAAGCCACAATGCAGACTTAAGTACAAGAGGACTGACACTCTCACTTTCTATGATTTGAACCTATCCTGTGAGTCCAGTATTAGATTCCGATGCTTCATTTCAGGTTTACTGTATCCCTTGGACCTTTTAATTGACGATGAAACACAGAGTTTGCATCCGAATTTAATACAAAAGGTACAATGCCGAGTTAAGTACAAGAGGACTGACACTCTAACTTTCTATGATTTGTACCTCTCCTGTGACTCCAGTTTCAGAATCCGATGTTTCACTTCAGGTTTACTGTATCCCTTGGACCTTCTTATTGACGACGAAACACAGAAATTACATCCGAATTTAATACAAATGCCACAATGCCGACTTAAATACAAGAGGACTGACACTCTCACTTTCTATGATTTGAACCTCTCCTGTGAGTCCAGTTTTAGATTCCGATGCTTCATTTCAGGTTTGCTGTATCCCTTGGACCTTCTAATTGACGATGAAACACAGAGTTTGCATCCGAATTTAATACAAATGGCACAATGCCGACTTAAGTACAAGAGGACTGACACACTCACTTTCTATGATTGGAACCTCTCCTGTGAGTCCAGTTTTAGTTCCCGATGCTTCACCTCAGGTTTACTGTATCCCTTGGTCCTTCTTACTGACGTTGAAACACAGAAAAAGCATCCGAATTTAATAGGAATTGCACAATGCCGATTTAAGTACAAGAGGACTGACACTCCCACTTTCTATGATTTGAACCTCTCCTGTGAGTCCAGTTTTAGATTCCGATGCTTCACTTCAGGGTTACTGTATCCCTTGGACCTTCTTATTGAGGATGAAACACAGAAATTGCATCCAAATTTAACACAAATCGCACAATGCCGACTTAAGTACAAGTGGACTGACACTCTCACTTTCTATGA
The DNA here is from genome assembly GCF_023864345.2 of Schistocerca serialis cubense. NCBI lineage: Eukaryota > Metazoa > Arthropoda > Insecta > Orthoptera > Acrididae > Schistocerca > Schistocerca serialis. Next base: position 803,112,059 of record NC_064642.1, read on the forward strand.
TTTGAACGTCTCCTGTGAGGTCAGTTTTAGATTCCGATGCTTCACTTCAGGACTACTGTATCCCTTGGACCTTCTTATTGACGATAAAACACAAAAATTGCATCCGAATTTAATACAAAAGGCACAATGTCGACTTAAGTAAAACAGGACTGACACTCTGACTTTCTATGATTTGAACCTCTCCTGTTAGCCCGGTTTTAGATTCCGATGCTTCACTTCAGGTTTACTGAATCCCTTGGACCTTCGTATTGACGATGAAACACAGAAATTGCATCCGAATTTAATACAAATGGCACAATGTCGACTTAAGTACAAGAGGACTTACACTCTCACTTTCTATGATTTGAACCTCTCCTGTGAGTCTAGATTTAGATTCCGATGCTGCACTTCAGGTTTACTGTATACCTTGCACCTTCTTATTGACGATGCAACACAGAAATTGCATCCGAATTTAATACAAAAGGCAGAATGCCGACTTAAGTACAAGAGGACTGACATTCTAACATTCTATGATTTGAACCACTCCTGTGAGTCCAGTTTTAGATTCCGATGCTTCACTTCAGGTTTACTGTATACCTTGGACCTTCTTATTGACGATGAAACACAGAAATTGCATCCGAATTTAGGACAAATGGCACAATACCGACTTAAGTACAAGAGGAGTGACATTCTAACTTTCTATGATTTGAATATCTCCTATGAGTTCAGTTTTAGATTCTGATGCTTCACTTCAGGTTTACTGTATCCCTTGGACGATCTTATTGACGATGAAACACAGAAATTGCATCGGAATTAAATTCAAAAGCCACAATGCAGACTTAAGTACAAGAGGACTGACACTCTCACTTTCTATGATTTGAACCTATCCTGTGAGTCCAGTATTAGATTCCGATGCTTCATTTCAGGTTTACTGTATCCCTTGGACCTTTTAATTGACGATGAAACACAGAGTTTGCATCCGAATTTCATACAAAAGGTACAATGCCGAGTTAAGTACAAGAGGACTGACACTCTAACTTTCTATGATTTGTACCTCTCCTGTGATTCCAGTTTCAGAATCCGATGTTTCACTTCAGGTTTACTGTATCCCTTGGACCTTCTTATTGACGACGAAACACAGAAATTGCATCCGAATTTAATACAAATGCCAATATGCCGACTTAAGTACAAGAGGACTGACACTCTCACTTTCTATGATTTGAACCTCTCCTGTGAGTCCAGTTTTAGATTCCGATGCTTCATTTCAGGTTTGCTGTATCCCTTGGACCTTCTAATTGACGATGAAACACAGAGTTTGCATCCGAATTTAATACAAATGGCACAATGCCGACTTAAGTACAAGAGGACTGACACACTCACTTTCTATGATTGGAACCTCTCCTGTGAGTCCAGTTTTAGTTCCCGATGCTTCACCTCAGGTTTACTGTATCCCTTCGACCTTCTTATTGACGTTGAAACACAGAAAAAGCATCCGAATTTAATAGGAATTGCACAATGCCGATTTAAGTACAAGAGGACTGACACTCCCACTTTCTATGATTTGAACCTCTCCTGTGAGTCCAGTTTTAGATTCCGATGCTTCACTTCAGGGTTACTGTATCCCTTGGACCTTCTTATTGGGGATGAAACACAGAAATTGCATCCAAATTTAACACAAATCGCACAATGCCGACTTAAGTACAAGTGGACTGACACTCTCACTTTCTATGATTTGAACGTCTCCTGTGAGGTCAGTTTTAGATTCCGATGCTTCACTTCAGGACTACTGTATCCCTTGGACCTTCTTATTGACGATAAAACACAAAAATTGCATCTGAATTTAATACAAAAGGCACAATGTCGACTTAAGTAAAACAGGACTGTCACTCTGACTTTCTATGATTTGAACCTCTCCTACTAGCCCGGTTTTTGATTCCGATGCTTCACTTCAGGTTTACTGAATCCCTTGGACCTTCGTATTGACGATGAAACACAGAAATTGCATCCGAATTTAATACAAATGGCACAATGTCGACTTAAGTACAAGAGGACTTACACTCTCACTTTCTATGATTTGAACCTCTCCTGTGAGTCTAGATTTAGTTTCCGATGCTGCACTTCAGGTTTACTGTATACCTTGCACCTTCTTATTGACGATGCAACACAGAAATTGCATCCGAATTTAATACAAAAGGCAGAATGCCGACTTAAGTACAAGAGGACTGACATTCTAACATTCTATGATTTGAACCACTCCTGTGAGTCCAGTTTTAGATTCCGATGCTTCACTTCAGGTTTACTGTATACCTTGGACCTTCTTATTGACGATGAAACACAGAAATTGCATCCGAATTTAGTACAAATGGCTCAAAGCCGACTTAAGTACAAGAGGAGTAACACTCTAACTTTCTATGATTTGTACCTCTCCAGTGAGTCCAGTCTTAGATTCCGATGCTTCACTTCAGGTTTACTGTATACCTTGGACCTTCTTATTGACTATGAAACACAGAAATTTCATCCGAATTTAATACAAATGGCACAATGCCGACTTAAGTACAAGAGGACTGACACTCTCACTTTCTATGATTTGAACCTCTCCTGTGAGTCCAGTTTTAGATTCCGATGCTTCACCTTGAGTTTACTGTATACCTTGCACCTTCTGATTGACGATGATACACAGAAATTGCATCCGAATTTAATACAAAAGGCACAATGCCGACTTAAGTAAAACAGGACTGACAATCTAACATTCTATGATTTGAACCTCTCCTGCGAGTCCAGTTTCAGATTCCGATGCTTCACTTAAGGTTTACTGTATCCCTTGGACGATCTTATTGACGATGAAACACAGAAATTGCATCGGAAATAAATTCAAAAGCACAATGCCGACCTAAGTAGAAGAGGACTAACACTCTCACTTTCTATGATTTGAACCTCTCCTGTGAGTCCAGTTTTAGATTCCGAAGCTTCACTTCAGGTTTACTGTCTCCCTTGGACCTTCTTATTGACGATGAAACACAGAAATTGCATCCCAATGTAATACAAATGCCACAATGCCGACTTAAGTACAAGAGGACTGACACTCTCACTTTCTATGATTTGAACCTTTCCTGTGAGTCCAGTTTTACATTCCGATGCTTCTCTTCAGGTTTACTGTATCCCTTGGACCTTCTTATTGACGATGAAACACAGATATTGCACCCGAATTTAATACAAAACGCAGAATGCTGACTTACGTACAAGGGGACTGACACTCTCACTTTCTATGATTTGAACCTCTCCTGTGAGTCCAGTTTTGGATTCCGATGCTTCACTTCAGGTTTACTGTATCCCTTGGGCCTTCTTATTGACGATGAAACACAGAAATTGCTTCCGAATTTAATACAAAATGCACAATGACGACTTAAGTACATGAGGACTGACACTCTCACTTTCAATGATTTGAACCTCTCCTGTGAGTCCGGTTTTAGATTCCGATGCATCACTTCAGGTTTACTGTATCCGTTGGACCTTCTTATTGACGATGAAACACAGAAATTGCATCCGAATTTAATACAAATGCCGACTTAAGTACAAGAGGACTGACACTCTCACTTTTTATTATTTGAACCTCTCCTGCGAGTCCAGTTTTAGATTCCGATGCTTCACTTCAGGGTTACTGTATACCTACCACCTTCCTATTGAGGATGAAACACAGAAATTGCATCCGAATATAACACAAATCGCACAGTGCCGACTTAAGTACAAGAGGACTGACACTCTCACTTTCTATGATTCGAACCTCTCCTGTGAGGTCAGTTTTAGATTCCGATGCTTCACTTCAGGTTTACTGTATCCCTTGGACCTTCTTATTGACGATAAAACACAGAAATTGCATCTGAATTTAATACAAAAGGCACAATGTCGACTTAAGTACAAGAGGACTGACACTCCCACTTTCTATGATTTGAACCTCTCCTGTGAGCCCAGTTTTAGATTCCGATGCTTCACTTCAGGTTTACTGTATCCCTTGGACCTTCTTATTGACGATGAAACACATAAATTGCATCCGAAATTAATACAAATGGTACAATGTCGACTTAAGTACAAGAGGACTGACACTCTCGCTTTCTGTGATTTGAACCTCTCCAGTGAGTCCAGATTTAGATTCCGATGCTTCACTTCAGGATTACTGTATACCTTGCACCCTCTTATTGACGATGAAACACAGAAATTGCATCCGAATTTAATACAAAAGGCACAACGCTGACTTAAGTACTAGAGGACTGACATTCTAACATTCTATGATTTGAACTACTCCTGTGAGTCCAGTTTTAGATTCCGATGCTTCACTTCAGGTTTACTGTATCCCTTGGACTTTCTTATTGACGATGACACACAGAAATTGCATCCAAATTTAATACAAATGGCACAATACCGACTTAAGTACAAGAGGAGTAACACTCTAACTTTCTATGATTTGTACCTCTCCTGTGAGTCCAGTTTTAGATTTCGATGCTTCACTTCAGGTTTATTGTATACCTTGGACCTTCTTATTGACTATGAAACACAGAAATTGCATCCGAAATTAATGCAAATGGCAGAATGCCGACTTAAGTACAAGAGGAGTGACACTCTCACTTTCTATGATTTGAACCTCTCCTGTGAGTCCAGTTTTAGATTCCGATGCTTTTCTTCAGGTTTACTGTATACCTTGCACCTTCTGATAGACGATGAAACACAGAAATTGCATCCGAATTTAATACAAAAGGCACTATGCCGACTTAAGTAAAAGAGGACAGACACTCTAACTTTCTATGATTTAAACCACTCCTGTGAGTCCAGTTTTTGAATCTGATGCATCACTTCAGGTTTACTGTTTCAGTTGGACCTTCTTATTGACGATGAAACACAGAAATTGCATCCAAATTTAATACAAATGGCACAATACCGACTTAAGTACAAGAGGAGTAACACTCTAACACTCTATGATTTGTACCTCTCCTGTGAGTCCAGTTTTAGATTCTGATGCTTCACTTCGGGTTTACTGTATCCCTTGGTCCTTCTTATTGAGGATGAAACACAGAAATTGCATCCGAATTTAACACAAATCGCACAATTCCGACTTAAGTACAAGAGGACTGACACTCTCACTTTTTATTATTTCAACCTCTCCTGCGAGTCCAGTTTTAGATTCCGATGCTTCACTTCAGGGTTACTGTATACCTTGGACCTTCTTATTGAGGATGAAACACAGAAACTGCATCCGAATATAACACAAATCGCACAATGCCGACTTAAGTACAAGAGGACTGACACTCTCACTTTCTATGATTCGAACCTCTCCTGTGAGGTCAGTTTTAGATTCCGATGATTCACTTCACGTTTACTGTATCCCTTGGACCTTCTTATTGACGATAAAACACAGAAATTGCATCTGAATTTAATACAAAAGGCGCAATGTCGACTTAAGTACAAGAGGACTGACCCTCCCACTTTCTATGATTTGAACCTCTCCTGTGAGCCCAGTTTTAGATTCCGATGCTTCACTTCAGATTTACTGTATCCCTTGGACCTTCTTATTGCCGATGAAACACAGAAATTGCATCCGAATTTAATACAAATGGTACAATGTCGACTTAAGTACAAGAGGGCTGACACTCTCGCTTTCTATGATTTGAACCTCTCCTGTGAGTCCAGATTTAGATTCCGATGCTTCACTTCAGGTTTACTGTATACCTTGCACTTTCTTATTGACGATGAAACACAGAAATTGCATCCGAATTTAATACAAAAGGCACAACGCCGACTTAAGTACAAGAGGACTGACATTCTAACATTCTATGATTTGAACCACTCCTGTGAGTCCAGTTTTAGATTCCGTTGCTTCACTTCAGGTTTACTGTATCCCTTGGACTTTCTTATTGACGATGAAACACAGAAATTGCATCCAAACTTAATAGAAATGGCACAATACCGACTTAAGTACAAGAGGAGTAACACTCTAACTTTCTATGATTCGTAGCTCTCCTGTGAGTCCAGTTTTAGATTCCGTTGCTTCACTCCAGGTTTACTGTATACCTTGGACCTTCTTATTGACTATGAAACACAGAAATTGCATCCGAAATTAATGCAAATGGCACAATGATGACTTAAGTACAAGTGGACTGACACTCTCACTTTCTATGATTTGAACCTCTCCTGTGAGCCCGGTTTTAGATTCCGATGCTTCACTTCAGGTTTACTGTATACCATGGTCCTTCTTATTGACTATGAAACACAGAAATTGCATCCGAATTTAATGCAAATGGCACAATGCCGACTTAAGTACAAGAGGACTGACACTCTCACTTTCTATGATTTAAACCTCTCCTGTGAGTCCAGTTTTAGAATCTGATGCATCACTTCAGGTTTACTGTATCCCTTGGACCTTCTTATTGACGATGAAACACAGAAATTATATCCGAATTTAATGCAAATGGCACAATGCCGACTTAAGTACAAGAGGACTGACACTCTCACTTTCTATGATTTGAACCTCTCCTGTGAGTCCAGTTTTAGATTCCGATGCTTCACCTTGAGTTTACTGTATACCTTGCACCTTCTGATTGACGATGAAACACAGAAATTGCATCCGAATTTAATACAAAAGGCACAATGCCGACTTAAGTAAAAGAGGACTGACAATCTAACATTCTATGATTTGAACCTCTCCTGCGAGTCCAGTTTCAGATTCCGATGCTTCACTTAAGGTTTACTGTATCCCTTGGACATTCTTATTGACGATGAACCACAGAAATTGCATCCGAATTAATTACAAAAGGCACAATACCGACTTAAGTACAAGAGGCGTGACACTCTAACTTTCTACGATTTGAATATCTCCTGTGAGTCCAGTTTTAGATTCCGATGCTTCACTTCAGGTTTACTGTATACCTTGGACGATCTTATTGACGATGAAACACAGAAATTGCATCGGAATTAAATTCAAAAGCACAATGTCGACCTAAGTAGAAGAGGACTAACACTCTCACTTTCTATGATTTGAACCTCTCCTGTGAGTCCAGTTTTAGATTCCGAAGCTTCACTTCAGGTTTACTGTCTCCCTTGGACCTTCTTATTGACGATGAAACACAGAAATTGCATCCGAATGGAATACAAATGCCACAATGCCGACTTAAGTACAAGAGGACTGACACTCTCACTTTCTATGATTTGAACCTTTCCTGTGAGTCCAGTTTTACATTCCGATGCTTCTTTTCAGGTTTACTATATCCCGTGGACCAACTTATTGACGATGAAACACAGATATTGCACCCAAATTTAATACAAATGGCACAATGCCGACTTACGTACAAGAGGACTGAAACTTTCACTTTCTATGATGCGAACCTCTCCTGTGAGACCAGTTTTAGATTCCGATGCTTCACTTCAGGTTTACTGAATCCCTTGGACCTTCTTATTGACGATGAAACACAGAAATTGCATTGGAATTAAATTCAAAAAGCACAATGCCGACTTGAGTACAAGTGGACTGACAGCCTAACTCTCTATGATTTGAACCTTTCCTGTGAGTTCAGTTTTGGATTCCGATGCTTCACTTCAGGTTTACTGTATCCCTTGGACCTTCTTATTGACGATGAGACACAGCGTTTGCATCCGAATTTAATACAAAACGCAGAATGCCGACTTAAGTACAAGGGGACTGACACTCTCACTTTCTATGATTTGAACCTCTCCTGTGAGTCCAGTTTTAGATTCCGATGCTTCACTTTAGGTTTACTGCATCCCTTGGGCCTTCTTATTGACGATGAAACACAGAAATTGCTTCCGAATTTAATACAAAAGGCACAATGACGACTTAAGTACAAGAGGACTGACACTCTCACTTCCTATGATTTGAACCTCTCCTGTGAGTCCAGTTTTAGATTCCGATGCTTCACTTCAGGTTTACTGTATCCGTTGGACCTTCTTATTGACGATGAAACACAGAAATTGAATCCGAATTTAATACAAATGACGACTGAAGTACAAGAGGACTGACACTCTCACTTTTTATTATTTGAACCTCTCCTGCGAGTCCAGTTTTAGATTCCGATGCTTCACTTCAGGGTTACTGTATACCTTGGACCTTCTTATTGAGGATGAAACACAGAAATTGCATCCGAATATAACACAAATCGCACAATGCCGACTTAAGTACAAGAGGACTGAGACTCTCACTTTCTATGATTCGAACCTCTCCTGTGAGGTCAGTTTTAGATTCCGATGCTTCACTTCAGGTTTACTGTATCCCTTGGACCTTCTTATTGACGATAAAACACAGAAATTGCATCTGAATTTAATACAAAAGGCACAATGTCGACTTAAGTACAAGAGGACTGACACTCCCACTTTCTATGATTTGAACCTCTCCTGTGAGCCCAGTTTTAGATTCCGATGCTTCACTTCAGGTTTACTGTATCCCTTGGACCTTCTTATTGACGATGAAACACAGAAATTGCATCCGAATTTAATACAAAAGGCACAATGCCGACTTAAGTAAAAGAGGACTGACACTCTAACATTCTATGATTTGAACCTCACCTGCGAGTCCAGTTTCAGATTCCGTTGCTTCACTTAAGGTTTACTGTATCCCTTGGACATTCGTATTGACGATGAAACACAGAAATTGCATCCGAATTTAATACAGAAGGCACAATACCGACTTAAGTACAAGAGGAGTGACACTCTAACTTTCTATGATTTGAATATCTCCTATGAGTTCAGTTTTAGATTCTGATGCTTCACTTCAGGTTTACTGTATCCCTTGGATGGTCTTATTGACGATGAAACACAGAAATTGCATCGGAAGTAAATTCAAAAGCCACAATGCAGACTTAAGTGCAAGAGGACTGACACTCTTACTTTCTATGATTTGAACCTATCCTGTGAGTCCAGTATTAGATTCCGATGCTTCATTTCAGGTTTACTGTATCCCTTGGACCTTTTAATTGACGATGAAACACAGAGTTTGCATCCGAATTTAAGACAAAAGGTACAATGCCGAGTTAAGTACAAGAGGACTGACACTCTAACTTTCTATGATTTGTACCTCTCCTGTGAGTCCAGTTTCAGAATCCGATGTTTCACTTCAGGTTTACTGTATCCCTTGGACCTTCTTATTGACGACGAAACACAGAAATTGCATCCGAATTTAATACAAATGCCACAATGCCGACTTAAGTACAAGAGGACTGACACTCTCACTTTCTATGATTTGAACCTCTCCTGTGAGTCCTGTTTTAGATTCCGATGCTTCATTTCAGGTTTGCTGTATCCCTTGGACCTTCTAATTGATGATGAAACACAGAGTTTGCATCCGAATTTAATACAAATGGCACAATGCCGACTTAAGTACAAGAGGACTGACACACTCACTTTCTATGATTGGAACCTCTCCTGTGAGTCCAGTTTTAGTTCCCGATGCTTCACCTCAGGTTTACTGTATCCCTTGGACCTTGTTATTGACGTTGAAACACAGAAAAAGCATCCGAATTTAATAGGAATTGCACAATGCCGATATAAGTACAAGAGGACTGACACTCCCACTTTCTATGATTTGAACCTCTCCTGTGAGTCCAGTTTTAGATTCCGATGCTTCACTTCAGGTTTATTGAATCCCTTGGACCTTCGTATTGAGGATGAAACACAGAAATTGCATCCAAATTTAACACAAATCGCACAATGCCGACTTAAGTACAAGTGGACTGACAATCTCACTTTCTATGATTTGAACCTCTCCTGTGACTCTAGATTTAAATTCCGATGCTGCACTTCAGGTTTACTGTATACCTTGCACCTTCTTATTGACGATGCAACACAGAAATTGCATCCGAATTTAATACAAAAGGCAGAATGCCGACTTAAGTACAAGAGGACTGACATTCTAACATTCTATGATTTGAACCACTCCTGTGAGTCCAGTTTTAGATTCCGATGCTTCACTTCAGGTTTACTGTATACCTTGGACCTTCTTATTGACGATGAAACACAGAAATTGCATCCGAATTTAGGACAAATGGCTCAAAGCCGACTTAAGTACAAGAGGAGTAACACTCTAACTTTCTATGATTTGTACCTCTCCAGTGGGTCCAGTCTTAGATTCCGATGCTTCACTTCAGGTTTACTGTATACCTTGGACCTTCTTATTGACTATGAAACACAGAAATTTCATCCGAATTTAATACAAATGGCACAATGCCGACTTAAGTACAAGAGGACTGACACTCTCACTTTCTATGATTTCAACCTCTCCTGAGAGTCCAGTTTTAGATTCCGATGCTTCACCTTGAGTTTACTGTATACCTTGCACCTTCTGATTGACGATGATACACAGAAATTGCATCCGAATTTAATACAAAAGGCACAATGCCGACTTAGGTACAAGAGGACTGACATTCTAACATTCTATGATTTGAACCTCTCCTGTGAGTCCAGTTTTAGATTCCGAAGCTTCACTTCAGGTTTACTGTCTCCCTTGGACCTTCTTATTGACGATGAAACACAGAAATTGCTTCCGAATTTAATACAAAATGCACAATGACGACTTAAGTACAAGAGGACTGACACTCTCACTTTCAATGATTCGAACCTCTCCTGTGAGGTCAGTTTTAGATTCCGATGCTTCACTTCAGGTTTACTGTATCCCTTGGACCTTCTTATTGACGATAAAACACAGAAATTGCATCTGAATTTAATACAAAAGGCACAATGTCGACTTAAGTACAAGAGGACTGACACTCCCACATTCTATGATTTGAACCTCTCCTGTGATCCCAGTTTTAGATTCCGATGCTTCACTTCAGGTTTACTGTATCCCTTGGACCTTCTTATTGACGATGAAACACAGAAATTGCATCCGAAATTAATACAAATGGTACAATGTCGACTTAAGTACAAGAGGACTGACACTCTCGCTTTCTATGATTTGAACCTCTCCTGTGAGTCCAGATTTAGATTCCGATGCTTCACTTTAGGATTACTGTATACCTTGCACCCTCTTATTGACGATGAAACACAGAAATTGCACCCGAATTTAATACAAAAGGCACAACGCCGACTTAAGTACAAGAGGACTGACATTCTAACATTCTATGATTTGAACTACTCCTGTGAGTCCAGTTTTAGATTCCGATGCTTCACTTCAGGTTTACTGTATCCCTTGGACTTTCTTATTGACGATGACACAGAGAAATTGCATCCAAATTTAATACAAATGGCACAATACCGACTTAAGTACAAGAGGAGTAACACTCTAACTTTCTATGATTTGTACCTCTCCTGTGAGTCCAGTTTTAGATTTCGATGCTTCACTTCAGGTTTACTGTATACCTTGGACCTTCTTATTGACTATGAAACACAGAAATTGCATCCGAAATTAATGCAAATGGCACAATGCCGACTTAAGTACAAGAGGACTGACACTCTCACTTTCTATGATTTGAACCTCTCCTGTGAGTCCAGTTTTAGATTCCGATGCTTTTCTTCAGGTTTACTGTATACCTTGCACCTTCTGATAGACGATGAAACACAGAAATTGCATCCGAATTTAATACAAAAAGCACTATGCCGACTTAAGTAAAAGAGGACAGACACTCTAACTTTCTATGATTTAAACCTCTCCTGTGAGTCCAGTTTTTGAATCTGATGCATCACTTCAGGTTTACTGTTTCAGTTGGACCTTCTTATTGACGATGAAACACAGAAATTGCATCCGAATTTAACACAAATCGCACAATGCCGACTTAAGTACAAGAGGACTGACACTCTCACTTTTTATTATTTCAACCTCTCCTGCGAGTCCAGTTTTAGATTCCGATGCTTCACTTCAGGGTTACTGTATACCTTGGACCTTCTTATTGAGGATGAAACACGAAATTGCATCCGAATATAACACAAATCGCACAATGCCGACTTAAGTACAAGAGGACTGACACTCTCACTTTCTATGATTCGAACCTCTCCTGTGAGGTCAGTTTTAGATTCCGATGCTTCACTTCACGTTTACTGTATCCCTTGGACCTTCTTATTGACGATAAAACACAGAAATTGCATCTGAATTTAATACAAAAGGCACAATGTCGACTTAAGTACAAGAGGACTGACACTCCCACTTTCTATGATTTGAACCCCTCCTGTGAGCCCAGTTTTAGATTCCGATGCTTCGCTTCAGATTTACTGTATCCCTTGAACCTTCTTATTGCCGATGAAACACAGAAATTGCATCCGAATTTAATACAAATGGTACAATGTCGACTTAAGTACAAGAGGACTGACACTCTCGCTTTCTATGATTTGAACCTCTCCTGTGAGCCCAGTTTTAGATTCCGATGCTTCACTTCAGGTTTACTGTATCCCTTGGACCTTCTTATTGACGATGAAACACAGAAATTGCATCCGAATTTAATACAAAAGGCACAATGCCGACTTAAGTAAAAGAGGACTGACACTCTAACATTCTATGATTTGAACCTCACCTGCGAGTCCAGTTTCAGATTCCGATGCTTCACTTAAGGTTTACTGTATCCCTTGGACATTCGTATTGACGATGAAACACAGAAATTGCATCCGAATTTAATACAGAAGGCACAATACCGACTTAAGTACAAGAGGAGTGACACTCTAACTTTCTATGACTTGAATATCTCCTATGAGTTCAGTTTTAGATTCTGATGCTTCACTTCAGGTTTACTGTATCCCTTGGATGATCTTATTGACGATGAAACACAGAAATTGCATCGGAAGTAAATTCAAAAGCCACAATGCAGACTTAAGTGCAAGAGGACTGACACTCTTACTTTCTATGATTTGAACCTATCCTGTGAGTCCAGTATTAGATTCCGATGCTTCATTTCAGGTTTACTGTATCCCTTGGACCTTTTAATTGACGATGAAACACAGAGTTTGCATCCGAATTTAAGACAAAAGGTACAATGCCGAGTTAAGTACAAGAGGACTGACACTCTAACTTTCTATGATTTGTACCTCTCCTGTGAGTCCAGTTTCAGAATCCGATGTTTCACTTCAGGTTTACTGTATCCCTTGGACCTTCTTATTGACGGCGAAACACAGAAATTGCATCCGAATTTAATACAAATGCCACAATGCCGACTTAAGTACAAGAGGACTGACACTCTCACTTTCTATGATTTGAACCTCTCCTGTGAGTCCTGTTTTAGATTCCGATGCTTCATTTCAGGTTTGCTGTATCCCTTGGACCTTCTAATTGATGATGAAACACAGAGTTTGCATCCGAATTTAATACAAATGGCACAATGCCGACTTAAGTACAAGAGGACTGACACACTCACTTTCTATGATTGGAACCTCTCCTGTGAGTCCAGTTTTAGTTCCCGATGCTTCACCTCAGGTTTACTGTATCCCTTGGACCTTGTTATTGACGTTGAAACACAGAAAAAGCATCCGAATTTAATAGGAATTGCACAATGCCGATTTAAGTACAAGAGGACTGACACTCCCACTTTCTATGATTTGAACCTCTCCTGTGAGTCCAGTTTTAGATTCCGATGCTTCACTTCAGGTTTATTGAATCCCTTGGACCTTCGTATTGAGGATGAAACACAGAAATTGCATCCAAATTTAACACAAATCGCACAATGCCGACTTAAGTACAAGTGGACTGACAATCTCACTTTCTATGATTTGAACCTCTCCTGTGACTCTAGATTTAAATTCCGATGCTGCACTTCAGGTTTACTGTATACCTTGCACCTTCTTATTGACGATGCAACACAGAAATTGCATCCGAATTTAATACAAAAGGCAGAATGCCGACTTAAGTACAAGAGGACTGACATTCTAACATTCTATGATTTGAACCACTCCTGTGAGTCCAGTTTTAGATTCCGATGCTTCACTTCAGGTTTACTGTATACCTTGGACCTTCTTATTGACGATGAAACACAGAAATTGCATCCGAATTTAGGACAAATGGCTCAAAGCCGACTTAAGTACAAGAGGAGTAACACTCTAACTTTCTATGATTTGTACCTCTCCAGTGGGTCCAGTCTTAGATTCCGATGCTTCACTTCAGGTTTACTGTATACCTTGGACCTTCTTATTGACTATGAAACACAGAAATTTCATCCGAATTTAATACAAATGGCACAATGCCGACTTAAGTACAAGAGGACTGACACTCTCACTTTCTATGATTTCAACCTCTCCTGAGAGTCCAGTTTTAGATTCCGATGCTTCACCTTGAGTTTACTGTATACCTTGCACCTTCTGATTGACGATGATACACAAAAATTGCATCCGAATTTAATACAAAAGGCACAATGCCGACTTAGGTACAAGAGGACTGACATTCTAACATTCTATGATTTGAACCTCTCCTGTGAGTCCAGTTTTAGATTCCGAAGCTTCACTTCAGGTTTACTGTCTCCCTTGGACCTTCTTATTGACGATGAAACACAGAAATTGCTTCCGAATTTAATACAAAATGCACAATGACGACTTAAGTACAAGAGGACTGACACTCTCACTTTCAATGATTCGAACCTCTCCTGTGAGGTCAGTTTTAGATTCCGATGCTTCACTTCAGGTTTACTGTATCCCTTGGACCTTCTTATTGACGATAAAACACAGAAATTGCATCTGAATTTAATACAAAAGGCACAATGTCGACTTAAGTACAAGAGGACTGACACTCCCACATTCTATGATTTGAACCTCTCCTGTGATCCCAGTTTTAGATTCCGATGCTTCACTTCAGGTTTACTGTATCCCTTGGACCTTCTTATTGACGATGAAACACAGAAATTGCATCCGAAATTAATACAAATGGTACAATATCGACTTAAGTACAAGAGGACTGACACTCTCGCTTTCTATGATTTGAACCTCTCCTGTGAGTCCAGATTTAGATTCCGATGCTTCACTTTAGGATTACTGTATACCTTGCACCCTCTTATTGACGATGAAACACAGAAATTGCACCCGAATTTAATACAAAAGGCACAACGCCGACTTAAGTACAAGAGGACTGACATTCTAACATTCTATGATTTGAACTACTCCTGTGAGTCCAGTTTTAGATTCCGATGCTTCACTTCAGGTTTACTGTATCCCTTGGACTTTCTTATTGACGATGACACAGAGAAATTGCATCCAAATTTAATACAAATGGCACAATACCGACTTAAGTACAAGAGGAGTAACACTCTAACTTTCTATGATTTGTACCTCTCCTGTGAGTCCAGTTTTAGATTTCGATGCTTCACTTCAGGTTTACTGTATACCTTGGACCTTCTTATTGACTATGAAACACAGAAATTGCATCCGAAATTAATGCAAATGGCACAATGCCGACTTAAGTACAAGAGGACTGACACTCTCACTTTCTATGATTTGAACCTCTCCTGTGAGTCCAGTTTTAGATTCCGATGCTTTTCTTCAGGTTTACTGTATACCTTGCACCTTCTGATAGACGATGAAACACAGAAATTGCATCCGAATTTAATACAAAAAGCACTATGCCGACTTAAGTAAAAGAGGACAGACACTCTAACTTTCTATGATTTAAACCTCTCCTGTGAGTCCAGTTTTTGAATCTGATGCATCACTTCAGGTTTACTGTTTCAGTTGGACCTTCTTATTGACGATGAAACACAGAAATTGCATCCGAATTTAACACAAATCGCACAATGCCGACTTAAGTACAAGAGGACTGACACTCTCACTTTTTATTATTTCAACCTCTCCTGCGAGTCCAGTTTTAGATTCCGATGCTTCACTTCAGGGTTACTGTATACCTTGGACCTTCTTATTGAGGATGAAACACGAAATTGCATCCGAATATAACACAAATCGCACAATGCCGACTTAAGTACAAGAGGACTGACACTCTCACTTTCTATGATTCGAACCTCTCCTGTGAGGTCAGTTTTAGATTCCGATGCTTCACTTCACGTTTACTGTATCCCTTGGACCTTCTTATTGACGATAAAACACAGAAATTGCATCTGAATTTAATACAAAAGGCACAATGTCGACTTAAGTACAAGAGGACTGACACTCCCACTTTCTATGATTTGAACCCCTCCTGTGAGCCCAGTTTTAGATTCCGATGCTTCACTTCAGATTTACTGTATCCCTTGAACCTTCTTATTGCCGATGAAACACAGAAATTGCATCCGAATTTAATACAAATGGTACAATGTCGACTTAAGTACAAGAGGACTGACACTCTCGCTTTCTATGATTTGAACCTCTCCTGTGAGTCCAGATTTAGATTCCGATGCTTCACTTCAGGTTTACTGTATCCCTTGCACCCTCTTATTGGCGATGAAACACAGAAATTATATCCGAATTTAATACAAAAGGCACAACGCCGACTTAAGTACAAGAGGACTGACATTCTAACATTCTATGATTTGAACCACTAATGTGAGTCCAGTTTTAGATTCCGTTGCTTCACTTCACGTTTACTGTATCCCTTGGACCTTCTTATTGACGATGAAACACAGAAATTGCATCCAAAATTAATACAAATGGCACAATACCGACTTAAGTACAAGAGGACTGACATTCTAACATTCTATGATTTGAACCACTCCTGTGAGTCCAGTTTTAGATTCCGATGCTTCACTTCAGGTTTACTGTATCCCTTGGACTCTCTTATTGACGATGAAACACAGAAATTGCATCCAAATTTAATAAAAATGGCACAATGCCGACTTAAGTACAAGAGGAGTAACATTTTAACTTTCTATGATTTGTACCTCTCCTGTGAGTCCAGTTTTAGATTCCGATGCCTCACTTCAGGTTTACTGTATACCATGGACCTTCTTATTGACTATGAAACACAGAAATTGCATCCGAATTTAATACAAATGGCACAATGCCGACTTAAGTACAAGGGGACTGACACTCTCACTTTCTATGATTTGAACCTCTCCTGTGAGTCCAGTTTTAGATTGCGATGCTTCACTTCGGGTTTACTGTATACCTTGCACCTTCTGATTGACGATGAAACACAGAAAGTGCATCCGAATTTAATACAAAAGGCACAATGCTGACTTAAGTAAAAGAGGACAGCTACTCTAACTTTCTATGATTTGGACCTCTCCTGCGAGTCCAGTTTTAGATTCCGATGCTTCACTTCAGGTTTACTGTAAACCTTGCACCTTCTTATTGACGATGAAACACCGAAAATGCATCGGCATTAAATTCAAAGCCACAATGCCGACTTAAGTACGAGAGGACTGACACTCTCAGTTTCTATGATTTGAACCTCTCCTGTGAGTCCAGTTTTAGATTCCGATGCTTCATTTCAGGTTTACTGTATATCTTGGACCTTCTAATTGACGATTAAACACAGAGTTTGCATCCGAACTTAATCCAAAAGGTACAATTCCGACTTAAGTACAAGAGGACTGACACTCTCACTTTCTATGATTTGAACCTCTCCTGTGGGTCCAGTTTTAGATTCCGATGTTTCACTTCAGGTTTACTGTATCCCTTGGACCTGTTTCATTGACGATGAAACACAGAAATTGCATCCGAATTTAATACAAATGCCACAATGCCGACTTAAATACAAGAGGACTGACACTCTCACTTTCTATGATTTGAACCTTTCCTGTGAGACCAGTTTTACATTCCGATGCTTCACTTCAGGTTTACTGCATCCTTTGGTCCTTCTTATTGACGACGAAACACAGATTTTGCACCCGAATTTAATACAAATGGCACAATGCCGACTTAAGTACAAGAGGACTGACACTCTCCCATTCTATGATGTGAACCTCTGCTGTGAGTCCAGTTTTAGATTCCGATGCTTCACTTCAGGTTTACTGTATCCCTTGGACCTTCTTATTGACGATGAAACACAGAAATTGCATCGGAATTAAATTCAAAAAGCACAATGACGACTTGAGTACAAGTGGAGTGACACCCTAACTTTCTATGATTTGAACCTTTCCTGTGAGTTCAGTTATAGATTCCGATGCTTCACTTCAGGTTTACTGTATCCCTTGGACCTTCTTATTGACGATGAAACACAGAGTTTGCATCCGAATTTAATACAAAATCAGAATGCCGACTTAAGTACAAGGGGACTGACACTCTAACTTTTTATGATTTGAACCTCTCCTGTGAGTCCAGTTTTAGATTCCGATGCTTCACTTCAGGTTTACTGTATCCCTGGGACCTCCTTATTGACGATAAAAAACAGAAATTGCATCCGAATTTAATACAAATGGCACAATGCCGACTTGAGTACAAGAGGACTGACACTCTCACTTTGTATGATTTGAACCTCTCCTGTGAGTCCAGTTTTAGATTCCGATGCTTCACTTCAGGTTTACTGTATCCCTTGGGCCCTCTTATTGACGATGAAACACAGAAATTGCATCCGAATTTAATACAAAAGGCACAATGACGACTTAAGTACAAGAGGACTGTCACTCTCACTTTCTATGATTTGAACCTCTCCTGTGAGCCCGGTTTTAGATTCCGATGCATCACTTCAGGTTTACTGTATACCATGGACCTTCTTATTGACTATGAAACACAGAAATTGCATCCGAATTTAATACAAATGGCACAATGCCGACTTAAGTACAAGAGGACTGACATTCTAACATTCTATGATTTGAACCACTCCTGTGAGTCCAGTTTTAGATTCCGATGCTTCACTTCGGGTTTACTGTATACCATGGACCTTCTTATTGACTATGAAACACAGAAAATGCATCCGAATTTAATACAAATGGCACAATGCCGACTTAAGTGCAAGAGGACTGACACTCTCACTTTCTATGATTTGAACCTTTCCTGTGAGTCCAGTTTTAGATTCCGATGCTTCACATCGGGTTTACTGTATACCTTGCACCTTCTGATTGACGATGAAACACAGAAAGTGCATCCGAATTTAATACAAAAAGCACAATGCTGACTGAAGTAAAAGAGGACTGACACTCTAACATTCTATGATTTGAACTTCTCCTGCGAGTCCAGTTTTAGATTCCGATGTTTCATTTAAGGTTTACTGTATCCCTTGGACATTCTTATCGACGATGAAACACTGAAATTGCATCCGAAATTAATACAAAAGGCACAATACCGACTTAAGTACAAGAGGAGTGACACTCTAACTTTCTATGATTTGAATATCTCCTGTGAGTCCAGTTTTAGATTCCGATGCTTCACTTCAGGTTTACTGTATCCCTTGGACGATCTTATTGACGATGAAACACAGAAATTGCATCGGAATTAAATTCAAATGGCACAATGCCGACTTAAGTACAAGAGGACTGACACTCTCACATTCTATAACGTGAACCCCTGCTGTGAGTCCAGTTTTAGATTCCGATGCTTCACTTCAGTTTTTTGTATCCCTTGGACCTTCTTATTGACAATGAAACACAGAAATTGCATCGGAATTAAATTCCAAACGCACAATGCCGACTTAAGTAAAGGATGACTGACACTCTCACATCCTATGTTTTGAACATCTCCTGTGAGTCCAGTTTTAGATTCCGATGCTTCACTTCAGGTTTACTGTATCCCTTGGACCTTCTTATTGAAGATGAAACACAGAAATTACATCAGAATTAAATTCAAAAAGCACAATGACGACTTGAGTACAAGTGGACTGACACCCTAACTTTCTATGATTTGAACCTTTCCCGTGAGTTCAGTTATAGATTCCGATGCTTCACTTCAGGTTTACTGTATCCCTTGGTCCTTCTTATTGACGATGAAACACAGAGTTTGCATCTGAATTTAATACAAAGGCAGAATGCCGACTTAAGTACAAGGGGACTGACACTCTAACTTTCAATGATTTGAACCTCTCCTGTGAGTCCAGTTTTAGATTCCGATGCTTCACTTCAGGTTTACTGTATCCCTTGGAACTCCTTATTGACGATAAAACACAGAAATTGCATCCGAATTTAATACAAATGGCACAATGCCGACTTGAGTACAAGAGGACTGACACTCTCACTTTCTATGATTTGAACCTCTCTTGTGAGTCCAGTTTTAGATTCTGATGCTTCACTTCAGGTTTACTGTATCCCTTGGTCCTTCTTATTGACGATGAAACACAGAGTTTGCATCTGAATTTAATACAAAAGGCAGAATGAAGACTTAAGTACAAGGGGACTGACACTCTAACTTTCTATGATTTGAACCTCTCCTGTGAGTCCAGTTTTAGATTCCGATGCTTCACTTCAGGTTTACTGTATCCCTTGGACTTTCTTATTGACGATGAAACACAGAAATTGCATCCGAATGTAATACATATGGCACAATACCGACTTAATTACAAGAGGAGTGACACTCTAACTTTCTATGATTTGAATCTCCCCTGTGAGTCCTGTTTTAGATTCCGATGCTTCACTTCAGGTTTACTGTATCCCTTGGACCTTTTTATTGACGATGAAACACAGAAATTGCAGCGGAAATAAATTCAAAAGGCACAATGCTGACCTAAGTAGAAGAGCACTGACTCTCCCACTTTCTATGATTTGAACCTCTCCTGTGAGTCCAGTTTTAGATTCCGATGCTTCACTTCAGGTTTACTGTATCCCTTGGACCTTCTTATTGACGATAAAACACAGAAATTGCATCCGAATTTAATACAAAAGGCACAATGTCGACTTAAGTACAAGAGGACTGCAACTCTCACTTTCTATGATTTGAACCTCTCCTGTGAGCCCGGTTTTAGACTCCGATGCTTCACTTCAGGTTTACTGTATCCCTTGGACCTTCTTATTGACGATGAAACACAGAAATTGCATCGGAATTAAATTCAAAAAGCACAATGACTACTTGAGTACAAGTGGACTGACACACTAAATTTCTATGATTTGAACTTTTCCTATGAGTTCAGTAATAGATTCCGATGCTTCACTTTAGGTTTACGGTATCCCTTGGACCTTCTTATTGACGATGAAACACTGAGTTTGCATCCGAATTTAATACAAAAGGCATAATGCCGACTTAAGTACAAGGGGACTGACACTCTAACTTTCTATGATTTGAACCTCTCCTGTGAGTCCAGTTTTAGATTCCGATGCTTCACTACTGGTTTACTGTATCCCTTGGACCTTCTTATTGACGATGAAACACAGAAATTGCATCGGAATTAAATTCAAAAGGCACAATGCCGACCTAAGTAGAAGAGGACTGACACTCTCACTTTCTATGATTTGAACCTCTCCTGTGAGCCCGGTTTTAGATTCCGATGCTTCACTTCAGGTTTACTGTATCCCTTGGACCTTCTTATTGACGATGAAACACAGAAATAGCATCGGAATTACATTCAAAAAGCACAATGACGACTTGAGTACAAGTGGACTGACACCCTAACTTTCTATGATTTGAACCTTTCCTGTGAGTTCAGTTATAGATTCCGATGCTTCACTTCAAGTTTACTGTATCCCTTGGACCTTCTTATTGACGATGAAACACAGAGTTTGCATCCGAATTTAATACAAAAGGCAGAATGCCGACTTAAGTACAAGGGGACTGACACTCTAACTTTCTGTGATTTGAACCTCTCCTGTGAGTCCAGTTTTAGATTCCGATGCTTCACTTCAGGTTTACTGTGTCCCTTGGACCTCCTTATTGACGATAAAACACAGAAATTGCATCCGAATTTGATACAAATGGCACAATGCCGACTTAAGTACAAGTGGACTGACACTCTCACTTTCTATGCTTTGAACCTCTCCTGTGAGTCCAGTTATAGATTCCGATGCTTCACTTCAGGTTTACTGTATCCCTTGGGCCTTCTTATTGACGATGAAACACAGAAATTGCATCCGAATTCAATATAAAAGGCACAATGACGACTTAAGTACAAGAGGACTGACACTCTCACTTTCGATGATTTGAACCTCTCCTGTGAGTCCAGTTTTAGATTCCGATGCTTCACTTCAGGTTTACTGTATCCCTTGGACTTTCCTATTGACGATGAAACACAGAAAAAGCATCCGAATGTAATACAAATGGCACAATACCGACTTAATTACAAGAGGAGTGACACTCTAACTTGCTATGATTTGAATCTCCCTTGTGAGTCCTGTTTTAGATTCCGATGCTTCACTTCAGGTTTACTGTATCCCTTGGACCTTTTTATTGACGATGAAACACAGAAATTGCAGCGGAAATAAATTCAAAAGGCACAATGCTGACCTAAGTAGAAGAGCACTGACTCTCCCACTTTCTATGATTTGAACCTCTCCTGTGAGTCCAGTTTTAGATTCCGATGCTTCACTTCAGGTTTACTGTATCCCTTGGACTTTCTTATTGACGATAAAACACAGAAATTGCATCCGAATTTAATACAAAAGGCACAATGTCGACTCAAGTACAAGAGGACTGCAACTCTCACTTTCTATGATTTGAACCTCTCCTGTGAGCCCGGTTTTAGACTCCGATGCTTCACTTCAGGTTTACTGTATCCCTTGGACCTTCTTATTGACGATGAAACACAGAAATTGCATCGGAATTAAATTCAAAAAGCACAATGACTACTTGAGTACAAGTGGACTGACACACTAAATTTCTATGATTTGAACTTTTCCTATGAGTTCAGTAATAGATTCCGATGCTTCACTTTAGGTTTACGGTATCCCTTGGACCTTCTTATTGACGATGAAACACTGAGTTTGCATCCGAATTTAATACAAAAGGCATAGTGCCGACTTAAGTACAAGGGGACTGACACTCTAACTTTCTATGATTTGAACCTCTCCTGTGAGTCCAGTTTTAGATTCCGATGCTTCACTACTGGTTTACTGTATCCCTTGGACCTTCTTATTGACGATGAAACACAGAAATTGCATCGGAATTAAATTCAAAAGGCACAATGCCGACCTAAGTAGAAGAGGACTGACACTCTCACTTTCTATGATTTGAACCTCTCCTGTGAGCCCGGTTTTAGATTCCGATGCTTCACTTCAGGTTTACTGTATCCCTTGGACCTTCTTATTGACGATGAAACACAGAAATTGCATTCAAATTTAATACAAATGGCACAATGCCGACTTAAGTACATGAGGAGTATCACATTAACTTTCTATGATTTGTACCTCTCCTGTGAGTCCAGTTTTAGATTCTGATGCTTCACTTCAGGTTTACTGTATACCATGGACCTTCTTATTGACTATCAAACACAGAAATTGCATCCAAATTTAATACAAATGACACAATGCCGACTTAAGTACAAGAGGACTGACACTCTCACTTTCTATGATTTGAACCTCCCCTGTGAGTCCAGTTATAGATTCCGATGCTTCACTTCGGGCTTACTGTATTCCTTGCACCTTCTGATTGACGATGAAACACAGAAAGTGCATCCGAATTTAATACAAAAGGCACAATGCCGACTTAAGTAAAAGAGGACAGCTACTCTAACTTTCTATGATTTGAACCTCTCCTGTGAGTCCAGTTTTAGATTCTGATGCTTCATTTCAGGTTTACTGTATCCCTTGGACCTTCTAATTGACGATTTAACACAGAGTTTGCATCCGAATTTAATACAAAAGGTACAATTCCGACTTAAGTACAAGAGGACTGACACTCTAACTTTCTATGATTTGAACCTCTCCTGTGAGTCCAGTTATAGATTCCGATGCTTCACTTTAGGTTTACTGTATCCCTTGGACCTTCTTATTGACCATTAAACACAGAAATTGCATCCGAATTTAATACAAATGCCACAATGCCGACTTAAGTAAAAGAGGACTGACACTCTCACTTTCTATGATTTGAACCTTTCCTGTGAGACCAGTTTTACATTCCGATGCTTCACTTCAGGTTTACTGTATCCTTTGGTCCTTCTTATTGACGATGAAACACAGATATTGCACCCGAATTTAATACAAATGGCACAATGCCGACTTAAGTACAAGAGGACTGACACTCTCACTTTGTATGACTTGAACCTCTGCTGTGAGTCCAGTCTTAGATTCCGATGCTTCACTTCAGTTTTTTGTATCCCTTGGACCTTCTTATTGACGATGAAACACAGAAATTGCATCGGAATTAAATTCAAAACGCACAATGCCGACTTAAGTAAAAGATGACTGAAACTCTCACATTCTATGATTTGAACCTCTCCTGTGAGTCTAATTTCAGATTCCGATGCTTCACTTCAGGTTTACTGTATCCCTTGGACCTTCTTATTGACGATGAAACACAGAAATAGCATCGGAATTACATTCAAAAAGCACAATGACGACTTGAGTACAAGTGGACTGACACCCTAACTTTCTATGATTTGAACCTTTCCTGTGAGTTCAGTTATAGATTCCGATGCTTCACTTCAAGTTTACTGTATCCCTTGGACCTTCTTATTGACGATGAAACACAGAGTTTGCATCCGAATTTAATACAAAAGGCAGAATGCCGACTTAAGTACAAGGGGACTGACACTCTAACTTTCTGTGATTTGAACCTCTCCTGTGAGTCCAGTTTTAGATTCCGATGCTTCACTTCAGGTTTACTGTGTCCCTTGGACCTCCTTATTAACGATAAAACACAGAAATTGCATCCGAATTTGATACAAATGGCACAATGCCGACTTAAGTACAAGTGGACTGACACTCTCACTTTCTATGCTTTGAACCTCTCCTGTGAGTCCAGTTATAGATTCCGATGCTTCACTTCAGGTTTACTGTATCCCTTGGGCCTTCTTATTGACGATGAAACACAGAAATTGCATCCGAATTCAATATAAAAGGCACAATGACGACTTAAGTACAAGAGGACTGACACTCTCACTTTCGATGATTTGAACCTCTCCTGTGAGTCCAGTTTTAGATTCCGATGCTTCACTTCAGGTTTACTGTATCCCTTGGACTTTCCTATTGACGATGAAACACAGAAAAAGCATCCGAATGTAATACAAATGGCACAATACCGACTTAATTACAAGAGGAGTGACACTCTAACTTGCTATGATTTGAATCTCCCTTGTGAGTCCAGTTTTAGATTCCGATGCTTCACTTCAGGTTTACTGTATCCCTTGGACCTTTTTATTGACGATGAAACACAGAAATTGCATCGGAATTAAATTCAAAACGCACAATGCCGACTTAAGTAAAAGATGACTGAAACTCTCACATTCTATGATTTGAACCTCTCCTGTGAGTCTAATTTCAGATTCCGATGCTTCACTTCAGGTTTACTGTATCCCTTGGACCTTCTTATTGACGATGAAACACAGAAATAGCATCGGAATTACATTCAAAAAGCACAATGACGACTTGAGTACAAGTGGACTGACACCCTAACTTTCTATGATTTGAACCTTTCCTGTGAGTTCAGTTATAGATTCCGATGCTTCACTTCAAGTTTACTGTATCCCTTGGACCTTCTTATTGACGATGAAACACAGAGTTTGCATCCGAATTTAATACAAAAGGCAGAATGCCGACTTAAGTACAAGGGGACTGACACTCTAACTTTCTGTGATTTGAACCTCTCCTGTGAGTCCAGTTTTAGATTCCGATGCTTCACTTCAGGTTTACTGTGTCCCTTGGACCTCCTTATTGACGATAAAACACAGAAATTGCATCCGAATTTGATACAAATGGCACAATGCCGACTTAAGTACAAGTGGACTGACACTCTCACTTTCTATGCTTTGAACCTCTCCTGTGAGTCCAGTTATAGATTCCGATGCTTCACTTCAGGTTTACTGTATCCCTTGGGCCTTCTTATTGACGATGAAACACAGAAATTGCATCCGAATTCAATATAAAAGGCACAATGACGACTTAAGTACAAGAGGACTGACACTCTCACTTTCGATGATTTGAACCTCTCCTGTGAGTCCAGTTTTAGATTCCGATGCTTCACTTCAGGTTTACTGTATCCCTTGGACTTTCCTATTGACGATGAAACACAGAAAAAGCATCCGAATGTAATACAAATGGCACAATACCGAATTAATTACAAGAGGAGTGACACTCTAACTTACTATGATTTGAATCTCCCTTGTGAGTCCAGTTTTAGATTCCGATGCTTCACTTCAGGTTTACTGTATCCCTTGGACCTTTTTATTGACGATGAAACACAGAAATTGCATCGGAATTAAATTCAAAATGCACAATGCCGACCTAAGTAGAAGAGGACTGTCACTCACACTTTCTACGATTTGAACCTCTCCTGTGAGCCCGGTTTTAGATTCCGATGCTTCACTTCAGGTTTACTGTATCCCTTGGACCTTCTTATTGACGATGAAACACAGAAATTGCATTCAAATTTAATACAAATGGCACAACGCCGACTTAAGTACAAGAGGAGTAACACATTAACTTTCTATGATTTGTACCTCTCCTGTGAGTCCAATTTTAGATTCCGATGCTTCACTTCAGGTTAACTGTATACCATGGACCTTCTTATTGACTATCGAACACAGAAATTGCATCCGAATTTAATACAAATGGCACAATGCCGACTTAAGTACAAGAGGACTGACACTCTCACTTTCTATGATTTGAACCTCTCCTGTGAGTCCAGTTTTAGATTCCAATGCTTCACTTCGGGCTTACTGTATACCTTGCACCTTCTGATTGACGATGAAACACAGAAAGTGCATCCGAATTTAGTACAAAAGGCACAATGCCGACTTAAGTAAAAGAGGACAGCTACTCTAACTTTCTATGATTTGAACCTCTCCTGTGAGTCCAGTTTTAGATTCTGATGCTTCACTTCAGGTTTACTGTATTCCTTGGACCTTCTTATTGACGATGAAACACAGAAATTGCATATGAATTTAATACAAAAGCCACAATGCCGATTTAAGTAAAAGAGGACTGACACTCTAACATTCTATGATTTGAACCACTCCTGCGAGTCCAGTTTCAGATTCCGATGCTTCACTTAAGGTTTACTGTATCCCTCGGACATTCTTATCGACGATGAAACACAGAAATTGCATCCGAATTTAATACAAAAGGCACAATACCGACTGAAGTACAAGAGGAGCGACACTCTAACTTTCTATGATTTGAACCTCTCCTGTGAGTCCAGTTTTAGATTCCGATGCTTCACTTCAGGTTTACTGTATACCTTGCACCTTCTTATTGTCGATGAAACACCGAAAATGCATCGGAATTAAATTCAAAAGCCACAATGCCGACTTAAGTACAAGAGGACTGACACTCTCACTTTCTATGATTTGAACCTCTCCTGTGAGTCCAGTTTTAGATTCCGATGCTTCATTTCAGGTTTACCGTATCCCTTGGACCTTCTAATTGACGATTAAACACAGAGTTTGCATCCGAATTTAATACAAAAGGTACAATTCCGACTTAAGTACAAGAGGACTGACACTCTAACTTTCTATGATTTGAACCTCTCCTGTGAGTCCAGTTATAGATTCCAATGCTTCACTTTAGGTTTACTGTATCCCTTGGACCTTCTTATTGACCATGAAACACAGAAATTGCATCCGAATTTAATACAAATGCCACAATACCGAGTACAAGAGGACTGACACTCTAACTTTCTATGATTTGAACCTCTCCTGTGAGTCCAGTTACAGATTCCGATGCTTCACTTTAGGTTTACTGTATCCCTTGGACCTTCTTATTGACCATGAAACACAGAAATTGCATCCGAATTTAATACAAATGCCACAATGCCGACTTAAGTACAAGAGGACTGACACTCTCACTTTCTGTGATTTGAACCTTTCCTGTGAGACCAGTTTTACATTCCGATGCTTCACTTCAGGTTTACTGTATCCTTTGGTCCTTCTTATTGACGATGAAACACAGATATTGCACCCGAATTTAATACAAATGGCACAATGCCGACTTAAGTACAAGAGGACTGACACTCTCACTTTGTATGACTTGAACCTCTGCTGTGAGTCCAGTTTTAGATTCCGATGCCTCACTTCAGTTTTTTGTATCCCTTGGACCTTCTTATTGACGATGAAACACAGAAATTGCATCGGAATTAAATTCAAAACGCACAATGCCGACTTAAGTAAAAGATGACTGACACTCTCTCATTCTATGATTTGAACCTCTCCTGTGAGTCCAATTTTAGATTCCGATGCTTCACTTCAGGTTTACTGTATACCTTGGACCTTCTTATTGACGATGAAACACAGAGTTTGCATCCGAATTTAATACAAAAGGCAGAATGCCGACTTAAGTACAAGGGGACTGACACTCTAACTTTCTGTGATTTGAACCTCTCCTGTGAGTCCAGTTTTAGATTCCGATGCTTCACTTCAGGTTTACTATGTCCCTTGGACCTCCTTATTGACGATAAAACACAGAAATTGCATCCGAATTTGATACAAATTGCACAATGCCGACTTAAGTACAAGTGGACTGACACTCTCACTTTCTATGCTTTAAACCTCTCCTGTGAGTCCAGTTATAGATTCCGATGCTTCACTTCAGGTTTACTGTATCCCTTGGGCCTTCTTATTGACGATGAAACACAGAAATTGCATCCGAATTTAATACAAAAGGCACAATGACGACTTAAGTACAAGAGGACTGACACTCTCACTTTCGATGATTTGATCCTCTCCTGTGAGTCCAGATTTAGATTCCGATGCTTCACTTCAGGTTTACTGTATCCCCTGGACTTTCTTATTGACGATGAAACACAGAAAAAGCATCCGAATGTAATACAAATGGCACAATACCGACTTAATTACAAGAGGAGTGACACTCTAACTTTCTATGATTTGAATCTCCCCTGTGAGTCCAGTTTTAGATTCCGATGCTTCACTTCAGATTTACTGTATTTCTTGCACCTTCTTATTGACGATGAAACACAGAAATAGCATCGGAATGAAATTTAAATGGCACAATGCCGACTTAAGTACAAGACGACTGACACTCTCACTTTCTATGGTTTGAACCTCTATTGTGAGTCCAGTTTTAGATTCCGATGCTTCACTTCAAGTTTACTGTATCCCGTGGACCTTCTCATTGACGATGAAACACAGAGTTTGCATCCGAATCTAATACAAAAGGGACAATGCCGACTTAAGTACAAGAGGACTGACACTCTAACTTTCTATGATTTGAACCTCTCCTGTGAGTCCAGGTAAAGATTCCGATGCTTCACTTCAGGTTTACTGTATCCCTTGGACGTTCTTACTGACGATGAAACACACAAATTGCATCCGAATTTAATACAAAAATCACAATGGCGACTTAAGTACAAGAGGACTGACACTCTCACTTTCTATGATTTGAACCTCTCCTGTGAGTCCAGTTTTAGATTCCGATGCTTCACTTCAGGTTTACTGTATCCCCTGGACCTTCTTATTGACGATGAAACACAGAAATTGCATCCGAAATTAATACAAATGCCACAATGCCGACTTAAGTGCAAGAGGACTGACACTCTCACTTTCTATGATTTGAACCTCTCCTGTAAGTCCAGTATTAGATTCCGATGCTTCACTTCAGTTTTTTGTATTCCTTGTACCTTCTTATTGACGATGAAACACAGAAATTGCATCGGAATTAAATTCAAAACGCACAATGCCGACTTAGGTAAAAGATGACTGACACTCTCACTATCTATGATTTGAACCTCTCCTGTGAGTCCAGTTTTAGATTCCGATGCTTCACTTCAGGTTTACTGTATCCCTTGGACCTTCTTATTGACGATGAAATACAGAAACTCCATCGGAATTAAATTCAAAAACCACAATGCCGACTTGAGTACAAGTGGACTGACACTCTCACTTTCTATGATTTGAACCTCTATTGTGATTCCAGTTTTAGATTCCGATGCTTCACTTCAAGTTTACTGTATCCCGTGGACCTTCTCATTGACGATGAAACACAGAGTTTGCATCCGAATTTAATACAAAAGGTACAATGCCGACTTAAGTACAAGGGGATTGACACTCTCACTTTCTATGATTTGAACCTCCCCTGTGAGTCCAGTTTTAGATTCCGATGCTTCACTTAAGGTTTACTGTATCCCTTGGACCTTCTTATTGGCGATGAAACACAGAAATTGCATCCGAATTTAATACAAATGATACACTGCCGACGTAAGTACAAGAGGACTGACTCTCTCACTTTCTATGATTTGAACCTTTCCTGTGAGTCCAGTTTTAGATTCCGATGCTTCACTTCAGGTTTACTGTATCCCTTGGACCTTCTTATTGACGATGAAACACAGAAATTCCATCCGAATTTAATACAAATGCCGACTTAAGTACAAGAGGACTGACACTCTGACTTTCTATTATTTGAACCTCTCCTGTGAGTTCAGTTTTAGATTCCGATGCTTCACTTCAGGGTTACTGTATAACTTGGACCTTCTTATTGACGATGAAACACAGAAATTGCATCCAAACTTAATACAAATGCCACAATAACGACTTAAGTTCAAGAGGACTGACACTCTCACTTTCTATGATTTGAACCTCTCCTGTAAGTCCAGTATTAGATTCCGATACTTCACTTCCGTTTTTTGTATCCCTTGTACCTTCTTATTGACGATGAAACACAGAAATTGCATCGGAATTAAATTCAAAACGCACAATGCCGACTTAAGTAAAAGATGACTGACACTCTCAATATCTATGATTTGAACCTCTCCTGTGAGTCCAGTTTTAGATTCCGATGCTTCACTTCAGGTTTACTGTATCCCTTGGACCTTCTTATTGACGATGAAATACAGAAATTCCATCGGAATTAAATTCAAAAACCACAATGCCGACTTGAGTACAAGTGGACTGACACTCTCACCTTCTAAGATTTGAACCTCTATTGTGATACCAAGCTTTAGATTCCGATGCTTCACTTCAAGTTTACTGTATCCCGTGGACCTTCTCATTGACGATGAAACACAGAGTTTGCATCCGAATTTAATAGAAAAGGTACAATGACGACTCAAGTACAAGAGGACTGACACTCACACTTTCTATGATTTGAACCTCTCCTCTGAGTCCAGTTTTAGATTCCGATGCTTCACTTAAGGTTTACTGTATCCCTTGGACCTTCTTATTGACGATGAAACACAGAAATTGCATCCGAATTTAATACAAATGTTACAATGCCGACTTAAGTACAAAAGGACTGACTCTCTCACTTTCTATGATTTGAACCTTTCCTGTGAGTCCAGTTTTAGATTCCGATGCTTCACTTCAGGTTTACTGTATTCCTTGGAACTTCTTATTGACGATGAAACACAGAAATTGCAGCCGAATTTAATACAAATGGCACAATGTCGACTTAAGTAAAAGAGGACTGACACTCTCACTTTCTATGATTTGAACCTCTCCTGTGAGTCCAGTTTTAGATTCCGATGCTTCACTTCAAGTTTACTGTATCCCTTGGACCTTCTTATTGAGGATGAAACACAGAAATTGCATCCGAATTTAACGCAAATAGCACAATGCCGACTTAAGTACAAGAGGACTGACACTCTAACTTTCTATGATTCGAACCTCCCCTGTGACCCCAGTTTTAAATTCCGATGCTTCACTTCAGGTTTATTGAATCCCTTGGACCTTCTTATTGACGATGAAACACAGAAATTGCATCCGAATTTAATACAAAAGGCACAATGCCGACTTAAGTACAAGAGGACTGACATTCTAACATTCTATGATTTGAACCACTTCTGTGAGTCCAGTTTTAGTTTCCGATACTTTACGTCAGATTTACAGTATCCCTTGGACTTTCTTATTGACGATGAAACACAGAAATTGCATACAAATTTAATACAAATGGCACAATACCGACTTAAGTACAAGAGGAGTAACACTCTAGCTTTCTATGATTTGTACCTCTCCTGTGAGTCCAGTTTTAGATTCCGATGATTCACTTCAGGTTTACTGTATACCTTGGACCTTCTTATTGACTATGAAACACAGAAATTGCATCCGAATTTAATACAAATGGCACAATGTCGACTTAAGTACAAGAGGACTGACACACTCACTTTCTATGATTTGAACCTCTCCTGTAAGTCCAGACTTAGATTCCGATGCTTCAATTCAGGTTTACTGTATACCTTGCACCTTCTGATAGACGATGAAAAACAGGAATTGCATCCGAATTTAATACAAAAATCACAATGCCGACTTAAGTACAAGAGGACTGACATTCTAACATTCGATGATTTGAACCACTCCTGTGAGTCCAGTTTTAGATTCCGATGCTTCACTTCAGGTTTACTGTATCCCTTGGACTTTCTTATTGACGATGAAACACAGAAATTGCATTCAAATTTAATACAAATGGCACAATACCGACTTAAGTACAAGAGGAGTAACACTCTAACTTTCTATGATTTGTACCTCTCCTGTGAGTCCAGTTTTAGATTCCGATGCTTCACTTCAGGTTTACTGTATACCTTGGACCTTCTTATTGACTATGAAACACAGAAATTGCATCCGAATTTAATACAAATGGCACAATGCCGACTTAAGTACAAGAGGACTAACACTCTCAATTTCTATGATTTGAACCTCTCCTGTGAGTCCAGTTTTAGATTCCGATGCTTCACTTCGGGTTTACTGTATACCTTGTACCTTCTTATAGACGATGAAACACAGAAATAGCATCCGAATTTAATACAAAAGGCACAATACCGACTTAAGTACAAGAGGAGTGACACTCTAACTTTCTATGATTGGAATATCTCCTGTGAGTCCAGTTTTAGATTCCGATGCTTCACTTCAGGTTTACTGTAACCCATGGACGATCTTATTGACGATGAAACACAGGAATTGCATCGGAATTAAATTCAAAATGCACAATGCCGACCCAATTAGAAAAGGACTAACACTCTCACTTTCTATGATTTGAACCTCTCCTGTGAGTCCAGTTTTAGATTCCGATGCTTCACTTCAGGTTTACAATATACCTTGCACCTTCTTATTGACGATGAAACACAGAAATTGCATCGGAATTAAATTCAAAAGCCACAATGCCGACTTAAGTACAAGAAGTCTGACACTCTAACTTTCTATGATTTGAACCTCTCCTGTGAGTCCAGTTTCAGATTCCGATGTTTCATTTCAGGTTTACTGCATCCCTTTGACCTTCTAATTGAAGATGAAACACAGAGTTTGCATCCGAATTTAATACAAAAGGTACAATGCCGACTTAAGTACAAGAGGACTGACACTCTAACTTTCTATGATTTGAACCTCTCCTGTGAGTCCAGTTATAGATTCCGATGCTTCACTTCAGGATTACTGTATCCCTTGGACTTTCTTATTGACGATGAAACACAGAAATTGCATCCGAATTTAATACAAATGCCACAATGCCGACTTAAGTACAAGAGGACTGACACTCTCACATTCTATGATTTGAACCTTCCTGTGAGTTCAGTTTTAGATTCCGACGCTTCAGTTCAGGTTTACTGTATCCCTTGGACCTTCTTATTGA
This sequence comes from Schistocerca serialis cubense, assembly GCF_023864345.2. Taxonomy (NCBI): domain Eukaryota; kingdom Metazoa; phylum Arthropoda; class Insecta; order Orthoptera; family Acrididae; genus Schistocerca; species Schistocerca serialis. The sequence goes on from NC_064642.1 coordinate 803,145,445, forward strand.
CAATGAAACACAGAGTTTGCACCCGAATTTAATTCAATAGGCACAATGCCGACTTAAGTACAAGGGGACAGACACTCTAACTTTCTATGATTACAACCTCTTGTGTGAGTTCAATTTTAGATTCCGATGCTTCACTTCAGGTTTACTGTATCCCTTGGACCTCCTTATTGACGATAAAACACAGAAATTGCATCCGAATTAAATACAAATGGCACAATCTTGACTTAGGTACAAGAGGACTGATACTCTCACTTTCTATGACTTGAACCTCTCCTGTGAGTCCAGTTTTAGATTCCGATGCTTCACTTCAGGTTTACTGTATCCCTTGGACCTTCTTATTGACGATGAAACACAGAAATTGCATCCGAATTTAATACAAAAGGCAAAATTAAGACATATGTACAAGATAACTGACACTCTCACTTTCTATGATTTGAACCTCTCCTGTGAGTCCAGTTTTAGATTCCGATTCTTCACTTCAGGTTTACTATATCCCTTGGCCTTTCTTATTGACGATGAAACACAGAAATTGCATCCGAATGTAATACAAATGGTATAATACCGACTTAAGTACAAGAGGACCGACACTCTCACTTTCTATGATTTGAACCTCTCCTGTGAGTCCACTTTTAGATTCCGATGCTTCACTTTGGGTTTACTGTATACCTTGTACCTTCTGATAGACGATGAAACACAGAGTTTGCATCCGAATTTAATACAATAGGCACAATGCCGACTTAAGTACAAGGGGACTGACACTCTAACTTTCTATGATTACAACCATTTGTGTGAGTTCAGTTTTAGATTCCGATGCTTCACTTCAGGTTTACTGTATACCTTGGACCTTCTTATTGACTATGAAACACAGAAATTGCATTCCGAATTTAATACAAATGGCACAATGCCGACTTAAGTACAAGAGGACTGACACTCTTACTTTCTATGATTTGAACCTCTCCTGTGAGTCCAGTTTTAGACTCCGATGCTTCACTTTGGGTTTACTGTATACCTTGTACCTTCTGATAGACGATGAAACACAGAAATTGCATCCGAATTTAATCCAAAAGGAACAATGCCGACTTAAGTAAAAGAGGACAGACACTCCAACTTTCTATGATTTGAACCGCTCCTGTGAGTCCAGTTTTAGATTCTGATGCTTCACTTCAGGTTTACTGTATCCCTTGGACCTTCTTATTGACGATGAAACACAGAAATTGCATGCGAATTTAACACAAAAGTCACAATGCCGACTTAAATAAAAGAGGACTAACACTCTAACATTCTATGATTTGGACCTCTCCTGCGAGTCCAGTTTCAGATTCCGATGCTTCACTTAAGGTTTACTGTATCCCTTGGACATTCTTATTGACGATGAAACACAGAATTTGCATCCCAATTTTATACAGAAAGCACAATACCGACTTAAGTACAAGGGGAGTGACACTCTAACTTTCTATGATTTGAATATCTCCTGTGAGTCCAGTTTTAGATTCCGATGCTTCACTTGAGGTTTACTGTATCCCTTGGACGATCTTATTGACGAAGAAACACAGGAATTGCATCGGAATTTAATTCAAAAGGCACAATGCCGACCCAATTAGAAAAGGACTAACACTCTCATTTTCTATGATTTAAACCTCTCCTGTGAGACCAGTTTTAGATTCCAAAGCTTCACTTCAGGTTTACAATATACCTTGCACCTTCTTATTGACGATGAAACACAGAAATTGCATCGGAATTAAATTCAAAATCAACAATGCCGACTTACGGACAAGAGGACTGACACTCTCACTTTCTATGATTTGAACCTCTCCTGTGAGTCCAGTTTCAGATTCCGATGCTTCATTTCAGGTTTACTGCATCCCTTGGACATTCTAATTGACGATGAAACACAGAGTTTAAATCCGAATTTAATACAAAAGGTACAATGCCGACTTAAGTACAAGAGGACTGACACACTAACTTTCTATGATGTGAACCTCTCCTGTGAGTCCAGTTTTAGAATCCGATGCTTCACTTCAGGTTTACTGTATCCCTTGGACCACCTTATTGACGATAAAACACAGAAATTGCATCCGAATTAAATACAAATGGCACAATGCCGACTTAAGTACAAGAGGACTGACACTCTTACTTTCTATGATTTGAACCTCTCCTGTGAGTCCAGTTTTAGATTCCGATGCTTCACTTCAGGTTTACTGTATCCCTTGGACCTTCTTATTGACGATGAAACACAGAAATTGCATCCGAATTTAATACAAAAATTACAATTAAGACCTATGTACAAGAGGACTGACACTCTCACTTTCTATGATTTGACCCTCTCCTGTGAGTCCAGTTTTAGATTCCGATTCTTCACTTCAGGTTTACTATAACCCTTGGACATTCTTATTGACGATGAAACACAGATATTGCATCCGAATGTAATACAAATGGCATAATAACGACTTAAGTACAAGAGGACTGACACTCTCACTTTCTATGATTTGAACCTCTCCTGTGAGTCCAGTTTTAGATTCCGATGCTTCACTTCAGGGATACTGTATCCCTTGGACCTTTTTATTGAGGATGAAACACAGAAATTGCATCCGAATTTAACACAAATCGCACAATGCCGACTTAAGCACAAGAGGACTGACACTCTCACTATCTATGATTCGAACCTCTCCTGTGAGGTCAGTTTTAGATTCCGATGCTTCACTTCAGGTTTACTGTATCCCTTGGACCTTCTTATTGACGATAATACACAGAAATTGCATCCGAATTTAATACAAAAGGCACAATGTCGACTTAAGTACAAGAGGACTGACACTCTCACTTTCTATGACTTGAACCTCTCCTGTGAGCCCAGTTTTAGATTCCGATGCTTCACTTCAGGTTTACTGTATCTCTTGGACCTTCTTATTGACGATGTAACACAGAAATTGCATCCGAATTTAATACAAATGTCACAATGTCGACTTAAGTACAAGAGGACTGACTCTCTCACTTTCTATGATTTGAACCTTTCCTGTGAGACCAGTTTTAGATTCCGATGCTTCACTTCAGGTTTACTGTATACCTTGGACCTTCTTATTGACTATGAAACACAGAAAGTGCATCCGAATATCATACAAATGGCACAATGCCGACTTAAGTACAAGAGGACTGACACCCTCACTTTCTATGATTTGGACCTCTCCTGTGAGTCCAGTTTTAGAATCCGATGCTTCACTTCGGGTTTACTGTATACCTTGTACCTTCTGATAGACGATGAAACACAGAAATTGCATCCGAATTTAATACAAAAGGCACAATGCCGACTTAAGTAAAAAGGACAGACACCCTAACTTTCTATGATTTGAACCTCTCCTGTGAGTCCAGTTTTAGAATCTGATGCTTCACTTCAGGTTTACTGTATCCCTTGGACCTTCTTATTGACGATGAAACACCGAAATTGCATCCGAATTTAATACAAAAGTCACAATGCCGACTTAAGTAAAAGAGGACTAACACTCTAACATTCTATGATTTGAACCGCTCCTGCGAGTCCAGTTTTGGATTCCGATGCTTTACTTCAGGTTTACTGTATCCCTTGGACGATTTTATTGACGAAGAAACACAGGAATTGCATCGGAATTAAATTCAGAAGGCACCATGCCGACCCAATTAGAAAAGGACTAACACTCTCACTTTCTATGATTTGAACCTCTCCTGTGAGTCCCGTTTTAGATTCCGTTGCTTCACTTCAGGTTTACAATATACCTTGCACCTTCTTATTGACGATGAAACACAGGAATTGCGTCGGAATTACATTCAAAAGCCACAATGCCGACTTAAGTACAAGGGGACTGACACTCTCACTTTCTATGACTTGAACCTCTCCTGTGAGTCCAGTTTTAGATTCCGATGCTTCATTTCAGGTTTACTGCATCCCTTGGACCCTCTAATTGACGATGAAACACAGAGTTACCATCCGAATTTAATACAAAAGGTACAATGCCGACTTAAGTACAAGAGGACTGACACTCTAACTTTCTATGATTTGAACCTCTCCTGTGAGTCCAGTTATAGATTCCGATGCTTCACCTCAGGTTTACTGTATCCCTTGGACCTTCTTATTGACGATGAAACACAGAAATTGCATCCGAATTTAATACAAAAGTCACAATGCCGACTTAAGTAAAAGAGGACTAACACTCTAACATTCTATGATTTGAACCTCTCCTGCGAGTCCAGTTTTGGATTCCGATGCTTCACTTCAGGTTTACTGTATCCCTTGGACGATTTTATTGACGAAGAAACACAGGAATTGCATCGGAATTAAATTCAGAGGGCACCATGCCGACCCAATTAGAAAAGGACTAACACTCTCACTTTCTATGATTTGAACCTCTCCTGTGAGTCCCGTTTTAGATTCCGATGCTTCACTTCAGGTTTACAATATACCTTGCACCTTCTTATTGACGATGAAACACAGAAATTGGATCCGAATTTAATACAAATGCCACAATGCCGACTTAAGTACAAGAGGACTGACACTCACACTTTCTATGATTTGAACCTTTCCTGTGAGTCCAGTTTTACATTCCGATGCTTCACTTCAGGTTTACTGTATCCCTTCGACCTTCTTATTGACGATGAAACACAGATATTGCACCCGAATTAAATACAAATCGCACAATGCCGACATAAGTACAAGGGGACTGACACTCTAACTTTCTATGATTTGAACCTTTCCTGTGAGTTCAGTTTTAGATTCCGATGCTTCACTTCAGGTTTACTGTATCCCTTGGACCTTCGTATTGACCATGAAACACAGAGTTTGCATCCGAATTTAATACAAAAGGCACAATGCCGACTTACGTACAAGGATACTGACACTCTAACTTTCTATGATTACAACATCTCGTGTGAGTTCAGTTTTAGATTCCGATGCTTCACTTCAGGTTTACTGTATCCCTTGGACCTCCTTATTGACGATAAAACACCGAAATTGCATCCGAATTACATACAAATGGCACAATGCCGACTTAAGTACAAGAGGACTGACACTCTCACTTTCTATGACTTGAACCTCTCCTGTGAGACCAGTTTTAGATTCCGATGCTACACTTCAGGTTTACTGTATCCCTTGGACCTTCTTATTGACGATGAAACACAGAAATTGCATCCAAATTTAATACAAAAGGCACAATTAAGACTTATGAACAAGAGGACTGACACTCTCACTTTCTATGATTTGAACCTCTCCTGTGAGTCCAGTTTTAGATTCCGATGCTTCACTTCAGGTTTACTGTATACCTTGGACCTTCGTATTGACGATGAAACACAGTAATTGCAACGGAATTAAATTCAAAAGGCACAATGCCGACCTAAGTAGAAGAGGACTGACACTCTCACTATCTATGATTCGAACCTCTCCTGTGAGTCCAGTTTCAGATTCCGATGCTTCACTTCAGTTTTACTGTATCCCTTGGACCTACTTTTTGACGTTGAAGCACAGAAATAGCATCCGAATTCAATAGAAATGGCACAATGCCGACTTAAGTACAAGAGGAATGACACTCTCACTTTTTATGATTTGAACCTCTCCTGTGAGTCCAGTTTTAGATTCCGATGCTTCACTTCAGGGTAACTGTATCCCTTGGACCTTCTTATTGAGGATGAAACACAGACATTGCAACCGAATTTAACACAAATCGCACAATGCCGACTTAAGTACAAGAGGACTGACACTCTCACTTTCTATGATTCGAACCTCTCCTGTGAGGTCAGTTTTAGGTTCCGATGCTTCACTTCAGGTTTACTGTATCCCTTGGACCTTCTTATTGACGATAAAACACAGAAATTGCATCCGAATTTAATACAAAAGGCACAATGTCGACTTAAGTACAAGAGGACTTGCACACTCACATTCTATGCCTTGAACCTCTCCTATGAGCCAAGTTTTAGATTACGATGCTTCACTTCAGGTTTACTGTATCCCTTGGACCTTCTTATTGACGATGAAACACAGAAATTGCATCCGAATTTAATACAAATGTCACAATGTCGACTTAAGTACAAGAGGACTGACACACTCACTTTCTATGATTTGAACCTCTCCTGTGAATCCAGATTTAGATTCAGATGCCTCACTTCAGGTTTACTGTATACCTTGCACCTTCTAATTGACGATGAAACACAGAAATTGCATCCTAATTTAATACAAAAGGCACAATGCCGATTAAGTACAAGAGGACTGACATTCTAACATTCTATGACTTGAACGACTCCTGTGAGTCCAGTTTTAGATTCCGATGCTTCACTTCAGGTTTACTGTATACCTTGCACCTTCTTATTGACGATGAAACACAGAACTTGCATCGGAATTAAATTCAAAAGCCACAATGCCGACTTAAGTACGAGAGGACTGACACTCTCAGTTTCTATGATTTGAACCTCTCCTGTGAGTCCAGTTTTAGATTCCGATGCTTCATTTCAGGTTTACTGTATCCCTTGGACCTTCTTATTGACGATGAAACACAGTGTTTGCATCCGAATTTAATACAAAAGGCACAATTCCGAATTAAGTACGAGGGGACTGACACTCTAACTTTCTATGATTTCAACCTCTCCTGTGAGTCCAGTTGTAGATTCCCATGCTTGACTTCAAGTTTACTGTATCCCTTGGACCTCCTTATTGACGATAAAACACAGAAATTGCATCCAAATTTAATACAAATGGCACAATTCCGACTTAAGAACAAGAGGACTGACACTCTCACTTTCTATGATTTGAACCTCTCCTGTGAGTCCAGTTTTAGATTCCGATGCTTCACTTCGGTTTTTTTGTATCCCTTGGACCTTCTTATTGACGATGAAACACAGAAATTGCATCGGAATTAAATTCAAAACGCAAAAAGCCGACTTAAGTAAAAGGTGACTGACACTCTCCCTTTCTATGATTTGAACCTCTCCTGTGAGTCCAGTTTTAGATTCCGATGCTTCCCTTCAGGTTTACTGTATCCCTTGGACCTTCTTATTGACGATGAAACACAGATATTGCATCGGAATTAAATTCAAAAGGCACAATGCCGACTTGAGTACAAGTGGACTGACACTCTAACTTTCTATGATCTGAACCTTTCCTGTGAGTTCAGTTTTAGATTCCGATGCTTCACTTCAGGTTTACTGTATCCCTTGGACCTTCTTATTGACGATGAAACACAGAGTTTGCATCCGAATTTAATACAAATGGCACAATTCCGACTTAAGACCAAGAGGACTGACACTCTCACTTTCTATGATTTGAACCTCGCCTGTGAGTCCAGTTTTAGATTCCGATGCTTCACTTCAGGTTTACTGTATCCCTTGGACCTTCTTATTGACGATGAAACACAGAAATTGCATCGGAATTAAATTCAAAAGGCACAATGCCGACCTAAGTGGAAGAGGACTGACACTCTCACTTTCTATGATTTGAACCTCTCCTGTGAGTCCAGTTTTAGGTTCCGATGCTACACTTCAGGTTTACTGTATCCCTTGGACCTTCTCATTGACGATGAAACACAGAGTTTGCATCCGAAATTAATACAAAAGGTACAATGCCGACTTAAGTACAAGAGGAGTGACACTCAAACTTTCTATGATTTGAGCCTCTCCGGTGAGTCCAGCTTTTGAATACGATGCTTCACTTCAGGTTTACTGTATCCCTTGCACCCTCTTATTGACGATGAAACACAGAAATGGTATCCTAATGTAATACAAATGCCACAATGCCGACTTACGTACAAGAGGACTGACACTCTCACTTTCTATGATCTGAACCTCTCCTGTGAGTCCAGTTTTAGATTCCGATGCTTCACTTCAGGTTTACTGTATACCTTGCACCATCTTATTGACGATGAAACACAGAAATTCATTCCGAATTTAATACAAAAGGCACAATAACGACTTAAGTACAAGAGGACTGACATCCTAACTTTCTGTGATTTGAACCTCTCCTGTGAGTCCAGTTTTAGATTCCGATACTTCACTTCCGGTTTACTGAATCCCTTGGACCTTCTTATTGACGATGAAACACAGAAATTGCTTCCGAATTTAATCCAAATGTTACAATCCCGACTTAAGTACAAGAGGGCTGACCCTCTCAATTGCTATGATTTGAACCTTTCCTGTCAGTCCAGTTTTAGATTTCGATGCTTCACATCAGGTTTACGGTATCCTTTGGACCTTCTAATTGACGATGAAACACAGATATTGCACTCGAATTTAATACAAATGGCACAATGCCGACTTAAGCACAAGAGGACTGACACTCTCACTTTCTATTATTTGAACCTCTCCTGTGGGTCCAGTTTTAGATTTCGATGCTTCACTTCAGGTTTACTGTATACCTGGCACCTTCTTATTGACGATGAAACACAGAAATTGCATCCGAATTTAATACAAAAGGCACAATGCCGACTTAAGTACAAGAGGACTGACATTCTAACTTTCTATGATTTGAACCTCTCCTGTGAGTCCAGTTTTAGATTCCGATGCTTCACATCAGGTTTACTGTATACCTTGCACCTTCTTATTGACGATGAAACACAGAAATTGCATCCGAATTTAATACAAAAGGCACAATGCCGACCTAAGGACAAGAGGTGTGATACTCTAATTTTCTATAATTTGAACCTCTCCGGTGAGTCCAGTTTTAGAATCCGATGCTTCACTTCACGTGTACTGTATCCCTTGGACCTTCTTATTGACGATGAAACACAGAAATTGCATCCGAATTTAATACAAATGCCCCAATGCCGTCTTACGTACAAGAGGACTGACACTCTCTCTTTCTATGATTTGAACCTTTCCTGTGAGTCCAGTTTTAGATACCAATGCTTCACTTCAGGTTTACTGTATCCCTTGGACCTTCTTATTGACGATGAAGCACAGAAATTGCATCCGAATTTAATACAATTGCCACAATGCCGACTTAAGTACAAGAGGACTGACACTCTCACTTTCTATGATTTGAACCTCTAATGTGAGTCCAGTTTTAGATTCTGATGCTTCACTTCAGGTTTACTGTATACCTTGCACCTTCTTATTGACGATGGAACACAGAAATTGCATTCGAATTTAATACAAAAGGCACAATGCCGACTCAAGAACAAGAGGACTGACATTCTAATTTTCTACGATTTGAACCTCTCCTGTGAGTCCAGTTTTAGATTCTGAAGCTTCACTTCGGGTTTACTGTATCCCTTGGACCTTTTTATTGACGATGAAACACAGAGCTTGCATCCGAATTTCATACAAAGGGCATAATGCCGACTTAAGTAAAAGGGGACTGACACTCTAACTTTCTATGATTTCAACCTCTCCTGTGAGTCCAGTTTTAGATACCTATGCTTCACTTCAGGTTTACTGTATCCCTTGGACCTCCTTATTGGCGATAAAACACAGAAATTGCATTCGAATTTAATACAAATGGCACAATGCCGACTTAAGTACATGAGGATTGACACTCTCACTTTCTATGATTTGAACCTTTCCTGTGAGTCCAGTTTTACATTCCGATGCTTCACTTCAGTTTTACTGTATCCCTTGGACCTACTTTTTGACGTTGAAGCACAGAAATAGCATCCGAATTCAATAGAAATGGCACAATGCCGACTTAAGTACAAGAGGAATGACACTCTCACTTTTTATGATTTGAACCTCTCCTGTGAGTCCAGTTTTAGATTCCGATGCTTCACTTCAGGGTAACTGTATCCCTTGGACCTTCTTATTGAGGATGAAACACAGACATTGCAACCGAATTTAACACAAATCGCACAATGCCGACTTAAGTACAAGAGGACTGACACTCTCACTTTCTATGATTCGAACCTCTCCTGTGAGGTCAGTTTTAGGTTCCGATGCTTCACTTCAGGTTTACTGTATCCCTTGGACCTTCTTATTGACGATAAAACACAGAAATTGCATCCGAATTTAATACAAAAGGCACAATGTCGACTTAAGTACAAGAGGACTTGCACACTCACATTCTATGCCTTGAACCTCTCCTATGAGCCAAGTTTTAGATTACGATGCTTCACTTCAGGTTTACTGTATCCCTTGGACCTTCTTATTGACGATGAAACACAGAAATTGCATCCGAATTTAATACAAATGTCACAATGTCGACTTAAGTACAAGAGGACTGACACACTCACTTTCTATGATTTGAACCTCTCCTGTGAATCCAGATTTAGATTCAGATGCCTCACTTCAGGTTTACTGTATACCTTGCACCTTCTAATTGACGATGAAACACAGAAATTGCATCCTAATTTAATACAAAAGGCACAATGCCGATTAAGTACAAGAGGACTGACATTCTAACATTCTATGACTTGAACGACTCCTGTGAGTCCAGTTTTAGATTCCGATGCTTCACTTCAGGTTTACTGTATACCTTGCACCTTCTTATTGACGATGAAACACAGAACTTGCATCGGAATTAAATTCAAAAGCCACAATGCCGACTTAAGTACGAGAGGACTGACACTCTCAGTTTCTATGATTTGAACCTCTCCTGTGAGTCCAGTTTTAGATTCCGATGCTTCATTTCAGGTTTACTGTATCCCTTGGACCTTCTTATTGACGATGAAACACAGTGTTTGCATCCGAATTTAATACAAAAGGCACAATTCCGAATTAAGTACGAGGGGACTGACACTCTAACTTTCTATGATTTCAACCTCTCCTGTGAGTCCAGTTGTAGATTCCCATGCTTGACTTCAAGTTTACTGTATCCCTTGGACCTCCTTATTGACGATAAAACACAGAAATTGCATCCAAATTTAATACAAATGGCACAATTCCGACTTAAGAACAAGAGGACTGACACTCTCACTTTCTATGATTTGAACCTCTCCTGTGAGTCCAGTTTTAGATTCCGATGCTTCACTTCGGTTTTTTTGTATCCCTTGGACCTTCTTATTGACGATGAAACACAGAAATTGCATCGGAATTAAATTCAAAACGCAAAAAGCCGACTTAAGTAAAAGGTGACTGACACTCTCACTTTCTATGATTTGAACCTCTCCTGTGAGTCCAGTTTTAGATTCCGATGCTTCCCTTCAGGTTTACTGTATCCCTTGGACCTTCTTATTGACGATGAAACACAGATATTGCATCGGAATTAAATTCAAAAGGCACAATGCCGACTTGAGTACAAGTGGACTGACACTCTAACTTTCTATGATCTGAACCTTTCCTGTGAGTTCAGTTTTAGATTCCGATGCTTCACTTCAGGTTTACTGTATCCCTTGGACCTTCTTATTGACGATGAAACACAGAGTTTGCATCCGAATTTAATACAAATGGCACAATTCCGACTTAAGACCAAGAGGACTGACACTCTCACTTTCTATGATTTGAACCTCGCCTGTGAGTCCAGTTTTAGATTCCGATGCTTCACTTCAGGTTTACTGTATCCCTTGGACCTTCTTATTGACGATGAAACACAGAAATTGCATCGGAATTAAATTCAAAAGGCACAATGCCGACCTAAGTGGAAGAGGACTGACACTCTCACTTTCTATGATTTGAACCTCTCCTGTGAGTCCAGTTTTAGGTTCCGATGCTACACTTCAGGTTTACTGTATCCCTTGGACCTTCTCATTGACGATGAAACACAGAGTTTGCATCCGAAATTAATACAAAAGGTACAATGCCGACTTAAGTACAAGAGGAGTGACACTCAAACTTTCTATGATTTGAGCCTCTCCGGTGAGTCCAGCTTTTGAATACGATGCTTCACTTCAGGTTTACTGTATCCCTTGCACCCTCTTATTGACGATGAAACACAGAAATGGTATCCTAATGTAATACAAATGCCACAATGCCGACTTACGTACAAGAGGACTGACACTCTCACTTTCTATGATCTGAACCTCTCCTGTGAGTCCAGTTTTAGATTCCGATGCTTCACTTCAGGTTTACTGTATACCTTGCACCATCTTATTGACGATGAAACACAGAAATTCATTCCGAATTTAATACAAAAGGCACAATAACGACTTAAGTACAAGAGGACTGACATCCTAACTTTCTGTGATTTGAACCTCTCCTGTGAGTCCAGTTTTAGATTCCGATACTTCACTTCCGGTTTACTGAATCCCTTGGACCTTCTTATTGACGATGAAACACAGAAATTGCTTCCGAATTTAATCCAAATGTTACAATCCCGACTTAAGTACAAGAGGGCTGACCCTCTCAATTGCTATGATTTGAACCTTTCCTGTCAGTCCAGTTTTAGATTTCGATGCTTCACATCAGGTTTACGGTATCCTTTGGACCTTCTAATTGACGATGAAACACAGATATTGCACTCGAATTTAATACAAATGGCACAATGCCGACTTAAGCACAAGAGGACTGACACTCTCACTTTCTATTATTTGAACCTCTCCTGTGGGTCCAGTTTTAGATTTCGATGCTTCACTTCAGGTTTACTGTATACCTGGCACCTTCTTATTGACGATGAAACACAGAAATTGCATCCGAATTTAATACAAAAGGCACAATGCCGACTTAAGTACAAGAGGACTGACATTCTAACTTTCTATGATTTGAACCTCTCCTGTGAGTCCAGTTTTAGATTCCGATGCTTCACATCAGGTTTACTGTATACCTTGCACCTTCTTATTGACGATGAAACACAGAAATTGCATCCGAATTTAATACAAAAGGCACAATGCCGACCTAAGGACAAGAGGTGTGATACTCTAATTTTCTATAATTTGAACCTCTCCGGTGAGTCCAGTTTTAGAATCCGATGCTTCACTTCACGTGTACTGTATCCCTTGGACCTTCTTATTGACGATGAAACACAGAAATTGCATCCGAATTTAATACAAATGCCCCAATGCCGTCTTACGTACAAGAGGACTGACACTCTCTCTTTCTATGATTTGAACCTTTCCTGTGAGTCCAGTTTTAGATACCAATGCTTCACTTCAGGTTTACTGTATCCCTTGGACCTTCTTATTGACGATGAAGCACAGAAATTGCATCCGAATTTAATACAATTGCCACAATGCCGACTTAAGTACAAGAGGACTGACACTCTCACTTTCTATGATTTGAACCTCTCCTGTGAGTCCAGTTTTAGATTCTGATGCTTCACTTCAGGTTTACTGTATACCTTGCACCTTCTTATTGACGATGGAACACAGAAATTGCATTCGAATTTAATACAAAAGGCACAATGCCGACTCAAGAACAAGAGGACTGACATTCTAATTTTCTACGATTTGAACCTCTCCTGTGAGTCCAGTTTTAGATTCTGAAGCTTCACTTCGGGTTTACTGTATCCCTTGGACCTTTTTATTGACGATGAAACACAGAGCTTGCATCCGAATTTCATACAAAGGGCATAATGCCGACTTAAGTAAAAGGGGACTGACACTCTAACTTTCTATGATTTCAACCTCTCCTGTGAGTCCAGTTTTAGATACCTATGCTTCACTTCAGGTTTACTGTATCCCTTGGACCTCCTTATTGGCGATAAAACACAGAAATTGCATTCGAATTTAATACAAATGGCACAATGCCGACTTAAGTACATGAGGATTGACACTCTCACTTTCTATGATTTGAACCTTTCCTGTGAGTCCAGTTTTACATTCCGATGGTTCACTTCAGGTTTACTGTATCCCTTGGACCTTCTTACTGACGGTGAAACACAGATATTGCACCCGAATTTAATAGAAATGGCACAATGCCGACATATGTACAAGAGGACTGACACTCTCACTTTCTATGATGTGAACCTTTCCTGTGAGTCCAGTATTAGATTCCGATGCTTCACTTCAGTATATTGTATCCCTTGGACCTTCTTATTGACGATGAAACACAGAAATTGCATCGGAATTAAATTCAAAACGCACAGTGCCGACTTAAGTAAAAGAGGACTGACACTCTCACTTTCTATGATTTGTAGCTCTACTGTGAGTCCAGTTTTAGATTCCGATGCTTCACTTCAGGTTTACTGTATCCATTGGACCTTCTTATTGACGATGAAACACAGAAATTGCATCGGAATTAAATTCAAAAGGCACAATGCCGACCTGAGTACAAGTGGACTGACACTCTAACTTTCTATGTGTTGAACCTCTCCAGTGAGTCCAGTTTTTGATTCCGATGCTTCACTTCAGGTTCACTGTAACCTTTGGACATTCTTATTGACGATGAAACACAGAGTTTGCATCCGAATTTAATACAAAAGGCACAATGCCGACTTAAGTAAAAGGGGACTGACACTCTAACTTTCTATGATTTCATCCTCTCCTGTGAGTCCAGTTTTAGATTCCGATGGTTCACTTCAGATTTACTGTATCCCTAGGACCTCCTTATTGACGATAAAACACAGAAACTGCATCCGAATTTAATACAAATTGCACAATGTCGACTTAAGTACAAGAGAACTGACACTCTCACTTTCTCTGATTTGAACCTCTCCTGTGAGTCCAGTTTTAGATTCCGATGCTTCACTTCAGGTTTACTGTATCTCTTGCACTTTGTTATTGACGATGAAACACAGAAATTGCATCCGAAATTAATACAATTGCCACAATGCCGACTTAAGTACAGGAGGACTGACACTCTCACTGTCTATGATTTGAACCTCTCCTGTGAGTCCAGTTTTAGATTCCGATGCTTTACTAAAGGTTTACTTTATACCTTGTACCTTCTTATTGACGATGAAACACAGAAATTGGATCCGAATTTAATACAAAAGGCACAATGCCGACTTACGTAAAACGGGACTGACACTCTAACTTTCTATGATTTCAACCTCTCCTGTGGGTCCAGTTTTAGATTCCGATGTTTCACTTCAGGTTTACTGTATCCCTTGGACCTCCTTTTGACGATAAAACACAGAAATTGCATCCGAATTTAATACAAATGGCACAATGCCGACTTATGTACAAGAGGACTGACACTCTCACTTTCTATGATTTGAACCTCTCCTGTGAGTCCAGTTTTAGATTCCGATGCTTCACTTCAGGTTTACTGTATCCCTTGGACCTTCTTATTGACGATGAAACACAGAAATTGCATCCGAATTTAGCACAAAAGGCACAGTGACGACTTAAGTACTAGAGGACTGACACTCTCACTTTCTATGATTTGAACCTCTCCTGTGAGTCCAGTTTTAGATTCCGATGCTTCACTTCAGGTTTACTGTATCCCTTGGACTTTCTTATTGACGATGAAACACAGAAATAGCATCCGAATGTAATACAAATGGCACAATACCGACTTAAGTACAAGAGGAGTGACACTCTAACTTTCTATGATATGAATCTCCCCTGTGAGTCCAGTTTCAGATTCCGATGCTTCACTTCAGGTTTACTGTATCCCTTGGACCTTCTTATTGATGATGAAACACAGAAATTGCATCGGAATTAAATTCGAAAGGCACAATGCCGACCTAAGTAGAAGAGGACTGACACTCTCACTTTCTATGATTTGAACCTCTCCTGTGAGTCCTGTGTTAGATTCCGATGCTTCAGTTCCGGTTTACTGTATACCTTGCACCTTGTTATTGACAATGAAACACAGAAATATCATCGGAATTGAATTTAAAAGGCACAATGCCGACTTAAGTACAAGAGGACTGACACTCTCACTTTCTATGATTTGAACCTCTCCTGTGAGTCCAGTTTTAGATTACGATGTTTCACTTCAGGTTTACTGTATCCCTTGGACCTCCTTTTGACGATAAAACACAGAAATTGCATCCGAATTTAATACAAATGGCACAATGCCGACTTATGTACAAGAGGACTGACACTCTCGCTTTCTATGATTTGAACCTCTCCTGTGAGTCCAGTTTTAGATTCCGATGCTTCACTTAAGGTTTACTTCATACCTTGCACCTTCTTATTGACGATGAAACACAGAAATTGCATCCGAATTTAATAAAGATGCCACAATGCCGACTTACGTACAAGAGGACTGACACTCTCACTTTCTATGTTTTGAACCTTTCCTGTGAGTCCAGTTTTAGATTCCAATGCTTCACATCAGGTTTACTGTATCCCTTGGACCTTCTTATTGACGATGAAACACAGAAATTGCATCCGAATTTAATACAAATGCCACAATGCCGACTTAAGTACAAGAGGAGTGACACTCTAACTCTCTATGATTTGAACCTCTCTTGTTAGTCCAGTTTTAGATTCTGATGCTTCACTTCTGGTTTACTGTATCCCTTGGCCCTTCTTATTGACGATGAAACACAGGAATTGCATCGGAATTAAATTTAAAAGGCACAATGCCGACTTAAGTACAAGAGGACTGACTCTCTCACTTTCTATGATTTGAACCTCTCCTGTGAGTCCAGTTTTAGATTCCGATGCTTCACTTAAGGTTTACTGTATTCCTTGGACATTCTTATTGACGACGAAACACAGAGTTTGCATCCGAATGTAATACAAAAGGTACAATGCCGATTTAAGTCAAGAGGACTGACACTCTAATTTTCTGTGATTTGAACCTCTCCTGTGAGTCCAGTTTAAGATTCCGATGCTTCACATCTGGTTTACTGTATCCCTTGGACCTTCTTATTGACGATGAAACACAGAAATTGCATCCGAATTAAATACAAAAATCACAATGGCGAATTAAGTACAAGAGGACTGACACTGCCACTTTCTATGATTGGAACCTCTCCTGTGAGTCCAGTTTTAGATTCCGATGCTTCACTTCAGTTTTACTGTATCCCTTGGACCTTCTTATTGACGATGAAACACAGAAATTGCATCCGAATGTGATACAAATGCCACAATGCCGACTTAAGTACAAGAGGACTGACACTCTCACTTTCTATGTTTTGAACCTTTCCTGTGAGTCCAGTTTTAGATTCCAATGCTTCACATCAGGTTTACTGTATCCCTTGGACCTTCTTATTGACGATGAAACACAGAAATTGCATCCGAATGTGATACAAATGCCACAATGCCGACTTAAGTACAAGTGGACTGACACTCTCACTTTCTATGATTTGAACCTCTCCTGTGAGTCCAGTTTTAGATTCCGATGCTTCACTACAGGTTTACTTCATACCATGCACCTTCTTATTGACGATGAAACACAGAAATTGCATCCGAATTTAATACAAAAGGCACAATGCCGACCTAAGGACAAGAGGAGTGATACTCTAATTTTCTATAATTTGAACCTCTCCGGTGAGTCCAGTTTTAAAATCCGATGCTTCACTTCAGGTTTACTGTATCCCTTGGACCTTCTTATTGACGATGAAACACAGAAATTGCATCCGAATTTAATAAAGATGCCACAATGCCGACTTACGTACAAGAGGACTGACACTCTCACTTTCTATGTTTTGAACCTTTCCTGTGAGTCCAGTTTTAGATTCCAATGCTTCACATCAGGTTTACTGTATCCCTTGGACCTTCTTATTGACGATGAAACACAGAAATTGCATCCGAATTTAATACAAATGCCACAATGCCGACTTAAGTACAAGAGGAGTGACACTCTAAGTCTCTATGATTTGAACCTCTCTTGTTAGTCCAGTTTTAGATTCTGATGCTTCACTTCTGGTTTACTGTATCCCTTGGCCCTTCTTATTGACGATGAAACACAGGAATTGCATCGGAATTAAATTTAAAAGGCACAATGCCGACTTAAGTACAAGAGGACTGACACTCTCACTTTCTATGATTTGAACCTCGCCTTGAGTCCAGTTTTAGATTCCGATGCTTCACTTTAGGTTTACTGTATCCCTTGGACCTTCTTATTGACGATGAAACACAGAAATTGCATCGGAATTAAATTCAAACGGCACAATGCCGACTTAAGTACAAGAGGACTGACACTCTCACTTTCTATGATTTGAACTTCTCCTGTGAGTCCAGTTTTAGATTCCGATGCTTCACTTAAGGTTTACTGTATCCCTTGGACCTTCTTATTACGATGAAACACAGAAATTGCAACCGAATTTAATACAAATGCCACAATGCCAACTTACGTACAAGAGGACTGACACTCTCACTTTCTATGTTTTGAACCTTTCCTGTGAGTCCAGTTTTAGATTCCAATGCTTCACTTCAGGTTTACTGTATCCCTTGGACCTTCTTATTAACGATGAAACACAGAAATTGCATCCGAATTTAATACAAATGCCACAATGCCGACTTAAGTACAGGAGGACTGACACTCTCACTGTCTATGATTTGAACCTCTCCTGTGAGTCCAGTTTTAGATTCCGATGCTTTACTAAAGGTTTACTTTATACCTTGTACCTTCTTATTGACGATGAAACACAGAAATTGGATCCGAATTTAATACAAAAGGCACAATGCCGACTTACGTAAAACGGGACTGACACTCTAACTTTCTATGATTTCAACCTCTCCTGTGAGTCCAGTTTTAGATTCCGATGTTTCACTTCAGGTTTACTGTATCCCTTGGACCTCCTTTTGACGATAAAACACAGAAATTGCATCCGAATTTAATACAAATGGCACAATGCCGACTTATGTACAAGAGGACTGACACTCTCACTTTCTATGATTTGAACCTCTCCTGTGAGTCCAGTTTTAGATTCCGATGCTTCACTTCAGGTTTACTGTATCCCTTGGACCTTCTTATTGACGATGAAACACAGAAATTGCATCCGAATTTAACACAAAAGGCACAGTGACGACTTAAGTACTAGAGGACTGACACTCTCACTTTCTATGATTTGAACCTCTCCTGTGAGTCCAGTTTTAGATTCCGATGCTTCACTTCAGGTTTACTGTATCCCTTGGACTTTCTTATTGACGATGAAACACAGAAATAGCATCCGAATGTAATACAAATGGCACAATACCGACTTAAGTACAAGAGGAGTGACACTCTAACTTTCTATGATATGAATCTCCCCTGTGAGTCCAGTTTCAGATTCCGATGCTTCACTTCAGGTTTACTGTATCCCTTGGACCTTCTTATTGATGATGAAACACAGAAATTGCATCGGAATTAAATTCGAAAGGCACAATGCCGACCTAAGTAGAAGAGGACTGACACTCTCACTTTCTATGATTTGAACCTCTCCTGTGAGTCCTGTGTTAGATTCCGATGCTTCAGTTCCGGTTTACTGTATACCTTGCACCTTGTTATTGACAATGAAACACAGAAATATCATCGGAATTGAATTTAAAAGGCACAATGCCGACTTAAGTACAAGAGGACTGACACTCTCACTTTCTATGATTTGAACCTCTCCTGTGAGTCCAGTTTTAGATTACGATGCTTCACTTAAGGTTTACTTCATACCTTGCACCTTCTTATTGACGATGAAACACAGAAATTGCATCCGAATTTAATAAAGATGCCACAATGCCGACTTACGTACAAGAGGACTGACACTCTCACTTTCTATGTTTTGAACCTTTCCTGTGAGTCCAGTTTTAGATTCCAATGCTTCACATCAGGTTTACTGTATCCCTTGGACCTTCTTATTGACGATGAAACACAGAAATTGCATCCGAATTTAATACAAATGCCACAATGCCGACTTAAGTACAAGAGGAGTGACACTCTAACTCTCTATGATTTGAACCTCTCTTGTTAGTCCAGTTTTAGATTCTGATGCTTCACTTCTGGTTTACTGTATCCCTTGGCCCTTCTTATTGACGATGAAACACAGGAATTGCATCGGAATTAAATTTAAAAGGCACAATGCCGACTTAAGTACAAGAGGACTGACTCTCTCACTTTCTATGATTTGAACCTCTCCTGTGAGTCCAGTTTTAGATTCCGATGCTTCACTTAAGGTTTACTGTATTCCTTGGACATTCTTATTGACGACGAAACACAGAGTTTGCATCCGAATGTAATACAAAAGGTACAATGCCGATTTAAGTCAAGAGGACTGACACTCTAATTTTCTGTGATTTGAACCTCTCCTGTGAGTCCAGTTTAAGATTCCGATGCTTCACATCTGGTTTACTGTATCCCTTGGACCTTCTTATTGACGATGAAACACAGAAATTGCATCCGAATTAAATACAAAAATCACAATGGCGAATTAAGTACAAGAGGACTGACACTGCCACTTTCTATGATTGGAACCTCTCCTGTGAGTCCAGTTTTAGATTCCGATGCTTCACTTCAGTTTTACTGTATCCCTTGGACCTTCTTATTGACGATGAAACACAGAAATTGCATCCGAATGTGATACAAATGCCACAATGCCGACTTAAGTACAAGAGGACTGACACTCTCACTTTCTATGTTTTGAACCTTTCCTGTGAGTCCAGTTTTAGATTCCAATGCTTCACATCAGGTTTACTGTATCCCTTGGACCTTCTTATTGACGATGAAACACAGAAATTGCATCCGAATGTGATACAAATGCCACAATGCCGACTTAAGTACAAGTGGACTGACACTCTCACTTTCTATGATTTGAACCTCTCCTGTGAGTCCAGTTTTAGATTCCGATGCTTCACTACAGGTTTACTTCATACCATGCACCTTCTTATTGACGATGAAACACAGAAATTGCATCCGAATTTAATACAAAAGGCACAATGCCGACCTAAGGACAAGAGGAGTGATACTCTAATTTTCTATAATTTGAACCTCTCCGGTGAGTCCAGTTTTAAAATCCGATGCTTCACTTCAGGTTTACTGTATCCCTTGGACCTTCTTATTGACGATGAAACACAGAAATTGCATCCGAATTTAATAAAGATGCCACAATGCCGACTTACGTACAAGAGGACTGACACTCTCACTTTCTATGTTTTGAACCTTTCCTGTGAGTCCAGTTTTAGATTCCAATGCTTCACATCAGGTTTACTGTATCCCTTGGACCTTCTTATTGACGATGAAACACAGAAATTGCATCCGAATTTAATACAAATGCCACAATGCCGACTTAAGTACAAGAGGAGTGACACTCTAAGTCTCTATGATTTGAACCTCTCTTGTTAGTCCAGTTTTAGCTTCTGATGCTTCACTTCTGGTTTACTGTATCCCTTGGCCCTTCTTATTGACGATGAAACACAGGAATTGCATCGGAATTAAATTTAAAAGGCACAATGCCGACTTAAGTACAAGAGGACTGACACTCTCACTTTCTATGATTTGAACCTCGCCTTGAGTCCAGTTTTAGATTCCGATGCTTCACTTTAGGTTTACTGTATCCCTTGGACCTTCTTATTGACGATGAAACACAGAAATTGCATCGGAATTAAATTCAAACGGCACAATGCCGACTTAAGTACAAGAGGACTGACACTCTCACTTTCTATGATTTGAACTTCTCCTGTGAGTCCAGTTTTAGATTCCGATGCTTCACTTAAGGTTTACTGTATCCCTTGGACCTTCTTATTACGATGAAACACAGAAATTGCAACCGAATTTAATACAAATGCCACAATGCCAACTTACGTACAAGAGGACTGACACTCTCACTTTCTATGTTTTGAACCTTTCCTGTGAGTCCAGTTTTAGATTCCAATGCTTCACTTCAGGTTTACTGTATCCCTTGGACCTTCTTATTAACGATGAAACACAGAAATTGCATCCGAATTTAATACAAATGCCACAATGCCGACTTAAGTACAGGAGGAGTGACACTCTAAGTCTCTATGATTTGAACCTCTCTTGTAAGTCCAGTTTTAGTTTCTGATGCTTCACTTCAGGTCTACTGTATCCCTTGGCCCTTCTTATTGACGATGAAACACAGAAATTGCATCGGAATTAAATTTAAAAGGCACAATGCCGACTTAAGTACAAGAGGACTGACACTCTAACTTTCTATGATTTGAACCTCTCCTGTGAGTCCAGTTTTAGATTCCGATGCTTCACTTAAGGTTTTCTGTATCCCTTGGACCTTCTTATTGACGATGAAACACAGAGTTTGCATCCGAATTTAATACAAAAGGTACAATGCCGACTTAAGTACAAGAGGACTGACACTCTCTCTTTCTAAGATTTGAACCTCTCCTGTGAGTCCAGTTTAAGATTCCGATGCTTCACATCTGGTTTACTGTATCCCTTGGCCCTTCTTATTGACGATGAAACACAGAAATTGCATCGGAATTAAATTTAAAAGGCACAATGCCGACTTAAGTACAAGAGGACTGACACTCTAACTTTCTATGATTTGAACCTCTCCTGTGAGTCCAGTTTTAGATTCCGATGCTTCACTTAAGGTTTTCTGTATCCCTTGGACCTTCTTATTGACGATGAAACACAGAAATTGCACCCGAATTTAATACAAAAGGCCCAATACCGTCTCAAGTACAAGAGGAGTGACACTCTAACTTTCTATGATTTGCGCCTCTCCTGTGAATCCAGTTTTAGATTCCGATGCTTGAATTCAGGTTTACTGAATCCCTTGGACCTTCTTATTGACGATGAAACAGAGAGATTGCATCCGAATTTAATACAAATGCCACAATGCCGACTTACGTACAAGAGGACTGACACTCTCACTTTCTATGATTTGAACTTTTCCTGTGAGTCCAGTTTTAGATTCCGATGCTTCACTTCAGGTTTACTGTATAGCTTGGACCTTCTTATTGACGATGAAACATGGAAATAGCATCGGAATTAAATTCAAAAGGCACAATGCCGACTTATGTAAAAGAGGACTGACACTCTCACTTTCTATGATTTGAACTTCTCCTGTGAGTCCAGTTTTAGATTCCGATGCTTCACTTTAGGTTTACTGTATCCCTTGGACCTTCTTATTGACGATGAAACACAGAAATTGCATCGGAATTAAATTTGATAGGCACAATGCCGACTTAAGTACAAGAGGACTGACACTCTCACTTTCTATGATTTGAACCACTCCTGTGAGTCCAGTTTTAGATTCCGATGCTTCACTTCAGGTTTACTGTATCCCTTGGAACGTCTTATTGACGATGAAACACAGAATCTGCATCCGAATTTAATACAAAAGGTACAATGCCGACTTAAGTACAAGAGGACTGACACTATAACTTTCTATGATTTGAACCTCTCCTGTGAGTCCAGATTAAGATTCCGATGCTTCACTTCAGGTTTATTGTATCCCTTGGACCGTATTATTGACGATGAAACACAGAAATTGCATCCGAATTTAATACAAAAATCACAATGGCGACTTAAGTACAAGAGGACTGACACTCTCACTTTCTATGATTTGAAACTTTCCTGTGAGTCCAGATTAAGATTCCGATGCTTCACTTCAGGTTTACTGTATACCTTGCACCTTCTTATTGACGATGAAACACAGAAATTGCATCGGAATTAAATTTAATAGGCACAATGCCGACTTAAGTACAAGAGGACTGACACTCTCACTTTCTATGATTTGAACCTCTCCTGTGAGTCCAGTTTTAGATTCCGATGCTTCACTTAAGGTTTACTGCAACCCTTGGACCTTCTTATTGACGATGAAACACAGAAATTGCACCCGAATTTAATACAAAAGGCCCAATACCGTCTCAAGTACAAGAGGAGTGACACTCTAACTTTCTATGATTTGCGCCTCTCCTGTGAATCCAGTTTTAGATTCCGATGCTAGAATTCAGGTTTACTGAATCCCTTGGATATTCTTATTGACGATGAAACAGAGAGATTGCATCCGAATTTAATACAAATGCCACAATGCCGACTTACGTACAAGAGGACTGACACTCTCACTTTCTATGATTTGAACTTTTCCTGTGAGTCCAGTTTTAGATTCCGATGCTTCACTTTAGGTTTACTGTATCGCTTGGACCTTCTTATTGACGATGAAACATGGAAATAGCATCGGAATTAAATTCAAAAGGCACAATGCCGACTTATGTAAAAGAGGACTGACACTCTCACTTTCTATGATTTGAACTTCTCCTGTGAGTCCAGTTTTAGATTCCGATGCTTCACTTTAGGTTTACTGTATCCCTTGGACCTTCTTATTGACGATGAAACACAGAAATTGCATCGGAATTAAATTTAATAGGCACAATGCCGACTTAAGTACAAGAGGACTGACACTCTCACTTTCTATGATTTGAACCTCTCCTGTGAGTCCAGTTTTAGATTCCGATGCTTCACTTCAGGTTTACTGTATCCCTTGGAACTTCTTATTGACGATGAAACACAGAATCTGCATCCGAATTTAATACAAAAGGTACAATGCCGACTTAAGTACAAGAGGACTGACACTATAACTTTCTATGATTTGAACCTCTCCTGTGAGTCCAGATTAAGATTCCGATGCTTCACTTCAGGTTTACTGTATCCCTTGGACCGTATTATTGACGATGAAACACAGAAATTGCATCCGAATTTAATACAAAAATCACAATGGCGACTTAAGTACAAGAGGACTGACACTCTCACTTTCTATGATTTGAACCTTTCCTGTGAGTCCAGATTAAGATTCCGATGCTTCACTTCAGGTTTACTGTATATCTTGCACCTTCTTATTGACGATGAAACACAGAAATTGCATCGGAATTAAATTTAATAGGCACAATGCCGACTTAAGTACAAGAGGACTGACACTCTCACTTTCTATGATTTGAACCTCTCCTGTGAGTCCAGTTTTAGATTCCGATGCTTCACTTCAGGTTTATTGTATCCCTTGGACCTTCTTATTGACGATGAAACACAGAAATTGCACACGAATTTAATACAAAAGGCAAAATACCGACTCAAATACAAGAGGAGAGACACTCTAACTTTCTATGATTTGAACCTCTCCCGTGAGACCAGTTTTAGATTCCGATGCTTCACTTCAGGTTTACAGTATCCCTTGGATTTTCTTATTGACGATGAAACACAGAAATTGCATCCGAATGTAATACAAATGCCACAATGCCCACTTAAGTACAAGAGGACTGACACTCTCACTTTCTATGATTTGAACTTTTCCTGTGAGTCCAGTTTTAGATTCCGGTGCTTCACGTCAGGTTTATTGTACCCCTTGGACCTTCTTATTGACGATGAAACATAGAAATAGCATCGGAATTAAATTCAAAAGGCACAATGCCGACTTATGTAAAAGAGGACTGACACTCTCACTTTCTATGATTTGAACCACTCCTGTGAGTCCAGTTTTAGATACCGATGCTTCACTTTAGGTTTACTGTATCCCTTGGACCTTCTTATTGACGATGAAACACAGAAATTGCATCGGAATTAAATTCAAACGGCACAATGCCGACTTAAGTACAAGAGGACTGACACTCTCACTTTCTATGATTTGAACCTCTCCTGTGAGTCCAGGTTTAGATTCCGATGCTTCACTTAAGGTTTACTGTATCCCTTGGACCTTCTTATTACGATGAAACACAGAAATTGCATCCGAATTTAGTACAAATGCCACAATGCCAACTTACGTACAAGAGGACTGACACTCTCACTTTCTATGTTTTGAACCTTTCCTGTGAGTCCAGTTTTAGATTCCAATGCTTCACTTCAGGTTTACTGTATCCCTTGGACCTTCTTATTGACGATGAAACACAGAAATTGCATCCGAATTTAATACAAATGCCACAATGCCGACTTAAGTACAAGAGGAGTGACACTCTAACTCTCTATGATTTGAACCTGTCTTGTTAGTCCAGTTTAAGTTTCTGATGCTTCACTTCAGGTTTACTGTATCCCTTGGCCCTTCTTATTGACGATGAAACACAGAAATTGCATCGGAATTAAATTTAAAAGGCACAATGCCGACTTAAGTACAAGAGGACTGACACTCTCACTTTCTACGATTTGAACCTCTCCTGTGAGTCCAGTTTTAGATTCCGATGCTTCACTTAAGGTTTACTTTATCCCTTGGACCTTCTTATTGATGATGAAACACAGAGTTTGCTTCCGAATTTAATACAAAAGGTACAATGCCGACCTAAGTACAAGAGGACTGACACTCTAATTTTCTATGATTTGGACCTCTCCTGTGAGTCCAGTTTAAGATTCCGATGCTTCACATCTGGTTTACTGTATCCCTTGGACTTTCTTATAGACGATGAAACACAGAAATTGCATGTGAATTAAATACAAAAATCACAATGGCGACTTAAGTACAAGAGGACTGACACTCTCACTTTCTATGATTTGATCCTCTCCTGTGAGTCCAGTTTTAGATTCCGATGCTTCACTTCAGGTTTACTGTATCCCTTGGACCTTCTTATTGACGATGAAACACAGAAATTGCATCCGAATTTAATACCAATGCCACAATGCCGACTTAAGTACAAGAGGACTGACACTTTCACTTTCTATGATTTGAACCTCTCCTGTGAGTCCAGTTTTAGATTCCGATGCTTCACTTCAGGATTACTGTACACCTTGCACCTTCTTATTGACGATGAAACACAGAAATTGCATCCGAATTTAATACAAATGGCACAATGCCGACTTAAGTACAAGAGGACTGACATTCTAACTTTCTATGATTTGAACCACTCCTGTGAGTCCAGTTTTAGATTCCGATGCTTCACTTAAGGTTTACTGTATCCCTTGGACCTTCTTATTAACGATGAAACACCCAAAATTGCACCCGAATTTAATACAAATGGCCCAATACCGACTCAAGTACAAGAGGAGTGACACTCTAACTTTCTATGATTTGAGCCTCTCCTGTGAGTCCAGTTTTAGATTCCGATGCTTCAATTCAGGTTTACTGAATCCCTTGGACCTTCATATTGACGATAAAACAGAGAAATTGCATCCGAATTTAATACAAATGCCACAATGCCGACTTACGTACAAGAGGGCTGACACTCTCACTTTCTATGATTTGAACCTTTCCTGTGAGTCCAGTTTTAGATTCCGATGCTTCACTTCAGGTTTACTGTATCCCTTCGACCTTCGTATTGACGATGAAACACAGATATTGCATCGGAATTTAATACAAATGCCACAATGCCAACTTAAGTACAAGAGGACTGACACTCTCACTTTCTATGATTTGAACCTCGCCTGTGAGTCCAGTTTCAGATTCCGATGCTTCACTTCAGGTTTACTGTATACCTTGCACCTTCGTATTGACGATGAAACACAGAAATTGCATCAGAAATTTAATACAAAAGGCACAATGCCGACTTAAGTACAAGAGGACTGACATTCTAAGTTTCTATGATTTGAACCTCTCTTGTGTGTCCAGTTTTAGATTCCGAAGCTTCACTTCAGGTTTACTGTATCCCTTGGACTTTCTTATTGACGATGAAACACAGAAATTGCACCCGAATTTAATACAAAAGGCACAATACCAACTCAAGTACAAGAGGACAGACACTCTCACTTTCTATGATTTGAGCCTTTCTTGTGAGTCCAGTTTTAGATTACAATGCTTCACTTCAGGTTTACTGTATCCCTTGGACCTACTTATTGACGATGAAACACAGAAATTGCAACCGAATTTAATACAAATGGCACAATGCCGACTTAAGTACAAGAGGACTGACACTCTTACTTTCTGTGATTCGAACCTCTCCTGTGAGGTCAGTTTTAGATTCCGAGGCTTCATTTCAGGTTAACTGTATCATTTGGACCTTCTTATTGACGATAAAACACAGAAATTGTATCCGAATTTATTACAAAAGGCACAATACCGACTTAAGTACAAGAGGATAGACACTCTAACTTTCTACGATTTGAACCTCTCCTGTGAGTCCAGTTTTAGATTCCGATGTTTCACTTCAGGTTTACTGTATCCCTTGGACCTCCTTATTGACGATGAAACACAGATATTGCATCCGAATATAATACAAATGCCACAATGCCGACTTAAGTACAAGGGGACTGACACTCTCACTTTCTATGATTTGAACCTCTCCTGTGAGTCCAGTTTTAGATTCTGATGCTTCACTTCAGGTTTACTGTATCCCTTGGACCTTAATATTGACGATGAAACACAGAAATTGCATCCGAATTTAATACATAAGACACAATACCGACTTAAGTACAAGAGGAGTAACACTCTAACTCTCTATGATTTGAACCTCTCTTGTTAGTCCAGTTTTAGAATCTGATGCTTCACTTCAGGTTTACTGTATCCCTTGGACCTTCTTATTGACGATGAAACACAGAGATTGCATCCGAATTTAATACAAAAGGCACAATGCCGACTTAAGTACAAGAGGACTGACACTCTCACTTTCTATGATTTTAACCACTCCTGTGAGTCCAGTTTTAGACTCAGATGCTTCACTTCAGGTTTACTGCATCCCTGGGACATTCTTATGGACGATGAAACACAGAAATTGCATCCGAATTTAATACAAATGGCACAATGCCGACTTAAGTACAAGAGGACTGACACTCTCACTTTCTATGATTCGAACCTCTCCTGTGATGTCAGTTTTAGATTCCGATGCTTCACTTCAGGTTAACTGTATCCCTTGGACCTTCTTTTTGACGATAAAACACAGAAATTGTATCCGTATTTAATACAAAAGACACAATGCCGACTTAAGTACAAGAGGATAGACACTCTAACTTTCTATGATTTGAACCTCTGCTGTGAGTCCAGTTTTAGATTCCGATGTTTCACTTCAGGTTCACTGTATGCCTTGGACCTTCCTACTGACGATAAAACACAGAAATTGCATCCGAATTTAATACCAATGCCACAATGCCGACTTAAGTACAAGAGGACTGACATTTTCACTTTCTATGATTTGAACCTCTCCTGTGAGTCCAGTTTTAGATTCCGATGCTTCACTTCAGGATTACTGTACACCTTGCACATTCTTATTGGCGATGAAACACAGAAAATGCATCCGAATTTAATACAAAACTCACAATGCCGACTTAAGTACACGAGGACTGACATTCTAACTTTCTATGATTTGGACCTCTCCTGCGAGTCCAGTTTTAGATTTCGATGCTTCACTTCAGGTTTACTGTATCCCTTGGACCTTCTTATTGACGATGAAACACAGAAATTGCACATGAATTTAATACAAATGGCACAATGCCGACTTAAGTATAAGAGGACTGACACTCTAATTTTCTATGATTTGAACCTCTCCTGTGAGTCCAGTTTAAGATTCCGATGCTTCACATCTGGTTTACTGTATCCCTTGGGCTTTCTTATTGACGATGAAACACAGAAATTGCATGTGAATTAAATACAAAAATCACAATGGCGACTTAAGTACAAGAGGACTGACACTCTCACTTTCTATTATTTGAACCTCTCCTGTGAGTCCAGTTTTAGATTCCGATGCTTCACTTCAGGTTTACTGTATCCCTTGGACCTTCTTATTGACGATGAAACACAGAAATTGCATCCGAAATTAATACCAATGCCACAATGCCGATTTAAGTACAAGAGGACTGACATTTTCACTTTCTATGATTTGAACCTCTCCTGTGAGTCCAGTTTTAGATTCCGATGCTTGACTTCAGGATTACTGTACACCTTGCACCTTCTTATTGACGATGAAACACAGAAATTGCATCCGAATTTAATACAAAAGGCACAATGCCGACTTAAGTACAAGAGGACTGACATTCTAAATTTCTATGATTTGAACCACTCCTGTGAGTCCAGTTTTAGATTCCGATGCTTCACTTAAGGTTTACTGTATCCCTTGGACCTTCTTATTGACGATGAAACACCCAAAATTGCACCCGAATTAAATACAAAAGGCCCAATACCGACTCAAGTACAAGAGGAGTGACACTCTAACTTTCTATGATTTGAGCCTCTCCTGTGAGTCCAGTTTTAGATTCCGATGCTTCAATTCAGGTTTACTCAATCCCTTTGACCTTCTTATTGACGATAAAACACAGATATTGCATCGGAATTTAATACAAATGCCACAATGCCAACTTAAGTACAAGAGGACTGACACTCTCACTTTCTATGATTTGAACCTCGCCTGTGAGTCCAGTTTTAGATTCCGATGCTTCACTTCAGGTTTACTGTATCCCTTGGACCTTCTTATTGACGATGAAACACAGAAATTGCACCCGAATTTAAAACAAAAGGCACAATACCAACTCAAGTACAAGAGGACAGACACTCTCACTTTCTATGATTTGAACCTTTCTTGTGAGTCCAGTTTTAGATTACAATGCTTCACTTCAGGTTTACTGTATCCCTTGGACCTTCTTATTGACGATGAGACACAGAAATTGCATCGGAATTAAATTTAAAAGGCACAATGCCGACTTAAGTACAAGAGGACTGACACTCTCACTTTCTATGATTTGAACCTCGCCTTGAGTCCAGTTTTAGATTCCGATGCTTCACTTTAGGTTTACTGTATCCCTTGGACCTTCTTATTGACGATAAAACACAGAAATTGCATCGGAATTAAATTCAAACGGCACAATGCCGACTTAAGTACAAGAGGACTGACACTCTCACTTTCTATGATTTGAACTTCTCCTGTGAGTCCAGTTTTAGATTCCGATGCTTCACTTCAGGATTACTGTACACCTTGCACATTCTTATTGGCGATGAAACACAGAAAATGCATCCGAATTTAATACAAAACTCACAATGCCGACTTAAGTACAAGAGGACTGACATTCTAACTTTCTATGATTTGGACCTCTCCTGCGAGTCCAGTTTTAGATTTCGATGCTTCACTTCAGGTTTACTGTATCCCTTGGACCTTCTTATTGACGATGAAACACAGAAATTGCACATGAATTTAATACAAATGGCACAATGCCGACTTAAGTATAAGAGGACTGACACTCTAATTTTCTATGATTTGAACCTCTCCTGTGAGTCCAGTTTAAGATTCCGATGCTTCACATCTGGTTTACTGTATCCCTTGGGCTTTCTTATTGACGATGAAACACAGAAATTGCATGTGAATTAAATACAAAAATCACAATGGCGACTTAAGTACAAGAGGACTGACACTCTCACTTTCTATTATTTGAACCTCTCCTGTGAGTCCAGTTTTAGATTCCGATGCTTCACTTCAGGTTTACTGTATCCCTTGGACCTTCTTATTGACGATGAAACACAGAAATTGCATCCGAAATTAATACCAATGCCACAATGCCGATTTAAGTACAAGAGGACTGACATTTTCACTTTCTATGATTTGAACCTCTCCTGTGAGTCCAGTTTTAGATTCCGATGCTTGACTTCAGGATTACTGTACACCTTGCACCTTCTTATTGACGATGAAACACAGAAATTGCATCCGAATTTAATACAAAAGGCACAATGCCGACTTAAGTACAAGAGGACTGACATTCTAAATTTCTATGATTTGAACCACTCCTGTGAGTCCAGTTTTAGATTCCGATGCTTCACTTAAGGTTTACTGTATCCCTTGGACCTTCTTATTGACGATGAAACACCCAAAATTGCACCCGAATTAAATACAAAAGGCCCAATACCGACTCAAGTACAAGAGGAGTGACACTCTAACTTTCTATGATTTGAGCCTCTCCTGTGAGTCCAGTTTTAGATTCCGATGCTTCAATTCAGGTTTACTCAATCCCTTTGACCTTCTTATTGACGATAAAACACAGATATTGCATCGGAATTTAATACAAATGCCACAATGCCAACTTAAGTACAAGAGGACTGACACTCTCACTTTCTTTGATTTGAACCTCGCCTGTGAGTCCAGTTTTAGATTCCGATGCTTCACTTCAGGTTTACTGTATCTCTTGGACCTTCTTATTGACGATGAAACACAGAAATTGCACCCGAATTTAAAACAAAAGGCACAATACCAACTCAAGTACAAGAGGACAGACACTCTCACTTTCTATGATTTGAACCTTTCTTGTGAGTCCAGTTTTAGATTACAATGCTTCACTTCAGGTTTACTGTATCCCTTGGACCTTCTTATTGACGATGAGACACAGAAATTGCATCGGAATTAAATTTAAAAGGCACAATGCCGACTTAAGTACAAGAGGACTGACACTCTCACTTTCTATGATTTGAACCTCGCCTTGAGTCCAGTTTTAGATTCCGATGCTTCACTTTAGGTTTACTGTATCCCTTGGACCTTCTTATTGACGATGAAACACAGAAATTGCATCGGAATTAAATTCAAACGGCACAATGCCGACTTAAGTACAAGAGGACTGACACTCTCACTTTCTATGATTTGAACTTCTCCTGTGAGTCCAGTTTTAGATTCCGATGCTTCACTTAAGGTTTACTGTATCCCTTGGACCTTCTTATTACGATGAAACACAGAAATTGCAACCGAATTTAATACAAATGCCACAATGCCAACTTACGTACAAGAGGACTGACACTCTCACTTTCTATGTTTTGAACCTTTCCTGTGAGTCCAGTTTTAGATTCCAATGCTTCACTTCAGGTTTACTGTATCCCTTGGACCTTCTTATTAACGATGAAACACAGAAATTGCATCCGAATTTAATACAAATGCCACAATGCCGACTTAAGTACAGGAGGAGTGACACTCTAAGTCTCTATGATTTGAACCTCTCTTGTAAGTCCAGTTTTAGTTTCTGATGCTTCACTTCAGGTCTACTGTATCCCTTGGCCCTTCTTATTGACGATGAAACACAGAAATTGCATCGGAATTAAATTTAAAAGGCACAATGCCGACTTAAGTACAAGAGGACTGACACTCTAACTTTCTATGATTTGAACCTCTCCTGTGAGTCCAGTTTTAGATTCCGATGCTTCACTTAAGGTTTTCTGTATCCCTTGGACCTTCTTATTGACGATGAAACACAGAGTTTGCATCCGAATTTAATACAAAAGGTACAATGCCGAATTAAGTACAAGAGGACTGACACTCTCTCTTTCTAAGATTTGAACCTCTCCTGTGAGTCCAGTTTAAGATTCCGATGCTTCACATCTGGTTTACTGTATCCCTTGGACCTTCTTATTGACGATGAAACACAGAAATTGCATGTGAATTAAATACAAAAATCACAATGGCGACTTAAATACAAGGGGACTGACACTCTCACTTTCTATGATTTGAACCTCTCCTGTGAGTCCAGTTTTAGATTCCGATGCTTCACTTAAGGTTTACTGCATCCCTTGGACCTTCTTATTGACGATGAAACACAGAAATTGCACCCGAATTTAATACAAAAGGCCCAATACCGTCTCAAGTACAAGAGGAGTGAC
Organism: Schistocerca serialis cubense; assembly: GCF_023864345.2. Lineage (NCBI taxonomy): Eukaryota > Metazoa > Arthropoda > Insecta > Orthoptera > Acrididae > Schistocerca > Schistocerca serialis. The sequence continues at coordinate 803,178,509 of NC_064642.1, forward strand.
ACTCTAACTTTCTATGATTTGCGCCTCTCCTGTGAATCCAGTTTTAGATTCCGATGCTTGAATTCAGGTTTACTGAATCCCTTGGACCTTCTTATTGACGATGAAACAGAGAGATTGCATCCGAATTTAATACAAATGCCACAATGCCGACTTACGTACAAGAGGACTGACACTCTCACTTTCTATGATTTGAACTTTTCCTGTGAGTCCAGTTTTAGATTCCGATGCTTCACTTCAGGTTTACTGTATAGCTTGGACCTTCTTATTGACGATGAAACATGGAAATAGCATCGGAATTAAATTCAAAAGGCACAATGCCGACTTATGTAAAAGAGGACTGACACTCTCACTTTCTATGATTTGAACTTCTCCTGTGAGTCCAGTTTTAGATTCCGATGCTTCACTTTAGGTTTACTGTATCCCTTGGACCTTCTTATTGACGATGAAACACAGAAATTGCATCGGAATTAAATTTAATAGGCACAATGCCGACTTAAGTACAAGAGGACTGACACTCTCACTTTCTATGATTTGAACCTCTCCTGTGAGTCCAGTTTTAGATTCCGATGCTTCACTTCAGGTTTACTGTATCCCTTGGAACGTCTTATTGACGATGAAACACAGAATCTGCATCCGAATTTAATACAAAAGGTACAATGCCGACTTAAGTACAAGAGGACTGACACTATAACTTTCTATGATTTGAACCTCTCCTGTGAGTCCAGATTAAGATTCCGATGCTTCACTTCAGGTTTACTGTATCCCTTGGACCGTATTATTGACGATGAAACACAGAAATTGCATCCGAATTTAATACAAAAATCACAATGGCGACTTAAGTACAAGAGGACTGACACTCTCACTTTCTATGATTTGAACCTTTCCTGTGAGTCCAGATTAAGATTCCGATGCTTCACTTCAGGTTTACTGTATATCTTGCACCTTCTTATTGACGATGAAACACAGAAATTGCATCGGAATTAAATTTAATAGGCACAATGCCGACTTAAGTACAAGAGGACTGACACTCTCACTTTCTATGATTTGAACCTCTCCTGTGAGTCCAGTTTTAGATTCCGATGCTTCACTTAAGGTTTACTGCAACCCTTGGACCTTCTTATTGACGATGAAACACAGAAATTGCACCCGAATTTAATACAAAAGGCCCAATACCGTCTCAAGTACAAGAGGAGTGACACTCTAACTTTCTATGATTTGCGCCTCTCCTGTGAATCCAGTTTTAGATTCCGATGCTTGAATTCAGGTTTACTGAATCCCTTGGATATTCTTATTGACGATGAAACAGAGAGATTGCATCCGAATTTAATACAAATGCCACAATGCCGACTTACGTACAAGAGGACTGACACTCTCACTTTCTATGATTTGAACTTTTCCTGTGAGTCCAGTTTTAGATTCCGATGCTTCACTTTAGGTTTACTGTATCGCTTGGACCTTCTTATTGACGATGAAACATGGAAATAGCATCGGAATTAAATTCAAAAGGCACAATGCCGACTTATGTAAAAGAGGACTGACACTCTCACTTTCTATGATTTGAACTTCTCCTGTGAGTCCAGTTTTAGATTCCGATGCTTCACTTTAGGTTTACTGTATCCCTTGGACCTTCTTATTGACGATGAAACACAGAAATTGCATCGGAATTAAATTTAATAGGCACAATGCCGACTTAAGTACAAGAGGACTGACACTCTCACTTTCTATGATTTGAACCTCTCCTGTGAGTCCAGTTTTAGATTCCGATGCTTCACTTCAGGTTTACTGTATCCCTTGGAACTTCTTATTGACGATGAAACACAGAATCTGCATCCGAATTTAATACAAAAGGTACAATGCCGACTTAAGTACAAGAGGACTGACACTATAACTTTCTATGATTTGAACCACTCCTGTGAGTCCAGATTAAGATTCCGATGCTTCACTTCAGGTTTACTGTATCCCTTGGACCGTATTATTGACGATGAAACACAGAAATTGCATCCGAATTTAATACAAAAATCACAATGGCGACTTAAGTACAAGAGGACTGACACTCTCACTTTCTATGATTTGAACCTTTCCTGTGAGTCCAGATTAAGATTCCGATGCTTCACTTCAGGTTTACTGTATACCTTGCACCTTCTTATTGACGATGAAACACAGAAATTGCATCGGAATTAAATTTAATAGGCACAATGCCGACTTAAGTACAAGAGGACTGACACTCTCACTTTCTATGATTTGAACCTCTCCTGTGAGTCCAGTTTTAGATTCCGATGCTTCACTTCAGGTTTATTGTATCCCTTGGACCTTCTTATTGACGATGAAACACAGAAATTGCACACGAATTTAATACAAAAGGCAAAATACCGACTCAAATACAAGAGGAGAGATACTCTAACTTTCTATGATTTGAACCTCTCCCGTGAGACCAGTTATAGATTCCGATGCTTCACTTCAGGTTTACAGTATCCCTTGGATTTTCTTATTGACGATGAAACACAGAAATTGCATCCGAATGTAATACAAATGCCACAATGCCCACTTAAGTACAAGAGGACTGACACTCTCACTTTCTATGATTTGAACTTTTCCTGTGAGTCCAGTTTTAGATTCCGGTGCTTCACTTCAGGTTTATTGTACCCCTTGGACCTTCTTATTGACGATGAAACATAGAAATAGCATCGGAATTAAATTCAAAAGGCACAATGCCGACTTATGTAAAAGAGGACTGACACTCTCACTTTCTATGATTTGAACCACTCCTGTGAGTCCAGTTTTAGATACCGATGCTTCACTTTAGGTTTACTGTATCCCTTGGACCTTCTTATTGACGATGAAACACAGAAATTGCATCGGAATTAAATTCAAACGGCACAATGCCGACTTAAGTACAAGAGGACTGACACTCTCACTTTCTATGATTTGAACCTCTCCTGTGAGTCCAGGTTTAGATTCCGATGCTTCACTTAAGGTTTACTGTATCCCTTGGACCTTCTTATTACGATGAAACACAGAAATTGCATCCGAATTTAGTACAAATGCCACAATGCCAACTTACGTACAAGAGGACTGACACTCTCACTTTCTATGTTTTGAACCTTTCCTGTGAGTCCAGTTTTAGATTCCAATGCTTCACTTCAGGTTTACTGTATCCCTTGGACCTTCTTATTGACGATAAAACACAGAAATTGCATCCGAATTTAATACAAATGCCACAATGCCGACTTAAGTACAAGAGGAGTGACACTCTAACTCTCTATGATTTGAACCTGTCTTGTTAGTCAAGTTTAAGTCTCTGATGCTTCACTTCAGGTTTACTGTATCCCTTGGCCCTTCTTATTGACGATGAAACACAGAAATTGCATCGGAATTAAATTTAAAAGGCACAATGCCGACTTAAGTACAAGAGGACTGACACTCTCACTTTCTACGATTTGAACCTCTCCTGTGAGTCCAGTTTTAGATTCCGATGCTTCACTTAAGGTTTACTTTATCCCTTGGACCTTCTTATTGATGATGAAACACAGAGTTTGCTTCCGAATTTAATACAAAAGGTACAATGCCGACCTAAGTACAAGAGGACTGACACTCTAATTTTCTATGATTTGAACCTCTCCTGTGAGTCCAGTTTAAGATTCCGATGCTTCACATCTGGTTTACTGTATCCCTTGGACTTTCTTATAGACGATGAAACACAGAAATTGCATGTGAATTAAATACAAAAATCACAATGGCGACTTAAGTACAAGAGGACTGACACTCTCACTTTCTATGATTTGATCCTCTCCTGTGAGTCCAGTTTTAGATTCCGATGCTTCACTTCAGGTTTACTGTATCCCTTGGACCTTCTTATTGACGATGAAACACAGAAATTGCATCCGAATTTAATACCAATGCCACAATGCCGACTTAAGTACAAGAGGACTGACACTTTCACATTCTATGATTTGAACCTCTCCTGTGAGTCCAGTTTTAGATTCCGATGCTTCACTTCAGGATTACTGTACACCTTGCACCTTCTTATTGACGATGAAACACAGAAATTGCATCCGAATTTAATACAAATGGCACAATGACGACTTAAGTACAAGAGGACTGACATTCTAACTTTCTATGATTTGAACCACTCATGTGAGTCCAGTTTTAGATTCCGATGCTTCACTTAAGGTTTACTGTATCCCTTGGACCTTCTTATTAACGATGAAACACCCAAAATTGCACCCGAATTTAATACAAATGGCCCAATACCGACTCAAGTACAAGAGGAGTGACACTCTAACTTTCTATGATTTGAGCCTCTCCTGTGAGTCCAGTTTTAGATTCCGATGCTTCAATTCAGGTTTACTGAATCCCTTGGACCTTCTTATTGACGATAAAACAGAGAAATTGCATCCGAATTTAATACAAATGCCACAATGCCGACTTACGTACAAGAGGGCTGACACTCTCACTTTCTATGATTTGAACCTTTCCTGTGAGTCCAGTTTTAGATTCCGATGCTTCACTTCAGGTTTACTGTATCCCTTCGACCTTCGTATTGACGATGAAACACAGATATTTCATCGGAATTTAATACAAATGCCACAATGCCAACTTAAGTACAAGAGGACTGACACTCTCACTTTCTATGATTTGAACCTCGCCTGTGAGTCCAGTTTCAGATTCCGATGCTTCACTTCAGGTTTACTGTATACCTTGCACCTTCGTATTGACGATGAAACACAGAAATTGCATCAGAAATTTAATACAAAAGGCACAATGCCGACTTAAGTACAAGAGGACTGACATTCTAACTTTCTACGATTTGAACCTCTCTTGTGTGTCCAGTTTTAGATTCCGAAGCTTCACTTCAGGTTTACTGTATCCCTTGGACTTTCTTATTGACGATGAAACACAGAAATTGCACCCGAATTTAATACAAAAGGCACAATACCAACTCAAGTACAAGAGGACAGACACTCTCACTTTCTATGATTTGAACCTTTCTTGTGAGTCCAGTTTTAGATTACAATGCTTCACTTCAGGTTTACTGTATCCCTTGGACCTACTTATTGACGATGAAACACAGAAATTGCATCCGAATTTAATAAAAATGCCACAATGCCGACTTAAGCAAAAGTGGACTGACACTCTCACTTTCTTTTATTTGAACCTCTCCTGTGAGTCCTGTTTTATATTTAGATGCTTCACTTAAGGTTTACTGTATACCTTGCACCTTCTTATTGACGATGAAACACAGAAATCGAATCCGAATTTAATACAAAATTTACAATGCCGACCTAAGTGCAAGAGGACTGACAATCTAACTTTCTATAATTTGAACCTCTCCTGTGAGTCTAGTTTTAGATTCCGATGCTTCACTTCAGGTTTACTGTATCCCTTGAACCTTCTTATTGACGATTAAACACAGAAATTGCATCCGAATTTAATACAAAAGGCACAATACCGACTAAAGTACAAGAGGAGTGACACTCTAATTCTCTATGATTTGATCCTCTCTTGTTAGTCCAGTTTTAGATTCTGATGCTTCACTTCAGGTTTACTGTATCCCTTGGACCTTCTTATTGACGATGAAACACAGAAATTGCATACGAATTTAATACAAAACGCACAATGCCGACTTAAGTACAAGAGGACTGACACTCACATTTTCTATGATTTGAACCTCTCCTGTGAGTCCAGTTTTAGATTCAAATGCTTCACTTCAGGTCTACTGTATCCCTGGGACCTTCTTATGGGCGATGAAACACAGAAATTGCAACCGAATTTAATACAAATGGCACAATGCCGACTTAAGTACAAGAGGACTGACACTCTTACTTTCTGTGATTCGAACCTCTCCTGTGAGGTCAGTTTTAGATTCCGAGGCTTCATTTCAGGTTAACTGTATCATTTGGACCTTCTTATTGACGATAAAACACAGAAATTGTATCCGAATTTAATACAAAAGGCACAATACCGACTTAAGTACAAGAGGATAGACACTCTAACTTTCTACGATTTGAACCTCTCCTGTGAGTCCAGTTTTAGATTCCGATGTTTCACTTCAGGTTTACTGTATCCCTTGGACCTCCTTATTGACGATGAAACACAGATATTGCATCCGAATATAATACAAATGCCACAATGCCGACTTAAGTACAAGGGGACTGACACTCTCACTTTCTATGATTTGAACCTCTCCTGTGAGTCCAGTTTTAGATTCTGATGCTTCACTTCAGGTTTACTGTATCCCTTGGACCTTTATATTGACGATGAAACACAGAAATTGCATCCGAATTTAATACATAAGACACAATACGGACTTAAGTACAAGAGGAGTAACACTCTAACTCTCTATGATTTGAACCTCTCTTGTTAGTCCAGTTTTAGAATCTGATGCTTCACTTCAGGTTTACTGTATCCCTTGGACCTTCTTATTGACGATGAAACACAGAGATTGCATCCGAATTTAATACAAAAGGCACAATGCCGACTTAAGTACAAGAGGACTGACACTCTCACCTTCTATGATTTTAACCACTCCTGTGAGTCCAGTTTTAGACTCAGATGCTTCACTTCAGGTTTACTGTATCCCTGGGACATTCTTATGGACGATGAAACACAGAAATTGCATCCGAATTTAATACAAATGGCACAATGCCGACTTAAGTACAAGAGGACTGACACTCTCACTTTCTATGATTCGAACGTCTCCTGTGATGTCAGTTTTAGATTCCGACGCTTCACTTCAGGTTAACTGTATCCCTTGGACCTTCTTTTTGACGATAAAACACAGAAATTGTATCCGAATTTAATACAAAAGACACAATGCCGACTTAAGTACAAGAGGATAGACACTCTAACTTTCTATGATTTGAACCTCTGCTGTGAGTCCAGTTTTAGATTCCGATGTTTCACTTCAGGTTCACTGTATGCCTTGGACCTTCCTACTGACGATAAAACACAGAAATTGCATCCGAATTTAATACCAATGCCACAATGCCGACTTAAGTACAAGAGGACTGACATTTTCACTTTCTATGATTTGGACCTCTCCTGCGAGTCCAGTTTTAGATTTCGATGCTTCACTTCAGGTTTACTGTATCCCTTGGACCTTCTTATTGACGATGAAACACAGAAATTGCACATGAATTTAATACAAATGGCACAATGCCGACTTAAGTATAAGAGGACTGACACTCTAATTTTCTATGATTTGAACCTCTCCTGTGAGTCCAGTTTAAGATTCCGATGCTTCACATCTGGTTTACTGTATCCCTTGGGCTTTCTTATTGACGATGAAACACAGAAATTGCATGTGAATTAAATACAAAAATCACAATGGCGACTTAAGTACAAGAGGACTGACACTCTCACTTTCTATTATTTGAACCTCTCCTGTGAGTCCAGTTTTAGATTCCGATGCTTCACTTCAGGTTTACTGTATCCCTTGGACCTTCTTATTGACGATGAAACACAGAAATTGCATCCGAAATTAATACCAATGCCACAATGCCGATTTAAGTACAAGAGGACTGACATTTTCACTTTCTATGATTTGAACCTCTCCTGTGAGTCCAGTTTTAGATTCCGATGCTTGACTTCAGGATTACTGTACACCTTGCACCTTCTTATTGACGATGAAACACAGAAATTGCATCCGAATTTAATACAAAAGGCACAATGCCGACTTAAGTACAAGAGGACTGACATTCTAAATTTCTATGATTTGAACCACTCCTGTGAGTCCAGTTTTAGATTCCGATGCTTCACTTAAGGTTTACTGTATCCCTTGGACCTTCTTATTGACGATGAAACACCCAAAATTGCACCCGAATTAAATACAAAAGGCCCAATACCGAATCAAGTACAAGAGGAGTGACACTCTAACTTTCTATGATTTGAGCCTCTCCTGTGAGTCCAGTTTTAGATTCCGATGCTTCAATTCAGGTTTACTCAATCCCTTTGACCTTCTTATTGACGATAAAACACAGATATTGCATCGGAATTTAATACAAATGCCACAATGCCAACTTAAGTACAAGAGGACTGACACTCTCACTTTCTATGATTTGAACCTCGCCTGTGAGTCCAGTTTTAGATTCCGATGCTTCACTTCAGGTTTACTGTATCCCTTGGACCTTCTTATTGACGATGAAACACAGAAATTGCACCCGAATTTAAAACAAAAGGCACAATACCAACTCAAGTACAAGAGGACAGACACTCTCACTTTCTATGATTTGAACCTTTCTTGTGAGTCCAGTTTTAGATTACAATGCTTCACTTCAGGTTTACTGTATCCCTTGGACCTTCTTATTGACGATGAGACACAGAAATTGCATCCGAATTTAATAAAAATGCCACAATGCCGACTTAAGCACAAGAGGACTGACACTCTCACTTTCTTTTATTTGAACCTCTCCTGTGAGTCCAGTTTTATATTTAGATGCTTCACTTAAGGTTACTGTATACCTTGCACCTTCTTATTGACGATGAAACACAGAAATTGAATCCGAATTTAATACAAAATTCACAATGCCGAGTTAAGTGCAAGAGGACTGACATTCTAACATTCTATAATTTGAACCTCTCCTGTGAGTCTAGTTTTAGATTCCGATGCTTCACTTGAGGTTTACTGTATCCCTTGGACCTTCTTATTGACGATGAAACACAGAAATTGCATCCGAATATAATACAAAAGGCACAATGCCGACTTAAGTACAAGAGGACTGACACTCTCACTTGCTATGATTTGAACCGCTCCTGTGAGTCCAGCTTTAGACTCAGATGCTTCACTTCAGGTTTACTGTATCCCTGGGACCTTCTTATGGACTATGAAACACAGAAATTGCATCCGCATTTAATACAAATGGCACAATGCCGACTTAAGTACAAGAGGACTGACACTCTCACTTTCTATGATTCGAACCTCTCCTGTGATGTCAGTTTTAGATTCCGATGCTTCACTTCAGGTTAGCTGTATCCCTTGGACCTTCTTATTTACTATAAAACACAGAAACTGTATCCGAATTTAATAGAGAAGGCACAATGCCGACTTAAGTACAAGAGGATAGACACTCTAACTTTCTATGATTTGACCCTCTCCTGTGAGTCCAGTTTTAGATTACGATGTTTCACTTCAGGTTTACTGTATCCCTTGGACCTTCTTATTGACGATGAAACACGGATATTGCAACTGAATTTAATACTAATGCCACAATGCCGACTTAAGTACAAGGGGACTGACACTCTCACTTTCTATGATTTGAACCTCTCCTGTGAGTCCAGTTTTAGATTCTGATGCTTCACTTCAGGTTTACTGTATCCCTTGGACCTTTATATTGACGATGAAACACAGAAATTGCATCCGAATTTAATACAAAAGACACAATACCGACTTAAGTACAAGTGGAGTAACACTCTAACTCTCTATGATTTGAACCTCTCTTGTTAGTCCAGTTTTAGAATCTGATGCTTCACTTCAGGTTTACTGTATCCCCTGGATCTTCTTATTGACGATGAAACACAGAAATTGCATCCGAATTTAATACAAAAGGCACAATGCCGACTTAAGTACAAGAGGACTGACACTCTCACTTGCTATGATTTGAACCACTCCTGTGAGTCCAGCTTTAGACTCAGATGCTTCTCTTCAGGTTTACTGTATCCCTGGGACCTTCTTATGGACGATGAAACACAGAAATTGCATCCGAATTTAATACAAATGGCACAATGCCGACTTAAGTACAAGAGGACTGACACTTTCACTTTCTATGATTCGAACCTCTCCTGTGATGTCAGTTTTAGATTCCGATGCTTCACTTCAGGTTAACTGTATCCCTTGGAACTTCTTATTGACGATAAACACAGAAATTGTATCCGAATTTAATACAAAAGGCACAATGCCGACTTAAGTACAAGAGGATAGACACTCTAACTTTCTATGATTTGAACCTCTCCTGTGAGTCCAGTTTTAGATTCCGATGTTTCACTTCATTTTCACTGTATCCCTTGGACCTTCTTATTGACGATGAAACACAGAAATTGCATCCAAATTTAATACAAATGCCACAATCCCGACTTAAGTACAAGAGGACTGACATTCTAACTTTCTATGATTTGAACCTCTCCTGTGAGTCCAGTTTTAGATTCCGATGCTTCACTTCAGGTTTACTGTATCCCTTGGACCTTCTTATTGACGATGAAACACAGAAATTGCATCCGAATTTAATACAAATGGCACAATGCCGACTTAAGTATAAGAGGACTGACCTTCTCATTTTCTACGATTGGAACCTCTCCTGTGAGTCCAGTTTTAGATTCCGAAGCTTCACTTCAGGTTTACTGTATCCCTTGGACCTTCCTACTGACGATAAAACACAGAAATAGCATCCGAAATTAATAAAAATGCCACAATGCCGCCATAAGCACAAGAGGACTGACACTCTCACTTTCTTTTATTTGAACCTCTCCTGTGATCCCAGTTTTCGATTTCGATGCTTCACTTCAGGTTTACTGTATACCTTGCACCTTCTTATTGACGATGAAACACATAAATTCATCCGAATTTAATACAAAATGCACAATGCCGACTTAAGTACAAGAGGACTGACACTCTCACTTGCTATGATTTGAACCACTCCTGTGAGTCCAGCTTTAGACTCAGATGCTTCACTTCAGGTTTACTGTATCCCTGGGACCTTCTTATGGACGATGAAACACAGAAATTGCATCCGAATTTAATACAAATGGCACAATGCCGACTTAAGTACAAGAGGACTGACACTTTCACTTTCTATGATTCGAACCTCTCCTGTGATGTCAGTTTTAGATTCCGATGCTTCACTTCAGGTTAACTGTATCCCTTGGAACTTCTTATTGACGATAAACACAGAAATTGTATCCGAATTTAATACAAAAGGCACAATGCCGACTTAAGTACAAGAGGATAGACACTCTAACTTTCTATGATTTGAACCTCTCCTGTGAGTCCAGTTTTAGATTCCGATGTTTCACTTCATTTTCACTGTATCCCTTGGACCTTCTTATTGACGATGAAACACAGAAATTGCATCCAAATTTAATACAAATGCCACAATCCCGACTTAAGTACAAGAGGACTGACATTCTAACTTTCTATGATTTGAACCTCTCCTGTGAGTCCAGTTTTAGATTCCGATGCTTCACTTCAGGTTTACTGTATCCCTTGGACCTTCTTATTGACGATGAAACACAGAAATTGCATCCGAATTTAATACAAATGGCACAATGCCGACTTAAGTATAAGAGGACTGACCTTCTCATTTTCTACGATTGGAACCTCTCCTGTGAGTCCAGTTTTAGATTCCGAAGCTTCACTTCAGGTTTACTGTATCCCTTGGACCTTCCTACTGACGATAAAACACAGAAATAGCATCCGAAATTAATAAAAATGCCACAATGCCGCCATAAGCACAAGAGGACTGACACTCTCACTTTCTTTTATTTGAACCTCTGCTGTGATCCTAGTTTTCGATTTCGATGCTTCACTTCAGGTTTACTGTATACCTTGCACCGTCTTATTGACGATGAAACACAGAAATTCATCCGAATTTAATACAAAATGCACAATGCCGACTTAAGTACAAGAGGATAGACACTCTAACTTTCTATGATTTGAACCTCTCCTGTGAGTCCAGTTTTAGATTCCGATGTTTCACTTCAGGTTCACTGTATCCCTTGGACCTTCTTATTGACGATGAAACACAGAAATTGCATCCAAATATAATACAAATGCCACAACCCCGACTTAAGTACAAGAGGACTGACATTCTAACTTTCTATGATTTGAACCTCTCCTGTGAGTCCAGTTTTAGATTCCGATGCTTCACTTGAGGTTTACTGTATCCCTTGGACCTTCTTATTGACGATGAAACACAGAAATTGCATCCGAATTTAATACAAATGGCACAATGGCGTCTTAAGTACAAGAGGACTGACCTTCTAATTTTCTACGATTGGAACCTCTCCTGTGAGTCCAGTTTTAGATTCCGAAGCTTCACTTCAGGTTTACTCTATCCCTTGGACCTTCCTACTGACGATAAAACACAGAAGTAGCATCCGAAATTAATAAAAATGCCACAATGCCGCCATATGCACAAGAGGACTGACACTCTCACTTTCTTTTATTTGAACCTCTCCTGTGATACTAGTTTTCGATTTCGATGCTTCACTTCAGGTTTACTGTATACCTTGCACCTTCTTATTGGCGATGAAACACAGAAAATGCATCCGAATTTAATACAAAACTCACAATGCCGACTTAAGTACAAGAGGACTGACATTCTAACTTTCTATAATTTGGACCTCTCCTGCGAGTCCAGTTTTAGATTTCAATGCTTCACTTCAGGTTTACTGTATCCCTTGGACCTTCTTATTGACGATGAAACACAGAAATTGCACATGAATTTAATACAAATGGCACAATGCCGACTTAAGTACAAGAGGAGTGACACTCAAACTTTAATTATTAAATTAAATTAAATTAAATTAAATTAAATTAAATTAAATTAAATTAAATTCAAACAGCACAATGCTGAATTAAGTACAAGAGGACTGACACTAACTTTCTATGAATTGAACCTCTCCTGTGAGTCCAGTTTTAGATTCCGGTGCTTCACTTCAGGTATACTTCATCCTTTGGACCTTCTTATTGACGATGAAACACAGAAATTGCATCCGAATTTAATACAAATGGCACAATGCCGACTTAAGTATAAGAGGACTGACCTTCTCATTTTCTACGATTGGAACCTCTCCTGTGAGTCCAGTTTTAGATTCCGAAGCTTCACTTCAGGTTTACTGTATCCCTTGGACCTTCCTACTGACGATAAAACACAGAAATAGCATCCGAAATTAATAAAAATGCCACAATGCCGCCATAAGCACAAGAGGACTGACACTCTCACTTTCTTTTATTTGAACCTCTCCTGTGATCCTAGTTTTCGATTTCGATGCTTCACTTCAGGTTTACTGTATACCTTGCACCTTCTTATTGACGATGAAACACAGAAATTCATCCGAATTTAATACAAAATGCACAATGCCGACTTAAGTACAAGAGGACTGACACTCTCACTTGCTATGATTTGAACCACTCCTGTGAGTCCAGCTTTAGACTCAGATGCTTCACTTCAGGTTTACTGTATCCCTGGGACCTTCTTATGGACGATGAAACACAGAAATTGCATCCGAATTTAATACAAATTGCACAATGCCGACTTAAGTACAAGAGGACTGACACTCTCACTTTCTATGATTCGAACCTCTCCTGTGATGTCAGTTTTAGATTCCGATGCTTCACTTCAGGTTAACTGTATCCCTTGGACCTTCTTACTGACGATAAAACACAGAAATTGTATCCGAATTTAATACAAAAGGCACAATGCCGACTTAAGTACAAGAGGATAGACACTCTAACTTTCTATGATTTGAACCTCTCCTGTGAGTCCAGTTTTAGATTCCGATGTTTCACTTCAGGTTCACTGTATCCCTTGGACCTTCTTATTGACGATGAAACACAGAAATTGCATCCAAATATAATACAAATGCCAGAACCCCGACTTAAGTACAAGAGGACTGACATTCTAACTTTCTATGATTTGAACCTCTCCTGTGAGTCCAGTTTTAGATTCCGATGCTTCACTTGAGGTTTACTGTATCCCTTGGACCTTCTTATTGACGATGAAACACAGAAATTGCATCCGAATTTAATACAAATGGCACAATGGCGTCTTAAGTACAAGAGGACTGACCTTCTCATTTTCTACGATTGGAACCTCTCCTGTGAGTCCAGTTTTAGATTCCGAAGCTTCACTTCAGGTTTACTCTATCCCTTGGACCTTCCTACTGACGATAAAACACAGAAGTAGCATCCGAAATTAATAAAAATGCCACAATGCCGCCATATGCACAAGAGGACTGACACTCTCACATTCTTTTATTTGAACCTCTCCTGTGATACTAGTTTTCGATTTCGATGCTTCACTTCAGGTTTACTGTATACCTTGCACCTTCTTATTGGCGATGAAACACAGAAAATGCATCCGAATTTAATACAAAACTCACAATGCCGACTTAAGTACAAGAGGACTGACATTCTAACTTTCTATAATTTGGACCTCTCCTGCGAGTCCAGTTTTAGATTTCAATGCTTCACTTCAGGTTTACTGTATCCCTTGGACCTTCTTATTGACGATGAAACACAGAAATTGCACATGAATTTAATACAAATGGCACAATGCCGACTTAAGTACAAGAGGAGTGACACTCAAACTTTAATTATTAAATTAAATTAAATTAAATTAAATTAAATTAAATTAAATTAAATTAAATTCAAACAGCACAATGCTGAATTAAGTACAAGAGGACTGACACTAACTTTCTATGAATTGAACCTCTCCTGTGAGTCCAGTTTTAGATTCCGGTGCTTCACTTCAGGTATACTTCATCCCTTGGACCTTCTTATTGACGATGAAACACAGAAATTGCACATGAATTTAATACAAATGGCACAATGCCGACTTAGGCACAAGAGGACTGACATTCAAACTTTCTATGATTTGAACCTCTCCTGTGAGTCCAGTTTTAGATACCGATGCTTCACTTTAGGGTTTCTGTATCCCTTGGACCTTCTTATTGACGATGAAACACAGAAATTGCATCGTAATTAAATTCAAACGGCACAATGCCGACTTAAGTACAAGAGGACTGACACTCTAACTTTCTATGAATTGAACCTCTCCTGTGAGTCCAGTTTTAGATTCCGATGCTTCACTTCAGGTATACTGTATCCCGTGGACCTTCTTATTGACGATGAAACACAGAAATTGCACATGAATTTAGTACAAATAGCACCATTCCGACTTAAGTACAAGAGGACGGACACTCTCACTTTCTACGATTGGAACCTCTCCTGTGAGTCCAGTTTTAGATTCGGATGCTTCACTTCAGGTTTACTGTATCCCTTGGACCCTCTTATTGACGATGAAACACAGAAATTGCACCCGAATTTAATACAAATGGCACAATGCCGACTTAAGTACAAGAGGACTGACACTCTCACTTTCTTTGATTTGGACCTCTCCTGTGAGTCCAGTTTTATATTCCGAAGCTTCACTTCAGGTTTACTGTATCCCTTGGACCTTCCTGCTGACGATAAAATACAGAAATTGCATCCAAAATTAATAAAAATGCCACAATGCCGACATAAGCACAAGAGGACTGACACTCTCACTTTCATTTATTTAAACCTCTCCTGTGAGTCTAGTTTTAGATTTCGATGCTTCACTTCAGGTTTACTGTATACCTTGCACCTTCTTATTGGCGATGAAACACAGAAAATGCATCCGAATTTAATACAAAATTCACAATGCCGACTTAAGTACAATAGGACTGACACACAAACTTTAATTATTAAATTAAATTAAATTAAATTAAATTAAATTAAATTAAATTCGAACGGCACAATGCTGACTTCAGTACAAGAGGACTGACACTCTAACTTTCTATGAATTGAACCTCTCCTGTGAGTCCAGTTTTAGATTGCAGTGCTTCACTTCAGGTATAGTGTATCCCTTGGACTTTCTTATTCACGATGAAACACAGTAATTGCACATGAATATAATACAAATGGCACAATGCCGACTTAAGAACAAGAGGACTACCACTCAAACTTTCTATGATTTGAACCTCTCCCGTAAGTCGGTTTTAGATACCGATGCTTCACTTTAGGGTTACTGTATCCCTTGGACCTTCTTATTGACGATGAAACACAGAAATTGCATCCGAATTTAATACAAAAGGCACAATTCCGACTTAGGTACAAGAGGACTGACACTCTCACTTTCTATGATTTGAACCTCTCCTGTGAGTCCAGTTTTAGATTCCGATGCTTCACTTCAGGTTTACTGTATCCGTTGGACCTTCTTATTGATGATAAAACACAGAAATTGCACCCGAATTCAATACAAAAGGCACAATACCGACTCAAATACAAGAGGAGTGACACTCTTACTTTCTATGATTTGAACCTCTCCTGTGAGTCCAGTTTTATTCCGATGCTTCACTTCAGGTTTACTGTATCCCTTGGATTTTCTTATTGACGATGAAACACTGAAATTGCACCCGAATTTGATACAAATGGCACAATGCCGACTTAAGTACTAGAGGACTATACACTCTCACTTTCTATGAATTGAACCTCTCCTGTGAATCCAGTTTTAGATTCCGATGCTTCACTTCAGGTTTACTGTATCCCTTGGATTTTCTTATTGACGATGAAACAAAGAAATTGCATCCGAATTT